>NW_004443975.1:2582772-2596343 GCF_000243295.1 Trichechus manatus latirostris | reverse complement strand
AAGAGGAAGAAAAGAAAAGAATGAATAAATAAAAATCAGAAAGGTTAAAGATCTGCAATGTTCCCAGGGATCCCACTGGTGCAGCTGTGAGATCTGGGGAAGTTTTTCTCAGGTGTTGCAGTATAGCCTGGCTAGAAGGTGTAGAGGTATACAACGCCAGGTATTCAGGGAACAGAAAGAGAAGGAAGATATAGAGAGACGAGAAACTGAGCAATGAAGAAAGAGAAAAAGGGAAAAAGAGGGAAAAGAAAACAAAACAAATTAAAAAGAAAAAAAAAGAACAAGAAGGGCCCCCCAAAAAAACAGGAAGAAAAAAAAAATCCAACAAAAAAAGAGATGCCCTCAGGGATCACTCTGCATGTCTGTGCAAGCCGAGGGGGAATTCTGATTGCCACGCGGCACCGCCTGGCTAGAAAGGGCTCCCAATTCAAGAAAAGGAAAAGAAAACAAACAAATGAACAAAAGTCCCGGGATCCCACCAGCGCAGCAGCCCATACCGGGAAGGAGCTCCACCCTGAAACGGAGCTCCATAGCCCCTCAGGAAGAAGCAAAGATGGCACACGTAGCCAGGTATTTGAGCAAAAGGAGGGGGAGGTTCTGAGAGGTAAGGAAGAAATCAAAAGAAGCAGAAAAAAAGCAACACTAGCAGCCAACAAATGGCACTCAGAGAGCCAGCTGGTGCAGGCTGGTGTTTCTCGGACAAGAGACTGTGTCCTCGGGAAGCAGAGCGGGCCGAGTGTGGGTGACAAAGGGTAGGGAGTGGCAAAGCATATATCACAAATTACCGGAGCTCTGCAGCCCCTCAGGAAGAAGTAAAGATGGCGGATGGACCCAGGTATTTTAGCAAAAGGATGGGGAGGTGCTGAGAGGTAAGGAAGAAATCAAAAGAAGCGGAGAAAAGCAACACCAGCAGCCAACAAATGGCACTCAGAGAGCTGGCCCATTCGGGTGTGTGGAATCCAAGCAGCCGGTGATTCCCGGTCAAGAGATTGTGGCTGCAGGAAGTAGAGGAGGCCAAGTGGGGGTGAAGAAGGGTGGTGGGTGGGAAAGCGTATATCGCAAATTACCGGTTTTGTCTCCTGCTGGACACTCTGTGAGGCTGCTTTCTCGTACCCCCTGTTTTCTGGTCTCCAATAGGAGCCCAAGATGGCGGATCCGCGCTGCGTTAGCTGGTAGGGGACCTCGGCATGAATCTCTCCTCGATCTCCGTTCTCTGTCAGTTTTCTCACTCCATTTGGTGCTTGGCTGAGTTCTTTATCCCTTCATTTGATGTTTTAGGGTTTCAGGAGTGTTGTATTCTCTGTTTGGCTTAGTTTTTCAGATCTTTGCTGTGGAGGGTCGGCGTGGTGCTTCTGCTTAGAGTGCCATTTTGCCGAAACTCCTCGCCTCTGGAAAATTTTGATCTGTTTTTTTGTCTCTATATATTTTTCTTTTTCCAGAATATCAAATAGATGAAATAAGACAGTGTATATTCGTTTGCATCTGGGTACTTACACATAGTATAATTCATTTGAAATTCATCCATAGTGTTGCATGTATCTGTATTCCATTCATTTTTATTGCTGAGTAGTATTCAATTTTAGAGATATATCACTATTATCCATTTATCAGATCAGGGACATTTAGGTTGTTTTCAAGGTTTTTGAAATTGTGAATAAAACTTCTATTAAACATTCATGAACAGGTTTTGGGGTGAACATAAATTTCTTTTTTTGAGTGAGTAGGAGTGGTTATTACCAAGTGCATAATATTCCCTCATTATACTTTTAATATTTGTAGGGTCTATAGGGATGTCTCACTTTATATCTCTGATATTGGTAATTTCTGTTTTTGTTTTTTTTTTAAATCAGACTGGCTAGATGTTTATTTCATTGATATTTTCTAAGAATTAGCCTTTAGTTTTCTCTGTTTTGTTCTTCTTTCAATTGCATTAATTTTTTCATCTTAAATTTGTTATTTCCTTTTTTTACCTTGTTTCAGGTTTAATTTGCTTTTCTTTACCTAATGTCTTAAAGTGGATACTTAGACTTCTTTAAGTGTTTAATTCTATGAATTATTCCCTGTTCAGTGTTTTGCTTACATTCCACAATGTTTGATAATGATGTGTTTTCATTTTCCTTTATTTCAAAATATTTTTAAATTTCCCTTTGTATTTTTTTTTGGGTTCATGATTATTTAGAAGCATGTTGTTTAATTTTAAAACATTGGAGAATTTTCCAGCTTTCCTTCTGTTATTGAGTTCTAGTTTAATCCCATTATGGTCAGAGAACATAGTTTGTATGATTTTAATTCTTTTAAATTTGTTAAGGTTTGTTTAATGGTATGGAATATGGTCTAGCTCGGCAAATGCCCCAAATGGAAATGGAAATGAAAAAAAAACTTATATTTTGCTGTTGTTGGTCTTAATGTTCTGTGAATATCAACTAGGTCAAGATGTTTAATAATGTTGTTTTGTTGTTGTTGTTAAATGCAATCCAGTTGGTTCTGACTCACAATGCCTCTAAATACAACAGAACGAATCACTGTCCAGTCCTGTACCATCCTTGCTATCATTGCTATGTTTTAGCTTATTGTTGCAGCTATTGTGTCAATCCATCTCGTAGAGCGTTTTCGTTTTTCACTGACCCTCTACTTTACCAAGCATGATGTCCTTCTCCAGGGACTGGTCTCTTCTGATAATTTGTCCAAAGTACGTGAGATGAAGTCTCACTATCCTTGCTTCTAAGGAGCATTTTGGTTGTACTTCTTCCAAGACGGATTTGTTATTTTGGCAGTCTGTGGTATTTTCAGTATTGTTTGCCAACACCATAGTTCAGAGGGATGATTTCTTCTTCAGTCTTCCTTTTCATTGTCCAGGTTTCACATGCATATGAAGTGATTGAAAATACCATGACTTGGGTCAGGCGCATCTTAGTCCTCAAAGTGACGTCTTTGCTTTTAACACTTTCAAGGGTTCTTTCCAGCGATTTGCCCAATGCAACGCATGGTTTGATTTCTTGACTGCTGCTTCCGTGGGTGTTGATTGTGGATCCAAGTAAAATGAAATCCATAACAACTTCAATATTTTCTCCATTTATCATGATATTCCTCTAGGTCCAGTTGTGACGATTTTTTTCTTTATGTTGAGGTGTAATCCATACGGAAGGCTGTAGTCTTTGATCTTCATCAGTAAGTGCTTTAAATCCTCTTCCCTTTCAGCAAGCAACGTGTGTCATCTGTGTATCACAGGTTGTTAATGAGTCTTCCACCAATCCTGATGCTGTGTTCTTCTTCATATAGTCCAGCTTCTCAGATTATTTGCTCAGCATACAGATTGAATAAGTGTGGTGAAAGGATACCACCCTTACACACACCCTTCCTGATTTTAAACTACACAGTATCCCTCATTCGAATGACTGACTCTTGGTCTATGTATAGGTTCACCATGAGCAAAATTCCCATTTCTGGAATTCCCATTCTTCACAGTGTTATCCATAATTTGTTATGATCCACACAGTCGAATGCCTTTGCATAGCCAATAAAACACAGGTAAACATCTATCTGGTATTCTTTTAGCCAAGATCCATACATCAGCAGTGATATCCCTCATTCCACATCCTCTTCTGAATCTGGCTTGAATTTCTGGCAGTTCCTTGCTGATGTTTTTGAATGATCTTCAGCAGAATTTTACTTTTGTTTGATATTAATGGTATTGTTTGATAATTTCTGCATTCTGTTGCATCACCTTTCTTTGGAATGGACACAAATATGGATCTCTTCTAGTCAATTGGCCAGGTAGCTCTCTTCCAAATTCCTTGGCACAGACTAGTGAGCACCTGATAGCATTGCATCCATTTGTAGAAACATCACAATTGGTATTCCATCAATTCCTGGAGCCTTGTTTTTTGCCAATGCCTTCAGTGTAGCTTGGATTTCTTCCTTCAGTATCATAGGTTCATGATCATATGCTGCCTCTTGAAATGGATGAACATCAACGAATTCATTTTGGTACAGTGACTCTGTATTCCTTCCTTCTTCTTTTCCTGCGTCGTTCAATATTTCGCTTGTAGAATCCTTCAATATTGCAACTTGAGGCTTGAATTTTCTTACAGTTTGAGAAATGTCAAGCATGTTCTTCCCTTTTGGGTTTCTGACGCCAAGTCTTTGCAGATTTCATTATAATATTTTACTCTGTCTTCTTGAGCCACCCTTTGAAATCTTCTGTTCAGCTCTTTTACTTCTTCATTTTAATTTAGCTATATTCAAGAGCAAGTTTCAGAGTCTCTTCTGACATCCATTTTGGTCTTTTCTTTCTCTTGTCTCTTTAATGACCTTTTTCTTTTTTCTTGTATGATGTCCTTGATGTCATCCCACAACTCGTCTGTCCTTCAGTCATTGGTGTTCATTACATCAAATCTGGTGTTGACATGGTCTCTAAATTCAGTGGCATATACTCAAGGTCATACTTTGACTCTCGTGGACTTATTTAATTTTCTTCAGCATCACATTGAACTTGCATACGAGCAATTGATGATCTGTTCTGCAGTCAGCCCCTGGCCTTGTTCTGACTGATTATATTGAGCCTCTCTATCATCTCTTTCCACAGTTGTAGTTGATTTGACTCCTGTGTGTTCCATCTGGTGAGGTCTACCTGTATAGTCATCATTTATGTTGTTGAAAACTGTATTTCCAATGAATAGGTCGTTGGTCTTGCAAAATTCTAACATGCAATCTCCGGTGTTGTTTCTTTCACCAAGGCCATATTTTCCAACTACTGATTGTTCTTTGTTTCCAGTTTTTGCATTCCAATCACCAGTAATTATCAGCACATCTTGATTTCATGTTTGATCAAAGATAAATTTAACTCTATGATTTTTTTTTTCTTTTGTACGCACTTTGGGTCCCAACCTCCTGCAGAAGTGTACCTCCATAATACTTGCCCTATCCTTTATTTAGCTTGAGAATGACCAACTTAAAGGTTAGTTTCTCAGCCATACTTGTATGAACTGCTTTCCTCCCCAGCAGAATTAAGTGAGCTCTCATATCTCTTCAATTGTGTCTCTCTCATGGTACCTGAAACACTGTTATATTTGATTTGCCTATGAGATGTTCTCCAGGAATGATTTAACCGTCTGTTTCTCTGTTGATTAGCTAGCACAGAACCTGATTTGTAGTATGTCCTTGAGAATTTTTTAAATGAATATAGTTTTCCTGCTGTCTTCAACAAAGTAGCTAGGTAATTTATGTTTTTCTTTGCTCATGACCTCACTAATTGTGGTGTCATGGTGCCTAGCAGAATACTTCGCTCAATACTTTATTTATTGATTAATTATCTAGGGCCATTTAATCATCTTTGTGTGTACAAATAAACCAGTCAGTTACTTCTTTTAACTACTGCTGTCTCTTTCCTGGTAATGCTTACATATGTGGTTTGGTTTGAAGATGCCTAATGGGTGTCAGGCTCTCTGATGTCCTTAGTGTGCCAAGGGCATACAGAAGTAGGGAGAAACCTACACCCTTCCTTAAGTTCTGTTTTTCCAAATGATTCCCAAGTAGTACCCCAGTGTTTTTCTATACATAAGTTCCTCCCACTCCCTTCTAGGATTCAGATTGGAATATACAGGAGGACTGGACTGGAGAACAGACTTAAACTCACTGAATCATGTTCTACAGTTTGAAACTTTGTACTTGATCCAACTTCTTTCTTGGGAGTGATTTTTTTCCCAGGGGACTTTTCAATACCAGATAGACTTATTGCAGTCCTGATACCTATCCATGAGACATACATACCTAGAATACTTTAGTCCAGGAGTCATCACAGCTGTGACAAATGGAGCATGATTTTTCTACTTCAGTTTTTTGTGGGACCTAAATAGTTATTTACAACAGGATGGTCCAGGCCTGAAAGGTCCTAGTCTTGTCTGCTGAGATGGAGTAGACAGTGGCTGATCTGAGCCTGCTGCAGATGTTGATAATAGAAATTGAGTGTCACAAATAGGCACGCGCTCAAATTGTACTGCAATCATTGATTCAGTAAAACAATTAGTAATAGGGGTTCCAGAAGAAGTAGTTTAATAGGTTAATTAGCATATGAGTGAAACCCATGGACCAAGATTTAGGACATGATATACTTGTTCTAAGCAGGAAGGAAAGTGGTATTTGGAGGATCTTTAATGGAAAGAAGGGCCCGACCACCAGACTCAGTTCTGAGTCTGGGCTTCAGGCTCTAGATAAGAGACATGACAGTGCTAGAAGAGGATTACCAACATGAAAGCAGATGAACAAGGAGCAGAGCATGTACACATCCATCCATTTCTTCTTTCAAAAGATATTTATGGGAACCAAATAGTGTCAGGTGCTGTGTTGGGAAGAAGCCTGTTCATAAGACCTGGAAAAACTAAGACTAGGAATGGGGCAGAAAATAAATTTTCAGAACAGAGACGTAATACCAAAGTCAGAATAACAGCAAGTATAGGTCTATGTTGACACTTAGGAGTGTTAGGTGTCATTTAGAAAGCATTCGTATTCACAGACAGCTAACCTTGATGGGGCTTCTATTATATGTTGGGAGTTGTCTGTGCTAAATACTTTATATGCATCATTTTGTTCAGTTCTCTCAACTGCCTTGTGTGCTGCCTGTTGCCTCCATTTTTGGAGGTTGAAGAACTGAGGTTCACAGAAATGAAGGGACTTATTCAAGGTTCCCAAATTAGGATGAGGCTGAGGGAAAGTAAGAATTCCACCCCAGCCTTTCATGGATCAACACTTTTTTTCTTACATCCTGACGCCCTTGGTTGTGATGCTGTGATGAATCAATGCTTCCTGGTCTGTTAAGATGTAGAGCACCACGTTCTCCCCCACTGTACAGTCTCAGAACAAAACACTCCCTGTATTCTCATACTTTCTTCCTGTCATTCTTCTGTATTCTCCTGCAGCATCTTACCATCATCAGTATGGCTTCTTCTAGCAGCTCTGACTTGTCATTCCAGTCAGCAGCTTTTGATCTGCTATAAGCTAAGGCACAAGATACTAGTAAAAAGGTAACATCTATGGAACATTGACTACTGGGTAGACATGGTGCTAAGTTCTTTACATGTTTTATCTTATTTAATTTTTACTACCATATGGCAGAGATACCACTCTTTTTTCCAGTTCACAGATGAGGAAATGGAGGCTGGGAAAGGTGAAATGACTTGCCTAAGATCACACAAATAGTGTCAGTTGTGTCTGACCCCAGAGCTGTAGAGGGCTCTATCTTCTGCTGCCCTTTTAGAACGATGACCATGGAAAGAGCCCTCATCAAGTTGGTAGCAGAGTAAGGAAGCCCTAAGCCTTTTGACTCCTGATCTAGCACTCTTTCTACAATGCCATTCTGCTTTTCAATGAGGTGTTACTATAACAGAATAGTAATTATAAGATTAGAAACCCTATTCTCTGCTTAGAAACACTGTCCCACATGCAAGCTGTTCTCTAAAGATCTGTGTCTCAATGTTATACTCTCACTGGTTGCCATGCAACCAGAAACAGTGTAAAGGTAGGCTTTTTACATATGACGTTCTAGGACTGATGATTTTTATTTTAAGGGAGAACAAAACACAACGGGTGGATTATCCAATAAGCGAGGTAAGCATGGTGCTTACAATTCTTACCAGATCATCTGTAGTGAACAATTTCACATTTTTTCACCATATCAAAGATTATGCTTCTCGATATGGGTGACATCTGTCTCTGTCCCAACCCCACAGCACCTTCCTATAGAATCAAAGCCTGTTTTCAAATTTACAACCTCTGACAGGGGTGGATGACCTAGTAAGCAAGGTAAGCACAGGCTTACTTGTACTTACTTATCTGTAGTGAATAATGTCACACATGGGTGCTTGCTTACCTTGCTTACTGGATCATCTGTCTGGTGACGTGTGCACGCGTGCACTCGCACAGACACACACACACATTTTATGTTATTGTACTTATCTTTCATTTTCTGTGTTTACCAATGATTCCACTAAAGATTCTTTTCTACCTCATAGCTGGCCTACCCAATAGTGTTAATTATATAGGACCTCCAAAACCAAAGCAAACCAAACCTGTTGCTGTTGAGTCAAATCTGACTCAGAGCAACCCTATAGGACAGAGTAGAACTGCCCCATAGGGTTTCCAGGGAGCAGCTGGTGGATTCAAACTGCTGACCTTTTGGTTAGCCACTTGATCTCTTAACCACCGTGCCACCAGGGCTCCATACAGGACCTCAGATGGTCTTAATTATTTAGACCTCTTAGCACTTTGTTTTTTTCTTACTATTTCAATGTTAGATTATTATTTAACTTTCCATGTTATGAAAGGCATCTACCCAACCAGGTTTTAGGATGCCTTAAGGGCAGAGTGTGTGTTATATTTCTCTGTATGCCTCACAGTACCTATCAGAGTGACTCCTATGAGTATGAGATAATGTATTTTTGCTAGCTGACCTATCACTAAAACTGAATTGTACTAATAACACACCAGATCAACGGAAACTCTTGGCATATTACTTCTTTGGAGTCAACAGGATGTGGTGCCATGTTTTTCTATAATTTGGTGGAGAATCGGACTAATACGCTTTTAAGATTGACTGTGATCAAATATACGAGATCAAATGGGCAGCTGCTGTCCAAAAGCAGGACAAGAAAGCAGGAAGGGACAGGAACTGGACAAGTGGACACAGGGAACCTGGGGTGGAAAGGGGGCGTGTGCTGTCACATTGTAGGGATTGTAACCAATGTCACAAAATAATATGTGTGTAAATTTTTGAATGAGAAATTAACTTGAGCTGTAAACTTTCACCTAAAGCACAATTTAAAAAAAAAGAGTAATTGTATATTATTAGACCTTCCCTCTGTAATAACTGTGTTGAGGGAAACGTAGGTCATATGATGTCTATCTGAATCTGTGTGGGAATGACTCATGTGTTAACATGCTCGGCTGCTAACCAAAAGATTGGAGGTCTGAGTCCACTCACAGGTGCCTTGGGACTAGTAATAGCCCACGTAATAGAGTTTTAAGAATTAAGTAAAATACTTCACAGAAAGCCAGTCCCTGGCAAGTATACAGATATTTTATATTTGATGGTGTTCTTAAAAATTTAAGTATCCCTTGGGTGGGCAGTATATTGAGTTCTCATCAGTCATAACAGCTCATTCTAACTCTGTGGATCTGAACAAATCAATTTCTTGCCTGGTATCGGGATGGAAAAATCAACCTCTAACAAAATTGTGGTTTGGACAAAGTAAAGGTTTGCTGTCCTAAAGGTGCTTCTAGTTTTATGATTTGGGTCATAATACATCAAAACTGCTTTTGTGGAGTGTAATTAAAGCAACAGAGCACTTCCATGTCTGATTTTCCACGTGCTATCTCAACTAAGGCTCCAAGTATACCATTCTACCTAAAAACTGGGCCTTGTCTTACTAATTTTTTCTAAGTGTTAAAAATGTTAGGAAAATCCTTGACCTATTCATCCAGAAGAGCTATTCACACTCATGTTTTTCTTCTCTTTCCCTCTACCAGACCTCAGGGTGGTTAGCAAGTCTTATAATTCCTATTGAGCATATGAGGTCAGTGCACTTGGAAATAATTCACACCTTGAGTGGTCAAACACACTGTATCATGTGGGTATTAGGTTAACACTGACACAGGAGCATGAACTGTGTTTCTCACTAGTCCTTTGTCCAGGATAAAATACAAGTAATGTCATGGCTTGAGTGTGCCCTGTCAGGGTGGGGTGTGGCCCTCTGTGGTCCAGTACTTCGCTACAGATGTATATCTTACCATAAAACTTAGGATTCTCCAGTTTGACTGTGGGAGGGTGGGGATGTAGGTGGAGGAGGGCAAAAGTTGGTAATTTTTACTTAACCATAGAAGTAGCTAATCTAAAGCCTAATAACCACTTTTCTCTCAGACCAACTACCTGTGCTTCCCTTTCTCTATTCCTTGAAATAAAAACTTTTGAGTATTAAATTCCTGAAACATACTTATATACAGCATATATTTGCTCTTCATAACAACCCCATGACCTGGGTATCAAACCAACAAACCCATTGCTGTTGAGTCAATTCTGACTCAGGCGACCCCATGTGTTGTATAGAAAAAGTATTCCATAGGGTTTTCTTGGCTGTAATCTCTACAGAAGCAGATTACCAGGTCTTTCTTCCACAGCATCGCTGGACGGATTCAAACCACCATTTAGGTTAGTAGTCAAGCATAAACCATTTGTGACCTGGGTAAGGCAGATGACTTTATTTATTTGTACAGAAAAGAAAATCAGGATGCAGGTAATCAAAGTATCCAGATTCTTTGGAAGTGGTGTGCTAGAGTGGAGTCCACCAAATCTGGAGCCCACAGACTATGGTTCAAATCCTGGACCTGGAGTTTATGGATGGGTGACTTTTGCAAGTGATTTAAAACCTCTGAGCCTCAGCTTACACATCCAAGAAATGAGGATAATAATGTTTTTCATGTATGGTTATAATAAGAAACATAATTTGGAAGCTACGTATAAGATACCCAGATTGTAAATAATCTCTAAGGAAAACATTTGCAAGAGGGTATCTGTGCTTTCCTTTCTGGAATGAAATAGTTATGCCAAGCAAATTCCTTGGCTCCTTTTTATTGCAAAAATTTGACAGAAAGAAAGCCTGATTGCTACACCTATCCTTGAAATTGCTTGCCTTTTGTGTTGTTTAAGGGAGTGTTGTAAATTCTGAAAAAAAAAAACAATAGCACAGTTATTGGTAATAATCTCCCCTGTTTATTACAGTCTCTCTGAACTTTGAAAATAAAATTTCTGTCCCTGCTGATTTGTTTTTTACTTGACAGAGACAGGTGACCCATTTCTCATGGTTTGAAGATGGCAACAGCCATTTAAAGTTTTCAAAATCACCAGTGAACAAACTGACAGCAAAATCAAGGCTGAGTTTAGACACACACCAAATTTACTTTCTCCTTTGTTTTAGTTCAAAACCTGTCCATATAGCCCTAAACTGTGAGCAATACCCTAATTTTAGTCACTGAGTTACAAGAAGAGTAAAATTCCAATAACTCTATACTGTTACCTGCCCCTCCCCGCATTTCCTTTTAGGTGTTAAATTTTAAGATGCTAGTTTTTTCTTTGAGTGAATTTAATCACTTAAAAACTTGAACATAATACTTCTTTTTTACTTTATCATTTTAATCTTTTTATCTTGCGATTTTCTCATCAAAATTAGCGTGTTTGTCCATCCTAAAGCATCATCAGTGATTCCAGGAAAGACCTTGGAGTCTAGATTGCCACATATACTGCATTTTGCAGAATCAAAAAAACAGAAGACAAAAGCAACAAGTATCTTGACAACTCAAGAGTGATTGTATAAACAATAGGAAAAATGGAAAAGCAGCTTCTAGCACACACTGACTCCTGGTGGAGAGTCCTATTTTGCTAAGGACTATCAGCGTATTCGGCTCTTTTAACCTTTGTATTCCATAGTTTTCCATTTATTAAATTGTGACGGTAATGTTCTTCTTTCTGGTTTGTTAAATGGGATATTTCAGGAAGAGTGCAAACAGCAAGTCTATACAATATCAAACAATTCACTGAGTACAGAAATGCAGTTCATCTATTTGTTTCTGTATGGGATACATTTGCTTTGACTGTTTTTTTTTTTTTTCATGTATTAAACTGAGTGATTAACAAAACATTACAAAGTTGTTTGAATTAACTAATTACCTGAGGAACGTAAAAAGCTGATATCTTCCTTTCATGTGCCTGTATCACTCATGGCTTGGATACAGAATTAATCCATTTCTCAGAATACTCAAGGTCCCCCCATGTGTAACTCAATGCCAAGTAATACTTCACTGTAAAGTGATTTAAAATCCTCTAGGACTCACTCAGTACTCTAAACCCTGTCTTCATGGATTTTTGAATCATGTTATAATTGTAGATTTACATTTTCATTTAAACTTTCTGACACTACTTCATGGAACTGTTAGACACATTAATTCTCTGTAAATATGAATCAGATGAGTACATAGATGGATAAATAAAAAATGTAAAGGACTTGAAAGAATTGGGTTTTTGTCATGACCAAAGTTATGTCGCAGTGCCTCTTAATAGGAATTATGGTTAGAAGTAAATGAGAAGAAACTTTGGAGGCCACTAAAAACTCTATTCAAGTATAATATGATGCTTTGTTATGGTTACATTTGATTTTTCCAGCATTATGAGAAAATGACATGCTTGATGAATGGAATTTCTAGGCCTTCACCTATTTGGGTAACATAAAAAATCATTTGACAGTAACATTTCTAAAATATGGTACATGTTTCTTTCTTTTATTAAGCATAATATAATGAATGTAATTTAACCTTACTTTAATGACTCATGGTTACTATTACAAAGTGTACTGCAAAACCGTAAATTTTTCTTGATTATTAAAGTTGGCAGGGCCAGTGGCTCCTACATTAAATGACCCAAGCGTGCTTTGCTGATCTAATTAGGTTATTTCTATCACCTGCAACTTCTCACTATCCTAACTACCAAACCAAGCCTACTGCCATTGAGTTGATTCCGACTCACAGCCACCTTATAAGGTTTACAAAGTATAAATCTTTTTTTTTTTAATTATTGTACTTTAAGTGAAAGTTCACAATTCAAGTTAGTCTCACATATAAAAATTTATACATATACTGTTATTTGACCCTAATTGCTCTTCCCTATACTGTGACAGCACATTCCTTCTTTCCATCCCTGATTTCCTGTGCCCATTCAACCAGCTCCTGACCCTCTCTGCCTTCTCATCTCACCTCTGGACAGGAGCTTTCCATTTAGTCTCATGTATCTACTTGAGCTGAGAAGCACATTCTTCACAAGTATCATTTTATGTCCCATAGTCCAGTCTAATATTTGTCTGAAGAGTTGGCTTCAGGAATGGTTTCAGCTCTGGGCTAATGGAGAGTCCGGGGGCCATGTCTTCCAGGGTCCCTCCAGTCTCAGTCAGATCATTAAGTCTGGTCTTCTTACTAGAATTTGAGTTCTGCACCCCACTTTTCTCCTGCTCCATCAGGGACTCTTCTGTTGTGTTCCCTGTCAGGGTGGTCATTGGTGGTAGCTGGGCACCACCTAGTTCTTCTGATCTCAGGCTAATGTAATCTCTGGTTTATGTGGCCCTTTCTGTCTCTTGGGCTAATATTTTCCTTGTGTCTTTGGTGTTCTTCATTCTCATTTACCCCAGGTGGGTTGGGGCCAGTTGATGCATCTTAGATGGCCACTCGCTAGCTTTTAAGACCCCAGGTGCCACTCACCAAAGTAGGATGCAGAACATTTTCTTCATAAACTTTGTTATGCCAGTTGACCTAGATGTCCCCTGAAACCATGGTCCCCAGACCCCCGCCCCTGCTACTCTGTCCTTCGAAGTGTTTGGTTGTATTCAGGAAACTTCTTCGCTTTGGTTTAGTCCAGTTGTGCTGACTTCCCCTGTAGTGTATGCTGTCCTTCCCTTCACCTAAGATAATTCTTGTCTACTATCTAGTTAGTGAATACCCCTCTCACTCACTCCCCACCCTTGTAACTATGAAAGAATGTT
>NW_004443975.1:2542315-2582555 GCF_000243295.1 Trichechus manatus latirostris | reverse complement strand
CAAACAGTGTATAAGTGTTCCAGTCTCTCCACAACCTCTCCAACATTTATTATTTTGTGTTTTTTGGATTAATGCTAACCTTGTTAGGGTGAGATGGTATCATTGTAATTTTGATTTGCATTTCTCTAATGGCTAATGATCGTGAGCATTTCCTCATGTATCTGTTAGTCCAAGGCATAAATCTTGATGGAAGCAGACTGCCACATCTTTCTCACTTGCAGCAGCTGGTGGGTTTGAACTGCTGACCTTCTGGTTAGCAGCTGAGCACTTTAACTGCTGCACCAACAGGGCTCCTTACTATCCTAAATAGGTGACATTATTGCTTCTGATCTTCAGTTCTCTGTAGGCCTTGATGAGATATATTTTAAAAGAGAAAACAGATATTCAAGCCTATTAAGAGTAATATTAGTTTACCCACCCACCACTTGCCTTTCAGTTTGTGGTACTGTGGTGGCTTGTGTGTTGCTATGATGTTGGAAGCTCTGCTACCGGTATTTCAAATTCCATGGTGGACAGGTTTCAGTGGAGCTTCCAGCCTAAGATAGACTAGGAAGAAAAACCTGGTGATCTACTTCTGAAAATTAGTGAAAACCCTATGGATCACAACACGACATTGTTCGACACAGTGCCGGAAGATGAGCCTCTTAGATTGGAAGGCACTCAAAATACACAGTGGCTGGAGCAATAGACTTGAGCTTGCCAATGATTATGAAGATGGTGCAGGACTGGGCAATACTTTGTTCTGTTGTACATGGACTTGCCATGAATCAGAGCCCACTCAATGGCAACTAGCAAAGACAGGTTTATCTAAGATGCAAAGTAAATAATTTTCACCCACCCCTGGTTCTGTCTGTGCTACGAAGTAGAGTGAACCTTCCCCCGTTGCACAGGAAAAGTCTCTTTCTGTTGCCCCTCTGATCTTCATTAGCCCTTTGCACACCAGCCCATATCTGTAATTCTGTAACACTATGCCAGCCTGTGTCATCCATGACAGCATGGTAAACTTGAAGGCAGAAAGCATAAACCTTATACTCCCTGGCACTATGCCTTATATACATAGTAAATGTATAATAAATGTTTGTGAAAAATAAATGTATAAGACATCTGCAGGCTCTTTTTTTGTCTTTGTGTCTCCAAATAGAGCTGTTGTGTCTCTTTTCAGGATGATGCAATGTTGTCTAGATGCAAAACACATTTAAAAGTTAAATGTTTCCGTTTATAAAATTCAGGGATGATTAATCCAGGTTTCATTTTAAAATGACATTTTTTAAATTTTAAAGAGTTGTTATCCCATTGAGAGATAAAGGGAGAGAAAATAACATAAATGAAAATGAAGTTTACTCATTATTTCAAATCTTTGGAAATTAATCAAAAGCGAAAGCCTGAGTGGATGGTGGAATGCCTAGTGCAGAAAATCTAAATGGTGTCCCTCATACACTTTGTGATGCATGATTGGCATGTCAAGGGAATTCCAGAAACCCCCAGTATGGGAATGCTGCTATTGTATGTATTAGTCAGCAGCCATTAGTCACCCACCCCACCATGTTGATAGGTGATGGTCTTGGTGAAAGGAGAGCCACATGGTGACTGTCCAACAGAGTCGGCATAAAATTTCATCAGGGATGCCACAAAGACACTAGCTGGGACATGGGTATATACTTTCATTGCTGCAGCTACCTGTTCTCAGCTAAGGTACATGTAAGACATAGGATGGTTTAGAGCCATTCTAAGCCTTGAAGATGACAATTACAAACACACTCACATACAAACATATGAACATGCATAGGAAGAACCCAAACTTTTTTCTTACAGAGAAACTACATATGTACATCACACCCAAATTTGCTTTAATTTAAGGGTAAATTCTTCATTTCACAACTAATAAATGATCAAGTGATCTTGCTTAAGTCATCAGTAAAGTGTATATATTGGGTTAAAAGTTACAATATTTCTATTTTCAGTTAGTACTTAAAGAAACACACACACACACACACACACACACACACATTATCACATTCACATAGACCTAGTGCTGGAAGATGAGCTACTTAGGTTAGATGGCACTCAGAATATCAAGTGGCCACAACAATGGACTCAGGCATACCAATGACCATGAAGATGGTGTGGAACTGGGCAGCATTTCATTGTGTCGCACATGGGGTCCCAATGAGTCAGTATAAGGCAATCAGTACAAGCAAGAACTATCACTAAATTTCTTTACAAACAGGACCTTAGGCTCACTGAAGTGAACAGGCCAAGGTGCCTAGAAGGAAATCGGTGAGGCGGACACCCAGGCAGCCAAACCCCAGGGAGATACACGTATATATAGAGACAGCGAGAGAGACAGAGAGTTTTCTATGTATATTTATATTTATGTTGTTGTTTGTTGCCGTCCAGTCAATTCTGACTCATTGTGACCCCACGTGTGCAGAGTGCATCTGCTCCATAGGATTTTCAAGGCTGTGACCTTTTGGGAGAAGATTGCGAGGCCTGTCTTTCGAGGCTCATCTAGGTAGGTTCGGAAACGCCAACCTTTTGGCACTTAACCATTTGTGCCACCCAAGGAGTCCATCTATATATGTTGACTGTCCACATGGTGTGACTATATATAACCCGTACCTCGTTGCCGTCGAGTCGATTCCGACTCATAGCAATTCTATAGGACAGAGTAGAACTGCCCCATAGGGTCTCCAAGGAGCGGCTGGTGGATTTGAACTTCTGACCTTTTGGTTAGCAGCTGAGCTGTTAACCACTATGTCACCAGGGCTTTCTCTCTCTCTCTCTTTCTCTATACATATATACATAATAAATATACATTACCTATATAGCATATTTTATATACATAAATATATATCAACATCATTATCTATCTAGATATAGATATACCTTCCTATTGCTGTATAACAAATTACACAATTTAGTGGCTTAAAACAACACACATTTATTATCTCACAGTTTCTGTGTGTCAGGAGGTCAGGAGTCCAAGATTAACTGGGATCTCTGCTCAGGGTGCACAAGGCTGAAATTAAGGTGTCATCCAGGCTGCAATCTCATCCACTTACAAGTTTTCTGAGGTTGTTGCCCCAGTTAATTTCCTTGTGACTTTAGGACCCATGATGACTTGCTTCTTCAAAATCAGCAATGGAGAAAGAATGTGCTGTTTGAGTTTCTGACCCCTAGACTCTCTTTTAAAGGACCCGATTAAGCCCGGCCCACCCAGGATAATCTTCCTTTTATTAACTCAGAGTCAGTGCATTAGGATTGAATTACATCTGCAGAATCCCTTAACTTTTCCCATATAGTATAACAGGAGTGGTATCCTATCACCTTTTCCACATTCTCTTGGTTAGAAGCAAATCACAGGTCCAGCCCTCACTCAAGGAGAAGGGATTACACAAAGGGGGTGATGCTAGGGGCAGGATCCTGGAGGCCACACTAGCATGTGTCTGCCATATATACACATATACATACATATTCCCTAGAGAAATTTCAGCCTTTCAGCTAATTTGGAGTCCTGGTGTTGCAGTGGTTAAGAATTTGGCTGGTAACCAAAAGGTTGGCAGTTTGAATCTACTAGCCACTGTTGGAAACCTTATGGGGCAGTTCTACTCTGTCCTGTGGGGTCACTATGATTCAGAATCGACTGGAAGGCTTTGGGTTTTTTGTTTATTTGTTTGTCTCTCAACTAACTTGATGGAAGTAAGTATTAAGCCTCAAATTGCAATATTGAAGGATTCTATGGGCAAAATATTGAATGATGCAGGAAACATCAGAAGATAAAAGTCACTGTACCTAAAAGAAATGGTCAATGTTCAGCCATTTCAGGAGGCAGCATATGATTAAGAACCAATGGTACTGAAAGAAGAAGTCCAAGCTTCACTGAAGGTGTTGGCAAAAAACAAGGCTTCAGGAATTGACGAAATACCAACTGAGATGTTTCAACAAATGATGCAACCCTGGAAGTGCTCACACGTCTATGCCAAGAACTTTGGAAAACAGCTACCAGGCCAACCAACTAGAAGAGATCCATATACATGCCTATTCCAAAGAAAAGTGATCCAGTAGAATGCAGAAATTATCAAACAATATCATGTGCAAATAAAATTATACTGAAGATGATTCACAAATGGTTGCAGTAGTCATCGACAGGGAATTGCTGGAAATTCAAGCCGAATTCAGAAGAGGACATGAAATGAAGAATATCATTGCTGATGTCAGGTGTATCTTGGCTGAAAGCAGAGAATAGCAGAAAGATGTTTCCCTGTGTTTTATTGACTATACATAGGCATTCGACTATGTAGATCTTAACAAATTATGTATAACATTGCAAAAAATGGGAATTCTAGAACACTTAATTGTGCTTATGAGGAACCTGTGTATAGACTGAGTCAGTTGTTTGAACCGAACAAGGGAATACTACATGGTTAAAATCAGGAGAGGGTGTATCAAGGTTGTATCCTTTCACCATACTTATTCAATCTGTATGCTGAGCAAATAGTCCAAGAAGCTAGACTGTATGAAAGATTCATTAACAACTTGCGATATGCAGATGACACAACCTTGCTTGCTGAAAGTGAAGAGGACCTGAAGCACTTACCCATGAAGATCAAAGACTACAGCCTTCAGTATGGCTTACACCTCAACATAAAGAAAACAAAAATCCTCACAAATGGACCAATAAATAACATCACGATAAACGGAGAATATATTAGAAGTTGTCAAGGATTTCATTTTACTTGGATCCGCAGTGAACACCCATGGGAGCAACAGTCAAGAAATCAAATCATGTATTGCATTGTGCAAATCTGCTGCAAAAGATCTCTTTAAAGTATTAAAAAGCAAAGATGTCACCTTGAGGACTAAGGTGCACCTGACCGAACCTGTGGTATTTTCAGTTGCCGCATATGCCTGTGAAAGCTGGACAATGAATAAGGAAGACCAAAGAGGAAGTAATGCATTTGAATTATGGTATTGGTAAGGAATATTGAATATACCATGGGCTGCCAAAATAATGAACAAATCTGTCTTGGAAGAAGTACAGCCAGAATGCTCCTTAGAAGCGAGTATGGCATGACTTCATCTCATGTACTTTGGACATGTTATCAGGAGGGACCAGGCCCCGGAGAAGGACATCACGGTTGGTAAAGTAGATCAGTGAAAAAGAGGAAGACCCTCAATGAGATGGTTTGTCAGAGTGGCTGCAACAATGGACTTAAAGATAGCAATGATTGTGAGGATGGCACAGGACCCAGCAGTGTTTTGTTCTGTTATACATATGGTTGCTATGATTCAGAACGGACTCAATGGCACCTAACAACAACAAGTATTATTTGTGCTATCCATGAAGCATAGGCAATGTTTTATTCTTCCTTTCCTTCAATCTCCTCATCCAATCCATCAAAAAGTACTATGGATTTTGTCTCCAAAACATATCACAAATGTGTCCCCTTCATTCCACTTTCATTCCCACCACCTTTGTGCAGCCCATCTCTCTTATGGGCTAAAGGATCTTCCTTCTTCTAGTTTTTATATTCCCATCTCCCTCTCCCATCATTCCTCACAGAGTGGAAAAAATAACACAAAGCAGATCTTGTTGTAATCCATGCCTGAAACTCTCTCATGGGTTGTTAGTACATTTAGAGTAAAATCTAAATTCCTTATAATGGCCAGAAGTTTGTATTGCTTAGGATTAGGTTATTTGCAAATAACACAAACTCCAAAGTAACAGATAAAGTTTGTTTCTGTCACATAAAAAGCTTAACTCATGCAACCATAGGGCTCTACTTCAAGATGTTTGTAGTGAACCAGGCTCTTTATGGGGGCAGTGGTGGTTCAGTGATAGAATTCTCACCTTCTGTACCGGACTCCTGGAGGCTTGCATGTTGTTATGATGCTGAACAGGTTTTAGCAGAACTTTCAAACTAAGATGAAGAAAGGCTTGGGGGATCTACTTATGAATATCTGTCAATGAAAACCCTATGGATCATCATCATGAAGATGGTGCAGGATCAGGCAGCATTTTGTTCTCTTGCGCATGGGGTCACCATGAGTCTGGGACTGACTTGATGCCAGCTAACAACAACAGGCTCCTTATAGCTCCCACCACTGCACCACCCTATGATGTGGCCCTGGCCCTCTTTGTGCAAGGCATCGTCTTAGTAATGGTCAGCAGTATAAAGGAGGAGAAAAAATAAAAGGAGAGTCAAAGAGTATAACAGCTGTCTCTTATGTTGTGTGACATCCTAGAAGATGCCACACAACACTTTCAGTTACAGCGCATTGGCCAGAACTTAGTCACATGGTTCCACCTAACCACAGGGAAGGCTGGAAAATGTGCTCTTTATTCTGGGTCCAAGATATCTGGGTCATTCATATCCTCTCTCCCAGGTCTAGATTCTTTCTCTTATGTTGGTTACCTATAAACTAAAAGACTGGTATATACTCCCAATTCTCCCCACACTCAGTGGAGCAGAGACACGAGAAACCATAATAAACAACTCCCTTTCAGAAAAGAGAATGAGAAACAGGCAGACAGTGTTCCATAGCAGTGATCAAGAATTCCTGTCCTTGGCAGTGGAGTATTGTTTGGCTTATCCTGCCAGCCCTGGTTCTGACCTCTTGGAGGAACTCCATTTTCACTGTTGCTTGTCCTGGTTGTGTCCTACAGGAGCTTGTTCTTAGTGTATCATCTTCCATGACCTCATCCACAGGAGGGCATTGAAAAGTAGGTCATTCTGGGGGCTGTTCAAGTTTGAGGATTCAAGTTGAGGGCTTAGAGTCTGAAAATTGAAACACTTTTGCAGGCTGGTAGTGTGGTTTCTTTAGCAGTACAATCCCTGAGAAACTTAGAAGAATTCTGATCTGTTTATTCCTGACAGTACCATCTACAAATAACTATAGCCAAAGCTACTGTCTAGCAAGTTTTTAAATAAAAAATCTCTGGCTTTCTCCAGGCCACCCTCTGTCAACTGCAGGGGGACTTCCTTGAGGCCGTCTGAGACAAAGGCTTAATCTTTCCTCCTCTGGCAGTCTCTGTGTTTTTGTAAAGTGGGGCTCTTGGTCTCCTCTGCGGAGGCTGCAGCCTTGGAACTTGGATCTCCTGTTACCCCATTCTCTTCTCATCTACTGGACTCCAGTCACAGGGTCCTCTTTCAGTTCTTCAGATGTGCTGTCCTCTTTCCCTGCTCAAGGTCATTGCCATGTGCAGCTTCTACTGAAAGTATTTCCCTGCTCATCCTCTTGTTCTTCCTGTCCTTTAGTGACTAACTCCACCTCATCCTTCAATTCTAAAGGTAAAATGTCACCTCTTATGGCAGGCTTCTCTGGCCACTGTATGTAAATAAGTACCCCCCCCCTTATCTTTATTTTGTCTTCTTGTTCTCTTCATGATGGTTTTGTCGTTAAGTGCTGTCGTGTCAGTTCCAACTCATAGCGACCTCGTACACAACAGAACGAAACACTGCCCAGTTCCGCGCCATCCTCACAATTGTTGTTATGCTTGAGCACATTGTTGCAGCCACTGTGTCAGTCCATCTCGGTTGAGGGTCTTCCTCTTTTTTGCTGACCCTCTACTTTACCAAGCATGATGTCCTTCTCCAGGGACTGATCCCTCCTGATAACATGTCCCAAACACGTGAAATGAAGTCTCATCATCCTTGCTTCTAAGAAGCATTCTGGCTGTACTTCTTCCATGCTATTTACCGAATGTATAATTTTAAAATAACTTTCCTTTTTATCTGATTTTTCTTTTTTTCTGATTATCCTCTAGAACAGTGCACCTGCATCAGAATCACCTGGAGAGCTTCTCAAAACAGAGATTGCTGGGCCCTATCCCCATAGCTTCAGATTTAGTAGGTCTGAGGTTCTTAAGTTGGGTCTGAGAATTTGCATTTCTAACCGTTTCTCAGTTTATTCTGATGCTTCTGGAAATGCCGTCCTTTGAGAACCACTGTCTTAGGGTATAGATGCTATGAGGGCCCAGGGCCAAATTTGTCTTTTTCTTTTTCAACACCTGGCATGGAGTTCATAATATGGTATATAATTGTTAAATAGTTGGTGAGTGAATTCTTAAATCCATAGGCTAGGAAAATCATGGTTGTGTAAATTATTCATCTAACATATTCTACTCCTGGTGTGAGTGCTGATTAAAAAATATCAACTCATACAAATTTAGTACCTACCTCATAAACCAGCCCCTGTGGAGTCAACTCGGATTCACGACTACCCCATGTGTGTCAGAGTATAACTGTGCTCCATAGGGTTTCCAATGGCTGATTTTTCAGAAGTAGCTTGCCAGGCCTTTCTTCCAAGACGCCTCTGAGTGGACTCAAACCTCCAGTCTTTCAGTTAGCAGTTCAGTGCATTAACCATTTGCACAACCCACATGTCAGGTGTCCTAGTTCTTCACTAAAATAAATCCGTCGAATAAAGAGAATTCACACATGGAAGGGGTGAACCCTCACCAGAGTCAGAGTCTGCTAAAGATTTGAAAATCATGAAATGAGTATGTCTTAGGCTGGGTTCTCTAGAGAAGCAAAACCAGTAAAGTGTATAAATATATATATAGAGAGATTTATATCAAGGAAACAGCTCACAAGATTGTAGAGGCTAGAACGTCCCAAGTCCATGGATCAGGGTAGAGGCCTCTCCCAGTTCACACAGCCACAGAAGCTGACAAGCCCAAGATCAGCAGGTCAGAGAGCAGGGCCGCCACTCACAGACTGTGAAGGTTGATGAATTCCAAGATCAGCAGGCAAGACCACAAGGTTTCTTCTGATTCACGTAGCTGCAGGGGCTGGCGAACCCAAGATCAGTAGGTTGGGGAGCAGGACTCTTGCTCACAGGCTATGAAGATTGATGAATCCCAAGATTGACAGGTGTCATGGTTTGAATTATGTCCCCCCAAAAATGTGTGTATCAATTTGGCTGAGCCATGATTCCTGGTATTGTGTGGTTTTCCTATATGTTGTAAAACCTGTCTCCATGATGTTAATGAGGGAGGATGGGTGGCAGTTGTGTTAGTAAGGCAGGACTCAGTCTACAAGACTGGATTGTATCCTGAGGCAATGTCTTGAGATATAAAAGACAGAAGTGAGCAGAGACACAGGGGGACCTCATACCATCAAGAAAGCAGTCCTGGGAGCAGAGCGTGTCCTTTGGACCGGGGTCCCTGCGCAGAGAAGCTCCTAGTCTGGGGGAACACTGAAGAGAAGAAGGCCGACGGGGAGAAAAAGCCTTCCCCTGGAGCTGACGTCCTGAATTTGGACTTTTAGCCTACTTTGACCGTGAGGAAATAAATTTCTCTTTGTTAAAACCATCCAGTTGTGGTATTTCCATTATGGCCACACTAGATGACTAAGACAACAGGTAAGCTGCTAGCTCAAGTCCTAAGAACCAGAGGTGAGATGACAGGAGGCAGCCACAGGATCCAGAGTGAGCAAAAAGCCAGAACATCGGCTTATGTTCGGATGCAGGCCATGCCCCCAAGGAAATTCCTTTGCAACTGATTGGCTGCTCACAGCAGACTCAGTCATGGGAGTGATCACATATAAACACTGAGAATCATGGCCCAGCCAAGTTGACACACAGTCTCAACCATCATAGGTTATTTGACCAATATTATGGCATAAAGATAGCATAGTTCATTACTGTGGTTAATATTGTGGCTGTTTCAGGTCAGTGTTTTCTAGTGATGTTCAGATTATATAAGACTTTATTGCCAATTCTGAGAATAGTTGCCTACATTCAGACTTCTAAGAAGAAAAAAAAAGTCTTAGTATTAAAATGCATGAATCCCAAGTATATTTTAGCGTATATCAATTGCAAACTGGTAGTCGTGGGCAGAATCTGGCTAGTTGGTATGTTTTCAGTTGGCTCATACAGTATTTTTTTTAATGAAAAAATTTACATAAAAATTCAAGTATCTGACTTATCTAGAAAGATTGACAGTCCTTAGCTACACATCTGATTAGCAGCTGCCTCCTTCAGACGGGTCAGGGGCTCCTCAGTGTGACAGTCACCCCACACCTTGTCTTCTTATATCGCACTTTCACCAGTTTATGTTACTTGCCTGGCCCTACTGTAGACAATTGAGTTTTCAACCCATTCTTGTGTATAACAAACATAGAATAAATGTTGGCAAGTGTGTGCTGTGTATCAAGAACTAAAATTGGAAATGAAGAGTTAATAAGACAGTTCTAGCCCTCTAAGCACACACAGTCTATTGGAAAAACAGATACTGAAGCAGATAATTAGAACGTTAAACGTGCTGTCATAGAGGTTTGCATAAAGTATTATGGAAGTTACTGGTAACTGTTGCCAAGAAACAGGAGAAAGAGAGAAAAAAAGACCCAAACGGGTTTTTTTTGGTCCTTTCTCAGATGAGATTTTGTAGAAATGAAACCAAAAACCAAACCTGTTGTGGTCGAGTCAATACTGACTCATGGCACCCTCGGGTGCTACAGAGAGTAGAACTGCTCCATAGAGTTTTCTTGGCTGTGAGCTTACAGAAGCAGATAGTCAGGTCTTTCTTCCACGGAGATTCTAGGTGGGTTCAAACTGTCAACCTTTAGGTTAGAAGTCTAACGCAAGCCGTTTGTACCACCCAGGAACCTGTGATCGAGGTGGGGAAAATAAAAAACAAGGCAGCCAAGTGCATGATTTCCACTGGACTTTTCCTTCTTCTTTCTTTCCTTTTTATATGTAGCTGTCTTGCTTATTTAAAAATTTTAGTTTGTGCTTATCTTTGCCACTAGTTTAGCAATATGATAACCAAAAAAAAAAAAAAACAACAACAAACCTGTTGCCCCATAGAGTTTTCAAGGTGGATGGTTCCAAACTACCGACCTTTTGGTTAGCAGCCGAACTCTTAACCACTATGCCGTCAGGGCTCCAATATGATAACAAGGCTATAAAAAAAGAAACAAACCCATTGTCAGAGTCGATTCCAACTCATAGTGACCCTGTAGGACAGAGTAGAACTGCCCCATAGGGTTTCCAAGGCCATGAATCTTCACAGAAGCAGACTGCCACATTTTCCTCCCGAGGATCGGCTGGTGGGCTGGAACCACCGATCTTTTTGTCTCGCAGCCAAACTCTTAACCACTGTGCCACCAGGGCTCCTCAACAAGGCTGTAGATTTTGATTTTTCTTTCTTCATGGTGTCAAGCACATGATAAAGTATTTCTTTTCAGATTACTGCTTTTCCAGTGTCATAGAAAGAAATAATACCAATAATAAATAACCAAATAACCAAAACATTACCAACAACAATAGCTACTGTATTGGGCCATCATTATTTTAGTTTTATCTGACTCTGGCTTATAAGACACTCTTCATCAACTCTTTGTTTTAGTTTTCTTTAGAATCTCACTTTTAACCTGGATGCATGCAACATGAAAATTGCGCGGGTAATTATGACAGAAGTAATATTTCTTATATAATTTGTTGCACAAACATGTCAGAGAAATGTCTCTCTGTCATTTGTGATAGCATTCATGCTTATTTCTGTCTGTGACATCTGCCCAAAGGAATTTTCACAACTTCCCAGCAATATACACCTGATCATCTGTGATGATTACTGATGAAAAAAGAGCAAACACCAGCATAATCACATAGAGCGGAGAGGTACTCAGGCTTAGAGTCTTTGGATGTTATACAAATAAATTTTCATATGTGAGAGTATCTTGAACAGTATAGTGAGCGTCCATCAACAAAGAATTTTCACCAAAATGAAAGCAAAATACTAAGCATAATTACTTGGACTCAAGCATTTGAAGGTTGTCTAGTGCTGCTGTAACACAAAATAACACAAGTGGGTAACTTTAAAGAACAGAAATTTATTTTCTCACAGTTCAGGAGGCTACATGTCCAAATTAAGGTCATGGCTCTAGAGAGAGGTCATTCCCAGAAGTTCCTTTGCCTGTAGAGAGTCCTCATGTGATGTCTGTCTTCCCTATGTGTATGTCTCTTGTGTTTATTATGCTCTTTTTAGAACTCAGAGGTGATCAAGTTTAGGATCCACCCTACTCTGGTATGACCTCCTTAACCAGTTGCCATTGAGTTGGTTCTAACTCATGGTGACTCCATGTGTGTCAGAGTAGAACTGTGCTCTATGGGATTTTCAGTGGCTGATTTTTCAGAAGTAGACCACCAGGCCATTCTTCTGAGGAGCCTCTGGATGGACTGGAATGTCTACTGTTTCGGTTAGCAGCCCAGTGCCTTAATGATTTACACCACACACGGATTCCATGACGACATTAACATAATAAAAACCACTGTTTCCAAACAGGATCATATTTCAGGTACAGAGATTATGATTTCAGCACGTACTTTGGGGGGGCCACAATTCAGTCCATAACAAAGGGGTTCTTGGAATATGAGTGCCAACTATTTGACTTTGTTTAAAGGTTTGATTCATTGATTGATTACATGTGTTCCATACTGCCTTCTAGGAAACCACTTGCTACAATCTCTTTACTTCCCTGAAATCCTAATTATTATTATTTCTACTTTCTACCAGTGTATTCTCTTGGTCATGGATGCTTAAGTTATCTTCAACATATGACCCTTTTTTCCTCTCTGAAAATGAGTATATTTTTTCCTCTTTTTAAAGAAGATAGTGATAAGAATTAATCAGATAAAACCCGTAAAGAATTAAATATATACTATTACCGGGTTGTTGCAATCAAATAGAGACCATCCTTAAAACTAACTGCACAGAAGTATGGCAAACATTTATTGAAAGTCAAGCACTTGAAAAATGAAGAATATCAAGCATTATTTTGTGTTTAACATGTCCAGAGCAGTGTGGATTCATTTGGTGTGAAATACTTCTTTAAAAGTTCACTATGTTTGGTGTGTTTGACTGCACTATGAGTTTGGAGATTGTTGGTCTTTTAACAGGTTCCCACTGAGAATGTTGTTAAAAGCCCTGCTGTGCTTTTCATTCTTTTGCCTTTCCCTGGTCCTTGACTCCAGGGGTCAATACATGGGAAAGATTGTTATGACTAGAATTGACCACCGTGTTTAAATTTCCAACAGAGCCAGCATTCTTTGATTTTCTGCTATCCAATCTATGTGTTGCTTGTACCTGACCAAAATGACATTTTATTGAAGAATGGTCAGCCTTGGGAAAACTCTAGAAATACAGTAGGAAAGCAATTGGTGAAAACTGTTAACCTTTAAGATAACTATACTAAGGTGTTAGACATAAAAGTTCCAATTTGATTTGATTTGGTTTAACGAGTTTTGAATGGGAGGCACAAGGTGTCCTCTTGGGGTTGCCAGGGCCGCCTTCATCTGCCTCCCAAAAAGTCATTGAAGACGGCTTCATGGAGGTCAGCCCACTGTGCTCCAGTGTCTGGCTGGGCCTTAAGGACTCAGAGGCCTGATTAGTTAGCACACTGAGAGTCAAACCATCCATCAAGCGTGCATCACCCAAACTCATGCAATTGTTACATAAAGCAGAGCAGAATTTATTAATTTACTCTAGAAACATAATTGTGAAGCATGCTGGAAACATGTGTCCCCTGGCCATTGCAAAATACATAAGAAGCTAAATTATAAATGGAAAGCTGATTGGTGACCATGTATTTGAAGAGAGGAGAATTACGCATCCATCTCCACAAAAAGCTCCACCTGTTCCTGGGACTGAATAGGTTGAGCTTTCCACCGAGAGGATTGGATGGCCACTACCAAGGCTTGACTTGGGCCCCTTGTTGTCCTGGTTTCCTTTGATTAACCCACTTTCTGATCTTTTGGTTCTGTTAAGCTACAGGTAGTTATGCTTTCCTGGCCAGGGAGCCGGTCTGTCTTTAAGGTGACTTTGCACATATCTGTTCTGATCATATGGATTTTGTAGTGGTGAATCCCAAAGTCACCTGACTTCTGTCTTTTACAGATTTTTGGAAGGTAACACTGTTTTTTCCATTGTATTGACTATAGGTCTGTACTCTATACATGAGACAGATTTACAGGAAGACAAGATTATCAATAGACTGGAAACTCGTTTATAAACAGAATCAGGCTGCTTTTGTTCAAATTCCTGCTTCTCTATTTACTAGCTGTGTGAACATATGAAAGAAACTTAACTTTAAGTCTCAGTTTTCCCATCTGTAAAATAGGGATAACAATAATGCCTACTTAATGGAAGAGTTATGATTAAATGAGAAGATATAATACAAAGTTAAGCAAATTTCCTGACATTTATTAAAATAAGCATTACAATGAATGTTAATTATTACTATTATATTCTATGTCATCTGTGTGAACATTTTTAATCATGCCATAAAAACACCATTTGGGTGAAGCAGACTGACCAGATCCAAGTGGAGAATTGAATTCTGTCAGAAAAATGATGTTCATTTGTCATTGGTAGAACTTGCAAAAGCCTTCTGACTGCCACTTATGAATATATTGATAACCATGGTCCCTTCTCATGGGTAAATTCCATCAAAAGTCATAGTTCAGTTATTTGGATACAGCTATATTTACAGATACAACCTTGGAATGATATGCTTTCTACTTTAGAAAGAGAGGATTTTATTGTATGAAGATTTCTTAATCACTTCTATAGACTGTTTTGGGTATCATTAAGCCATGCCTAACCAAATTCAAAATGCATCACTCACCATATTCCTTCTGATTACTAACCACCAAAATGTGGTGTAAACGATATGAGCATTGCAGTCTACTTTGAAAAGTTTTGCTATGGACAGGAAGGGTCAGGAAAAGATAAATCAAATTCCAATTAAAAGCTTTAATAAGCTGCAACTGTGCCACGCAATATAAAGTCCTTCCATAATTCCAGTACAATTTTGATATCAAATTGACCGATCACCACTTTAATATTGAGTTGACTGGTTACCAGTATGAAGCAATTCAAGTATTTTAAAAGTATACCTAATTGATCACAGATGGCAAGAGGCAATATGCAAAACTGACATTTTGTGAGCATGAAAGTTAAACAACACTCTATTTTAAATTCAGACACATGTTCCATGACCTGGTTCTCGATTGCTGCTCATTGCACCTTGTTCTGCATACCGTTCGGTTCATGGGTCTCTCACTTGGGAGAGGGACTGAGTAATATGTGTCGTTCAATATCGGACATGAACTGTATGAAGAAAGTGAGATCTTACCCTAAGCCCTTTGGACTGTTGAGAAGAAAGGTGTTTTGTACATTCCAAAGGCTGAATCATAGCCTGTATGGCAAGATGAGAAGGCAGGGATGACACAACGTTGCTTTTCCAGAGTCCCTTACCTGACAACACCTAGCCACAAATGTTTCCTGATTGAAATTCTGTGTCTGGCAGCTTATAAAAGGAAGAGTCAGGACAGGAACCTCAGGTCCATATTATCTAGTGATAATATAAGTTCTAAGTACTCTGTTGAAAGTATGAAAAAACAGCCCTAGAAGCGTGTTTTCTTCCTGCCATATTTACTTACCCTTTCCTAGAGGTGCCCCAGTTTCTCACCCACTTTGCCTTTACACTCATGTTTTCTTGACTTCCTGCACTTGCACCCTTTCCATCCCTCATCTGCTTGATAGCTTGCTACTGTCGGACTCAGCATGGCTTCCTCTCAGAACCACTTCCCAAACTGACCTCTCCCAGCTTGAGTTAGATGTTTTTCTTCTATGTTCTTCTTCTATGATCCCATAACACTTCGGTCATACTTCAATGTCTGTATTAACCAAACAGAAATAGCTCATTTTCTTGTCCATTTTGAACTATATAGTAAAAACAACTGGCTGTTGAGTCAATACAGACTTATGGCAACCCTGTGTGTGTCAGAGTAGAACTGTGCTCCATAGGGTTTTCACTGGCTGATTTTTCGGAAGTAGATCTTCAGGCCTTTCTTCTGAGGTGCTTCTGGGTAGACTCGAACCTCCAACCTTTTGGTTAGCAGCCAAGTATGTTAACCGTTTGCACCACCCAAACTCTTTGAGTATACAGTAGGTGCCCAATATTTGTTCAATAAAGAATAAATAAAAGGATAGGTAGATGAATGGAAAGAACAGCTCGCTCTACCTAGGGCAGTTGGAAAATTCCAATATTTCAGCTGATCGAGAAGGGCGAGGGAGAGTTTGCCAGTAAAGGAAGAAAAAGAAGGGGAGTATGGGCAGAAAGAACAGCACATGCAAAGGGTATGGAGTTAATGTAAACACACGGGAAGTTAGGAGGAGTAACCATTTTGGTGTATAGTGAGGCAAGTGTGTGAAATAGAATGGAAGGTACATGCATGCAGTAATAGAACATAATGTTGGACAGATCTGGTGAGATTAAATTATGAAAGTCTTTTCAAGCCAAAATAAGTGAAAAATAAACTATTGTGATTTCTTACAACCAATGTAATAAAAATGGATTATGTGTTCACAAGCAGTATAAAAAATTAAAAATGTACATATTTATAATTCCTTCATGAACTGTGACTCTGTAAAGCTCAATATATCTTAAAAAAATCAGAATAAACTTCTGGCTGCGATTTTTGAGAAATATTACATAAGTAAATTGATGGGTGGTGGACTGATAGATGGCTGCATGAGTAGATATGCAATGAAATTGATTTTTATGATTTGCTGTGCAAATGTGAATCCTAGGCATTTTTAAATTTAATTGATCATTAATATGGACTTTGGGTTTGAAATTCACATTTCTAAGCTTCTAATATCTTTCCCTGTGTAATTTCAGACATCTAAAGAGTAAATGCTGTTGTGTTAAAGCCACTGAATCCCAGGAATAAATTAAAATCCTGGACCTGTTAGGGAAAAGTCCAGGGTAACATTTTCTACCTTAGTTTGGGAAGGCCAAACCAAAAACCCCACTGCCATTGAGTCGATTCTAACTTGTAGCGACCCTGTTTAAGACCGAGTAGAACTGCCCCATAGGATTTCCAAGGCTATAAATCTTTACGGAAGCAGACTGGTATATCTTTCTCCCATGGAGCAGCTGGTGGGTTCAAACTGCTTACCTTTTGGTTAGCAGCCAAGCGCTTCAACCACTGCACCACAAGAAGATCTAAAAGACCCTTTACACTAACACCAGGTATTACTGATGGCACATTTTCCCGATTGCTTATATATTAAAAGATGCTTCCATCATCATCTATTCAGCATTAGTATGGATCCCGTTTATTTGACATGTATTATGATTCTGGCTTCATACTTAAATGTAGATACTTTGAACTAAAAAGATATGAACCAAGACAGCCCTTAGGTCTGAGTCTAAACTGGGAGTCTGTGAATCTTTGTGTGCTTCTGTGGAAGTTGTTTAGTGTTCCACGAGAAGTTAGATGCTTGCAACCACAAGTACATGTAACAAATATATCTATGTGACTCTCCAAATTGGTGTGATTTCTCAAAAACTGTTCGAGTTTTCACCCGTCAGCTGATTTGTGATGCGATGTCTGTGGAATTCTAGTCACATAGCTCAAGGGTCAGCACATATTTTCCGTAAAGGGCCTGATAGTAAACACAGTTGTCTTTGCAGGCTGTATGGTATCTGTCACAACTACCCAACTCTGCTGTTATAGTATGAATGCAGCCATGGACAGTATGTAAATGAATGGGCATGGCTGTATGTTAATAAACTTTCTTCATGAACGTTAAAATTTGAATTTCATATAATTTTCACATATCATGAAATATTACTGTTTTTATTTGTCCCAACCATTGAAAATTTTAAAAACCATTGTTAGCTCATGGGCCAAACAAAAACAGGTGGCAGGGCAGATTTGACCCATGGGTCCATGTTTGCTGAGCCCTGACAGACATGATTGGCTCTGCATCTAGAATAGGAATCTGAATCTGCCTGATGGATTGTTGTGGATTGAATTGTGTCCCCAAAAAGAAATATTAGGACTGGGACTGGGGTCCTATCCTCTGGTACCTGTAAATATGACCTTGTTTGGAAATGAGGTCTTTGAAGATGCTATTCAGTTAGGTTAACTCGAGTTTGCACTGGAGTAGGGTGGGTCCTAATGCAACGTAAGCGGTGTCCTTATAAAAGGAGAAAAGGCACAAAGACAGAGAGAGAGAGAGGCCAACCATGTGAAGACAGAGGCCGAGATGGAGTTATGCTATAGCTACAAGCCAGGGAATGCCTGAAGCTGGGAGAGACAAGAAGGCATTTTCCCCTAGAGCCTTTGGAGAGAGCATGGCCCCGCTGACATCTGAATTCAGACTTCTGGCCTACAAAACTGTGAGATAACACAATTCTGTCGTTTTGAGCCACCCACTTTGTGGTGCTTTGTTACAGCAGCCCTTGAAAACGAATACATGGATCTACTTCTAAGTTGCATGCAGGAGAAACATCGCTTCTTCAGAAACAAGTTGTTTTCAAATGTGTTGATGAAAATGATTCTCACAGCAGCAACTAAGCACTTTTTACAGCAGCTGGTTTACCACGTGGAGCAAACCAAGGAACATGTTGTGAGTCACTGAGGGAAGATTATGTGGGAGGTCCCCTTGCCTACTTTGGAAGGTTTCCACACCTCAGCTTCTCTCCCCATTCCTGACACACGTTAGAGGCTCAGCCTTTTCTGGAGTTGACACTGGCCAGGGCACCAAGATGGAGGTAGAAGCAATGGAAGAGTGCGTTAAGCAGAAGGAGAGTGGCACTTGTTTTCGGTCCATTTTGACTGTCTTTTTCTTCTCATTCAAGAACTGCCAGTGGTATAGAGATGTGAGTTGCACCAGTGAAAGTAATGTATAGTTCACTAACAGCTGACTGACTGGTAACATGCTTGCATTTTGTAGGGATTTTTTTTTAATATATATGTAGACTCACATATTTATGTATGTGTGTATGGCAATTTAGTTTCCCCTAGAAACAACTATAAGACAGAGTTTGGGGTAAACAAAAAAACCCATTGCTGTCGAGTCAATTCCAACTCATAGCGACCCTATAAAACAGAGTAGAACTACCCCATAGGGTTTCCAAGGAGCAGCTGGTGGATTTGAACTGCTGACCATTTGGTTAGCAGCTGAGCTCTTAACCACTAGCCACTGGGGTACAGGATGTAAATTAAGAAGTATCCTTGGGACCAACATCTGTGTAAGGGATGGGGAGTGTCCTAGTCATCTAGTGCTGCTGTAACAGAAATACCGCAAGTGGATGGCTTTAACAAAGAGAAATTTATTCTCTCACAGTCTAGTAGGTTACAAGTCCAAATTCAGGATGTCAGCTCCAGGGGAAGGCTTTCTCTGTCAGCTCTGGAGGAAGGTCTTTGTCATTAGTCTTCCCTTGGTCTGGGAGCATCTCAGTGCAGGAACCTCAGGTCCAAAGGACTCGCTCTGCTCCCTCACTGCTTTCTTGGTGGTATGAGTTTCCCCATGTCTCTGCTTGCTTCTTTCTTTTATACCCCAAAAGAGATTAGCTTAAAACACTATCTAATCTTGTAGATCTCATCAACATATCTGCCACTAATCCACCTTATTACATCATAGTGATAGAGTTTAAACACATAAGGAAATCCCATCAGATTATACAAATGGTAGACAATCATACAATACTGAAAATCATGACCTAGCCAAGTTGACAGATATTTTTGGGGGACACAGTTCAATGCATGATAGGGAGGGAGCAGGAGTGGGAAGAGTTGAGGTGCAATGACAGGTCCAGTGACAAATTAGATGGACCCCAGGGGAAGCTCTGGACTGATAAACAACATCATGACAAATGAAGAAGAATTGAAGTTACCAATGTTTTAATCCTACTTGGATCAACAATCAATGTCCATGGAAGCAGAAATCAGATGATATATTACATTGGGCAAATCTGCTGCAAGAGACCTATTTAAAGTTTCAAAAAGCAAAGATGTCACTTTGATGACTAAGATGCGTCTGACCTAAGCCATGGTCTTTTCAGTCATTTGCATGCAGTGGTTGGATAATGCAAAACGAAGCAGAAGGAGAATTGATGCATTTGAACCAGTGTTGGCAAAGAATATTGAATATACTGTGGACAAATCAGTCTTAGAAGAAACACAAGAATGTTATAAGTGAGGATAGTGAGATTTTGGCTCACTTACTTTGGATACATTATCAGGAAAAACCAATCACTAGAGCAGGATATCATGTTTGGCAAACGAAGGGCCAACAAAAAGGAGGGAGACCCTCAATGAGACGGATTGACACAATAGCCGCAACAATAGACTCAAACATACCGATGATCATGAAGATGGCACAGGACTGGGCAACATTTGATTCTATTATGCATAAGGTCACCACGAATTGCAGCCAACTTGACGGCAGTGAACTACTATATATATAAAGTAGAGAGAACGCTATTATTATGTTAAAGCCTCTGACTCCAGTGATATATATGTAATAGATATAGATCTAGGCATAGTGCCTAGCACTTAAAATGATTTGTTGGAAGGGATAACTATGATTGTCCAACTGGGCATCACAATCCCTGTGAGAGTCACTTTACTTTTATTTAGTCACAGGATCACAGGACTAAAAAAGTAATGGAGGCTTAAAAGAAGTGGGAACCCAAGAGAAGGCTTTTTGATTCTCAGTCTGGTGATCTATTTGTCTTTTTCTGAAAACTAGAAAATACATAAATATTAGATTTGACTCATGCTGCATGAAACACACTGCACAGTTGTTAAGATTAAATTTCTTCATTTGTGTTTGTTTTTCATATTTTTTAAAATAGAAGGCTACTGGAAATCTTATTTTGAGACTGGGGAAACAGTTATACTTTAAACATTCTTAAACAACCTGTTTTAAAGGTGGTTGACTTGGCTTTAGCTTGCCTAGTTGACCATGCTGCTCAGGTCACGGCATTTGCATTTTACCTTCAAATGAACATGATTTTTAGACAATGAGTTTTCCAAGGCTTTCTTACAGTTCTCAAATCTCTTGGCCTTTCTTTAACTGGGCTCTGAAAAAGTCAAAAACAAGCTGCGTTTTTGTTTTTCTTCTTCCAAACTAATGTATGCAAATCTCCATTTGTAATTTTCAAAGAGGCATCATCAAAATGATTTGTATTGATCGAACGTGTTTATTTTGTTCTCACCACTAAGCTTGGAATTTGCCTTTTTATAGTGAGTTTGTGAGAAAGTTCTTTGTTATTGCTTTTATTTTGATGTTCTTTTTCCTACCTGGACTGCACTCTTTAAAAATCACAATTGTTTGGACAGTTTTTTTTTTTTGGCAAGTCATCATCATTGTTGACTACATCTCCCCTCGGGGTAATGATTCATGAGATGTCCTCATGTCCCATCACTGCCATCACTGCCAATGAAATCAGGCCAGTGTGACCCTGAATAGTCTGTCATTTCTCTCTCCTCTTTGCCCTTGTCATCCAGTATGATTCCAAGTTCTCCCAACTTTACCTTAGTACTAGTTTTCAGACTGTGGCACCTGCAGTAACAGCCTCAGGCTAGGTTCTAGTTATCCAGCACCTGAAATCTTTGAGTGGCTTCTGCCCAGCTTCTGGCATTAATGTAGACACCGTATACTTGGTAGCAGATTCGTTTTCAAAAGTGTTCTAATCTCCCCCCCTTCTCTGGGCACTGCCCTGGCTCTCGCTGGCCTTTTCTTTCATTTTAAAGCCTCTGATCATGAACTTTAGGGTCCTCTTTCTGCTGCTGCTGCTGCTCACCTATTATCACTTATCTCCCCTACACTCACCCTTCCCCTCTGGCCACACTAGCCTCCTGGGAAGCCAAACTAGTTTTTCCTCGGGGTCTGTCCAGTTGTCCTTCCCTCTATTTGGAGTTCTTCTCCCCTTGGGTCTTCTTGGGGCTCTTTCCCTCATGGCACTTAGGACTCTGCTGACAGATCGTCCTCCCAGACTTCCCCAGAAAAGCCCTGTCCAACAGAACCCGCGACCGTATTCTGTGTCCCCTCACTTTCCTTTATTTTTATTCATGGCACTGATTTGTACCTGAAGTACTTTACATACTTCTATTGCTTGTTTCTTGTCGGTCTTCACCACTAGAATGTCACCCATAAATGCAGGACCCTTTCTGCCTCTTTCACTGTTTATCTCGTGTTCCTAAAAGAGTGCATAGGTCCTTACAATTATTTGAGAAATTTTGGTGAACTCTTTTTATCAAGCCTGATCGTACTGGTGAAAGCACTTTACAGAATTTAAAATATATACAGATAAGAATGTTATTGGTTTTGTGTAGCAGTACTGTGCCCTGGAATACTTCCTACCTCCTCCCTTCCATATGGAGGCAGATTAACCAGTGAGCAAGGTATGCACGGGCTTAATTGTGTTTACTTACTAATCTGTCGTGCATAATTTCACATGCGTTTCACCACATCATTGATGTGAAACTGTGCACGACAGATTAGTAAGCAAACACAATTAAGCCTGTGTGTACCTTGTTTATTGAGTAATCCGTCCCTGTTTCGTCCTTTATTCCAAGTTCAGCTTAAGTCTGGGCTTCTTCATTGGAACTTTCTGTTGTGGTGCTTGGAGGCCAATCAACAGCGCCTCCTTGCCCGCCCACATTCTGAACAAATGGAGACCTAGAACAAAGCAGTAAGGTGAAGGAGATCGGATTGCCACCATTATCACTGATAAAGGCTACATTGGAGGATGTGCTTTATATCTACAGGCAAGTGTGCTTTCCAATGCTGAACGCCCAAAGCAGACCAACTTCTTGCTCTGTCCCAGGGAACATGGACTGGGGCAGGCCTGTCCTTTGCTGGGGAAAGCTACCCCCAGAGAAGCAGCAGAGAGCATTAAGCCCTTTGTAAAGCTAACCTTTTCTTTCCCCTAAATTACCTGAGCTCTTATGTACCTGTATTTTTTATAACTCTCTTCCTTTCCAAATTATATAGTATGTCATTATACACATTAAAATGTGATGCTCATAGTAAGCAGTCAGTGATTATGTATAATATTAAAGTGGATTGGACTGAATTGCATACATCTTGAAGGCGGTGAGTTTGATCTCATGGTACCCACACAAATTCTGTGCCCTTATTGCAGTTGTCAGCACTTCTAACGCTGCACTCTAAGATGTTGCTACTCTCAGTTATCAGCCTGACAAAGGTATCTAATTTCTGTCTTACAAAATGAATAAAATCCCCCTTTGGATTTATCCACAATGACTATTCATGTTTAGTTGATGTTTATTCTGAGTAACACTTAAATGAGAAACATATTATCTATGTTATCTTGAGTTCTAATTGTACAACTCCTAGATCTCTGTGAATAAAAATATGCACTGGGTTTCAGTCCAAGCATATTTAATAAGTGATCTGATCCACAAATATCAGTAAGGAGATAGGCAATAAGACATAAGACAGTAAGACAGTCAGGATAGATTAGGGTATGATAACCAATAACCCCCAAATCTTGGTGGCTTAAAACACAGTTTTCTTCCTCACTCATGTTACATGACACAGGAGGCTGAGGGCACTACTCCTCATTATCCTTTGTACCTGGAACGTTTGCTGACTACTGTGGTAGGAGGAAGAGCGTGGTCTCACACCAGCACCTATATACGATGCTTGGCAGAAGTGGCTCTTTTCCATTCACAACTCATTGGCCAGAGCTAGCTATGTAGCTCCCATCAACCCAGGGGTCCAAATTGCATCCCCCTACCATTTTCTCACATGGTGGAGACCCAGAAGTACTTGCTCAGAAACGTCAGTAACTATGTCAGTGTTGCTGGCCACGCTGAGTCAGCAAGACCAAAGCGCAATGTATTGTTGCTGAAAGCATTGGCGTGTTTAACTGGCATAAATGAAAGAGTTTCATTCAGTAACCAAAAGTAGCAATTGGTATTCATAAATTCTCAATATTTCTGAAAGAATCTCAAAAAGCCTTTACTTGGATACCCCTGCTATGTTTTCAATGAATAATACCACTTTCAATAGCGATTCAAAAAGATGCTATCTGGGTACTCGTATTTCCTGTTTTTAAATAATACATATTAAATGATTTTAAGGTAGAATGTTTAATTGATGATAGTTTTAAACCGGGACATTTTTTCCAGAGTGAGACTGAAAATTATCTAGAATACATACATAGTACTGGTGTCCAACTCTTCATTTTGCTTTCTCCTAGGGGCTCTATGGTTTGGGTAGCTTTGGACTGTCCAAATGCACCTTTGTCATGGCTCACAGTGAGCTTATTATTGGCACGTTCCTTCTCTCACTCTCCGTTAGGTCATCATATCAGACTTCTCACTGGAGTCAGTGAGAATGCTACTTACAGGGCCGAGTATCAGCTATAAAGGCAAATAAGAAGCAAGTGCATAGAGGGTTCTGAAATATCTTTGTTGGTAAGGTAAATGCACCACTGGCACAGTTTTGCAGAGGTGGCTATCTACAGCCCAAGGTAGAGAAAAAGTTCTTGGAGATAATCACATGGCATCAGGAGTTGGTATTCCATTCACAATACCAATAGATGCTGACATGATAGTATGTCTCTCCCTCTGGGATGAAGTTATCTGTTATTTTAAGAGGAATTCCACTTGACACTTTCCTGGCTCTTTCAATGAAGACTTTATATTATAGTGCGTCTTTTCACTAACTAGAAAAGCAAGCCAGTGGAAGTGGAGTCATGTCATTAGATATAACACAAGTATTTTGGCAGCCTGGAGCCCAGACCTGAAAGGGCTGCACACTGTGGTGAGATGCTCAGCCTCCTTTGCCCACATTCAAAGACTGAGTCCATTCCCATGAGAGGTGAAGAGTAAAGAGGACCTGGGTTCAACTTAGTTCTGCAGTTGGGAAGGATGTGCTATGAGTTACTCAGGATTCACATGAACCTGGAACCACGACTTGTCTCTCTGTTTATGGCTTCCGTACCACCTGTAGGAAAGGTTGCTGTGCTTCTTGCTGCCAGAGTAGGAAACCTCACAGCGTTTGTCAGAGTGTCAGAAGCCTCAATTCTTTGCATATGCTTTTTATTGCCAAATCCTGCCTGTCTTCCAAATAGACATACCCAACAGCGTTTAGCCTTCCCTGACATTTGGAGGAGAAATATAAGCATAAAATTGAGCAAAGAAAAATGCTGCTGACAGTCTTGAGAAATCATTATTTTTCTCCATGTCTGAGGAATTGAAACATTTGAGCAAGTTATTTGAAGTGTCATTTCCTTTACAGTTTCAGCTGACTTGGTAATAAGCGACTTAAAAATGTGATTCTTCTGTATTTGAAGTTAGAATTTAAAAAGACAAAAAAGGCACTAGGAAAAACTGAACTTGATTACAATATTCTTCAGTAGTCGTTGATTGATTCAAAATAGATAGTAACTCATAATACATTTCCATGGACTGGATTACTTATGGAGCCCTGGTGATGCAGTGCTTAAGCACTCAGCTGCTAACCAAAAGGTCAATAGTTTGAATCCACCAGCCACTTCTTGGAAGCCCTATGAGGCAGTTCTACTTTGTCCTATAGGGTCGCTATGAGTCGGAATCGACTCGACGGCAATGGGTTTTGGTTTGGATTACTTATAGTTCAGAGTTTATGTTCTGCTTTTTTCTCTTCCTGAGTGTTTGCAGTAGAATGAGGGATTAGGAGACTTTTGTTTACATCTAGAATTCTCCACTGACCTTATGATGCTAAGAAAGCCTTGAGCCACCTACATTTACTTACAGTTCAGAAAACACATGTGTATTCTTTCTTGTATTAGCTTCATTATGGGGCTGGATTGTTCATACAAGAAAAATATAAGATTAAAATGACCTCACCTGGTCCATAGTATAAATTCCATGTTTCTTACCCTGGCATTAAAGTGTCTGAAAATTTCCAAACTAATCTCTTGCTATTCAGTATTTTGTGACCTGTGTTCTAGTAACATATGCCATTCATCATTCCCCAGACATGCCCTTTTGCCTACCTCGTTGCTTTCACTAAAGATCCCTCCGTGGCACAAATGGTTTGTGCTTGACTACTAACCTAAAGGCTGGTGGTTCAAATCCATCCAGTGGAGCTGTAGAAGAAAGTCTTGGTGATCTGCTTCCATAAAGATTAAAAACAAGAAAACCCTATGGGGAAGTTCTACTCTGTAACACATGGGGCTGCCATGAGTCAGAATCCACTCAAAAGCAATGGGATTGCTTTTACTTAAACCCCTTTCTCTTCTCTCCATGCTTCTGCCCCAGTCTTTGCATGTGAGTATTCAACTCATCCTTCAAAATCCCAGTTAAAACGCTAGTACTGGTGTGAAGCTTGCTCTGGTCTCCAGATGGAACAGATCTCTTTACTCCACTGAATTGCTGTGAGATCTAATAGCTCAAAAAAAAAAAAAAAATCGTTTATGATAGGACCCATTCTCACCTTTCTTGTAGATATTCGTTGATGTGTTTCTTTCTCCCCACTGTTTTGTAATGTCTTTGAAGGAAAGAGCCATATCTGAGTTACCTAGCATAGTTGATACCTTCTCATAAAGTGCAAGCCACACACTAAGTGCTCAGTTCAGGTGTGCTGAAAGAGTGACTGAGCCGTGGAAGTCCTTGAAGTTGCCAAGCACAAATGTTTCAGTTTTTAGAGATTAAAAGGATTTTAGACTTTTAGAGATGAAAGGGATTTTAGAAAATAATCCCACTCCTCAATTGACAGATGAAACCTCTGAAGTCCAGATAATTTAAATGTCCTGAATTGGGAAAACAAATCTATAAAATGTAGTGAAACACACTAGGTGTACGCTTAAGTTTATAGAAATTTTTCTTTAATTTTTTTAGATATGGAAATATTATATCTTTTCTGTTATCGGACATAGCTAGTATGAAGGAATTTTTAGTTAACCTAAACAAGTAAGTGGTTTAATAAAATAAAATGTTTCAAAGTATACCATATGCATACTTACAAATTCAGGAAATGATGATACTCTAAAATAAACATCATGTTAAATCTGGTCTGAGTGTAAAATTTTTGTTGTTGTTTTTGCCTTATTTATAATCAGGATTTTGTAGGTTTTGGGGTGATCGTAAACACGGATCTATTTTTTAAGCATTTACTTGTCCAGCATTGTTCATACTACCTGTGTGATTTTCTGCCTTAGCTATGGTATGCAACCATTACTTTGAACAAGCAAAGTTCACAGGAAATAATCAAAAAACAATTTTATTCTTTCTTTCCCACTGCTGTTCAACATTGGTCTGTATGATTGGTTCTTTTTGGAATCTAGTGCAAGTCCATGCATCTTCTAGCCATTCTTAGGTAAATTTACCAGAAAATAATTTTTAATTCAATAGTATGTCCTGTTTGGAGTCCTTGGGTGATGCAAATGATTAACATGCTCAGCCGCTAACTGAAAGGTTGGAGTTTCGAATTCATCTAGAGGCACCTTGGAAGAAAGGCCTGGCGATCTACTTCCGAAAAATCATCCACTGAAAACCCTGTGGAGCACAGTTCTACTCTGACACACATGGGGTCTCCATGGGTTGGAGTCAGCTTGACAGCAGCTGATTTTTATGTCCTGTTCACTGTGACAAATAAATAAGTAAACCTCTTGATTCATTTAAAGTAAACCTTCCCCCCACTTACTCACACCAACTGTCTACCTAGGAAAGAAAGGATGGAGGGAGCCTGTTCAGCTTTTCCTGTGTTTCGCCATTTAGAGTTTTGCTTCTTCTTTGTGCGTCAGGCTGCCTCTGGCTTCTCCAGGGTTGAGATGGTAAGTGGGTGGTAAGGAAAGATCAATAAAGAGCAGAAAGTTTTATTGACTGATACTATTGTGAAGTAGTGTTGGATCTTTTTCTTTTTTTCCTCAGGCTTAGCAGGTATTAAAGCTGACTTTGTCACTCCTGGGCTGACTTTGTAGGGGTTTCAAATTGTATACTGGTTCATATCAAAACACCCTAGAACTTAGCACCTGAAAACATCAACAATTTATTATTTGTCACGATTTTGCAGGCCAGGGATTCGGACAGGACTCAGCTGTGCAGATACATTTCACGCACATGGTGTCACCTGGGATCGCTCACCTGTCTGAGTTCAGCTGGGGAGCTCAGTGGAGCTGTAGTATCCCCCAAGGCCTCCCGCACAGGTTTGGCGGTTGACGCTGGCTGTCAGTCTTGGTTCCCTCCACATGGCTTCTTTTCTTCCAGTGGCCTAGACTGGCCTCTTTACACCTTGCAGGAAGCTTCCAGACTTCTGAAGGGCTAGGTCCGGAATGGGCACACTGTCACTTCTGCTACTTTCTATGGGCCAAAGCAAGTCCTAAGGCCAACCTGAATTCAAGAGGAGAGAAAATAGACTCCACTCTTGAGGGAAGTGTAGCCTGTCTGTGGAGGAGGAAGAGGAGCTGTTGGTGGCTCTTTGTGTAGACTGTCAATGACATCTGCTGCTGTGGGTTCCTGGTCAACCATTCCCCTCTGCTCATTGGACATTTCCCATCCACAATCCCCTTGACAGAGTTGGGTGTCTCTCCTCTGCTGGTTGCTTACAGCCCCTTCTTCATTCCTTAAATGCCTGGTGGTATTCCTTCCTCTTCCTTTTGCTGGAGTCTCCTCACATCTCTGGGCTGCCTCTGTTGATAGGATCGCAGGAACGCAGGCTTTCGGTGCTCAGCAAACTCTAGAGTATAACTGGTGCACCTTCTCTTCAGATCCCCATGGGAACTGCTCTTCAGCCACAATTTCTCTTCCTGTAGATGTTTCAGTCATAAACCAGACATCAGCTTGGTTGTTTGCTGTGTCTATAGCTAAAGTAAACGCTTGAAGAGTGTTTTCTGCTTTTTGTCAAATTAGAGTCACAGATATTTGTGCTAGATGGGACAGTAAAGATCATGTAATACAGTGATGCCTATGTTGGAGTGTAAAGGTATTTTTAAATGTCAAAATAGTCTTAATTATAGTTTTTTGTACGTGCTCACTAAGAAAATACATAATGAAAAAGCTATTATAAATTCAGTAATGCTTTTAAATTGTACTGGTTTTATTAATCACAACAAAACCGACAGTGTGTGAAACGTATTATGTACTGTTGTATATGCATGTAACAAACCATGTATTCAGTCTTTATATAAGCCTTGGAAAGAGTATGAATTTTCAGATTTTTACAGTAACTCAAGTCTTGGCCCAACTGATGGGAACCACTGAGCTCTATCATTTTACGGAGGAGAAAACATCTGGTGACTTAACTTGCCTCAGGTCACATCACAGTGGCAGGGCTGTTTGTCATTTAGCATTATCATCATTACTTATATTTCAACTAATATTTATTTGAGCCTGTTTTGTGTCAGGCACTGGGCTACGTGCTGGGAATAAGGAGATGATGAGATATAGTTCATCAGATGTTAAGAAGGACATTCATAGGGAAACGAAAGGGTTTCTAACTTACATTGACCATGGTCATCAGTAGAACCTATTCATTACTATCTGGCTAAATAGAAGTGAAGTCCATAGATGTTTGGAAACAATCATTTGGTCCAGGTAGAGTTGTCCTGTCACCAGGCACATAGATACAGTTACAGGCTTTTATCCTTCACAAAGTTCCTGGAAAATAGTAGTCACTCAATAAATACATGTTAAATGAACAAATTAATGATTGAGAAGAGTAAAGAAGAGGTAAGAAAATAAAATAACATTTTTTTGGAGTCTTTATCAGGTACTGGGTTGATTCTTTACAAATATAACCTTAAGTCTAGGTGGGATATTTAACTTGCCAAAAAAAAGATACAAAAATTTGTTACTTTGTGAACTGATTCTCAGAATGATTTACAGATGCATTTTCCTGTCACCACTGATACAAATTTCATGTTGAAATTGTGTGATTTCCTGGTAGTAGTGACACCATTATCTAATAGTTGAATGATGTACATCATTTATGCTTATTGGTATCAAACCTCTTTCCATTTTTCCTTAATCGTAAAATACCAAGAAGGAAACAATTCAGTGTATTTTACAGTTGGTAGAAGACCAAGACAGAGAAAGGTAATGTGACTTTCCCAAGGACATATACAGAGCACATGCATCCAAAACTGTGAAAATAATCCTACCTCTAAATTAAGGATCTAGGTTAAAATTTGCTGACCCCAGCAAACTGTAGTGGAGCTCTAACATTGTAACAGATTGAAATTAATTTAGATTATGCAGTTTTGGTGTATAAGGAATGATCGAGTTAGATACAAATGAATGGGAGAGGAAAAGAATGGGGAACATTGAATTTCTTTCCATTATCTATTGATCAACTCTTCTGATTTTTACGCTAATCCCTGGAGCTTTCTCTGACTAGCCAAAGAGTAATTTCTTTCTGGAGGATACCCTTGATGGAAAATGAAATCTTGTGTGTATGTGTGATTAGTTCTGTGTGGCAGGCTGGGAGGTGGTGATTATAAACACCAGGGATGCTTCAAGTATGAAATAAATGTGCAAGCAGAGTGGCACAACTTAGCTATCAGTGAGGCAAAAGAAAAAAGAAAAAAGTGTTCTCTTCTTGGGAACAGCAATGGGTGACCTCTGGGGAGACAGAAGAGAATTTCTTATTTTTCTGCTTTGCCACGTGGTGTGGGTTGGGAATCTTGTCCCTAGATCATTTATTGCCTGTGTCAGAGGTCAGCTGTTATTTCTTCTGACATTGACATTTTATGGAGAAAGTGTGAGGGAGCAATTGTGACTATTCTGCTCCTACATCAGTGGCATCTGGAAGTGCTTCACCCCAGAGTGTACTTGCTTTCACATCCAATCCTCTCACCCTTTTGCTTCCTGCACCCCAGCCCCCCAGAAAAGGCAGTGACTGTCAGCTTTAGCAGCACCCCCGCACAGAGCAAAGGTGTGGTTACCCTCATTGCTTTGCCTTTAGCCAACAGATAAAAATTGTTTATCCTTTCCAAACTGTAAGATTCAGACTCTGCTGTTTTCCCCCTAGAGTCCATGTGAGAAAAACCTTATAACCTGTATCTTCCTTAAAATGCAGAAGGAATATTGGGAAATATTCAAAGTAGGAAAATACTCAAGGGACAACGCAAATTTCACTCTATAATCACCATTGTTGTTGTTAGTTGCTGTTGAGTTGATTCCAATTCATGATGAACCCATGTGTGCAGAGCAGAACTGCTCCATAGGGTTTTCAAAGCTGTGACCTTTTGAAAGTAGATCACCAGGTTCGTCTACCAGGGCGCCTCCGAGTAGGTTTGACCCGCCAACCTTTCAGCTGGTAGCTGAGTGCTTAACTGTTTGCACCACCCAGAAACTCCATAATCACTGTTAGAACTGCTACTTAATCTGGAAATGTTGCTGTTAGTTGTCATCGAGTCAACTTTGACTTCATGTACAACAGAATGTAATGTTTCCTGGTCCTGCACTATCTTCACAATTGTTGGTATGCTCGAGTCTGTTGTTATGACCACTGGGTATTTTGATTGCCTTCCGGCCTAGAGGCTCATCTTCCAGAACTATATTAGACAGTGCTCTGTTGTGATCCATATAGGGTTTTCATTGGCTAATTTTTGGAAATAGATTGTCAGACCTGTCTTCCTAGTCTGTCTGAGTCTGGAAGCTCTGCTGAAGCCTTTCCACCATGGGTGCCCCTGTTGGTATTTGAAATACTAATGGCTTAGCTTCCAGCATCATAGCAACATGCAAGCCACCAGTACAACAAACGGACAGATGGGTGGTGGGAATAAGATAATAGAATCATAGAATTTTAAAGTAGACCAGGATCTTGAAGGCCGCCTAATCCAGTCTTGAAACAGACTTGGACAGTCCTTGTCAAAAATCCTGCTTGAAGAATTCCAATGATGGTAGGGACACTTTCGCTTTTTTAGAACCCTAATTGGTGTAAGAGTCTGCCTTCAAACCCTGCCTGGAGCAAGTGGATACGTAGAACATCTTATAAATGATACCTAAGCCTGTGTGAGGAAGCAAGGGTAGGAAGGAAAGGAAGGATCCTTCTCCCATGTCCCCAACGCCTCCTGACTCTCTTCAGTTGACCTTTAGGAGGTTAAGATTTCAAGGAAGAAAAGAGGTCAAGAGAGCAGAAGAGGAGAAATGATCCTGCTTGCTGTTCTCTGCCTCCAGCCTCAGATAGTTAAAGGGCTTCCTGCCCAACAGGCGGCTTTGGGATCGACTGGCTGGTGTGTCAGCACTGCACTGCTTGCTTACCGCTGTTATGGGAAACAGCAGATTTCAAATACCAAGCTTAGCATTCCCTCCGTGGGTATCTCACAGATACAGCCAGATAAATAGCACTTATCCAGGCATGCACAAGATGGCACAATGGCAGGAATGATTAGGTTCCTGCTGAGGAGTGCCAGCTATTTGGAAGCAGTCGCCTTGTGGGTTAATGCCCTGCCTCCATGCTGATCAGGGAAGCATTGCATTTATGGCTTCCCAAGTAAGACGGAGTTTCTATGTAGATTCACAAAGGAATCTATGATTAAAACTCCATACCTTAGTAAATCATAATCGTGTCTGGAGGGTGTTGGGTCATATCGACGGCGTGTATATGTGTGCTCGCACATGTACACATGTACGTACTGGCCTCGTGGGTGTGTTTGCAGTACAGGTTTGGTATAGACATCAGAGAAATAAACAGCATATGCGCCAGCACATGGAAGTCAGTTTGGATGAAAATTTGAATCTTTTAACAGCAAGCTCTGTAGTCCATCTTCTAGAAGCAGTCCATTTGAAAAAAAATGCTCTTATTTTTTCGTACATCGTAGGAACAAACTTGGGAAGACAGTATTTCAGCTAAGTAAGTCATTTAATTCCTTGGAAGATGCATCCCTCTTGTGCTTGCCTGAAAGATTTCATTCAGAAATGCCTGTGTGTACCCTTCAGAGAGCATAATAATCTCCTTGAGGGCGTGCAAAAGTGTTCATATCCCGTCTTGCCCCCAGAGATTCCAATTCAGTGAGTGTGGGATAGGGAGGAAGGATCTGCATTTCAGCAGCTTTGCAGGTGGTTATGACAGTGGGGATTCCCAGACTTTTGTCAGTGGCCTGGCAAGGCAGATTTGTACTGCCACACAGCTGCTCCTTCCTGGGCTTCCCCTCCTGGGGGCTTTGGTTGGGCCTTTGCTTCTTTCTTCCCATCAGTTCTAACTCATGGCAACCCCATGTGTGTCAGAGTATAACTGTGCTTAACAGGGTTTTCAGTGACTGATTTTTCAGAAGTAGATTGTCAGGACTTTCTTCCAAGGCACCTCTGGGTAGACTTGAACTTCCAGTCTTTCCATTAGCAGCCCAATGTGTTAACCATTTGATCTACATGAGGACTCCCCTCACTCCCCCTCTCATCCCCTCATCGGCAGATAATTTAACAATTAACAGTTAACAGTTCACAATCCATAATCCCAGCTTGGGCAGAGAAAACTTACTGTAAAAGCACATTGTCTCTTAAAGTAAATATACTTCTTCGGGTTAGAGAAAGCTGCTTAGAGGACTTTAGGGAAAGTGAAGAAGGATACCACCCCCCCCCCTTTTGTTGTTGTTATTGTTTGGGGTGAAGGTCTTCAGGATTATCTTCTACTGCAAGTGACTACAAAGCAAGGTAAAGAGAGTTATAAGTCTTCAAGGGAGGCCCTAAATGCTATGAGATCAGAGAATGGACACTAATGGGTAACGTGTTTTGTCGAACGTCTGAATAAACTACTTTAAGATAAGAATTATTAGTATTAACTTTTTGTTTGTATGCATGTAACTGCTGGCTTTAGGTTTAAAAAGGAGTTTTGCTTAGCCTTTGCACCTGTCAGGGGCCCAGCAGGAAGTAAAAGGCATACTCAAAAGGGGGTGTATGAGGAGAGTTAAAGGTACTCTGTCCAGAAGGTGGGCAAGGCTAAGGGAATGAGCAGCAAATGGAGAAGGACAAGGAACCAGCCACTGCGAGAAGCTTTCACTACCTCTAGGCCTGAAGGAAGGAGCCTGGTGGTGCAATGGTTAAGAGCCCTGCTGCTAACCGAAAGATTGGCAGTTTGAAGCTACCAGCTGCTTCATGGGAGAAAAGACTTGGCGATCTGCTCTTGTAAAGGTTACAGCCTAGGAAACCCTATAGGTCCATTTTACTCTGCCATACAGGGTTGCTATGAGTCAGAAGAACAAAGGCTACAGCCTTCAGTGTGTATTACACCTTAACATAAAGACAACAAAAATCCACGTAACTGGACCAATAAGCAACATCATGATAAATGGAGAAAATATGGAAATTGTCAAGGATTTCATTTTACTTGGATCCACAGTCAATGCCCATGGAAGCAGTAGTCAGAAATCAAATCTGCCGTAAAAAACCTCTTTAAAGTGTTAAAAAGCAAAGATGTCACCTTGAGGACTAAGGTGTGCCTGCCCCAAGCGATAATATTTTCAGTTGCCTCATACGCATGCAAAAGCTGGACAATGAATAAGGAAGACAAAAGAAGAATTGATGCCTTTTGAATTATGGTGTTGGTGAAGAATATTGAATGTACCATGGACTGCCAGAAGAATGAACAGATCTGTCTTGGGAGAAGTAGAACCAGAATGCTCTTTAGAGCATGTACTTTGGAAATGTTTTCAGGAGGGATTAGTCCCTAGAGAAGGACATCATGCTTGGCAAAGTAGAGGGTCAGCAAAAAAGAGGAAGACCCTCAAGGAAGTGGATTGACACAGTGGCTGCCACAATGGACTCAAACAGCAATGATTATGAGGATGGTGCAGGACTGGGCAGTATTTCGTTTTGTTTTACATAGGGTCGCTGTGAGTTGCAACCCACTCTACGGCTCCTAACAACAACATGAGTCAGAATCGACTTGACGGTGCATAGCAACAATAGGCCTGAAAGATGAGGGCTGTGGTGGTTCAGTGGTAGAAGCTTTCCGTGCAGAAGACTTGGGTTTGATTCCCAGCCAGTGTACCATGTAGCCACCATCCCATCTGTCACAGAGGCTTGCATGTTGCTGTGATGCTGAACAGGTTTCACCAGAAATTCCAGACTAAGGTGAATTGAGAAGAAAGGCCTCAAGATCTACTTTCAAAAATCACTCATTGAAAATTCTATGGATCCCAAGAGTTCAATCAGCAGGGTTTCGTTCTATTGTGCATGGGGGCACCATGAGCTGGGAGCCGGCTCGAAGGCAGCTAATAACAATAACAACAGGCCTGAAGGTACAAGTGGAGGGAGCTTTTGCTGAAACCTGTCAAGGGTGTCTTGCCACAGGAAAGAGTTTGCCAGACAGGAACTGTTAATCTAGGACAGGAAAGTCAGTAGCACAGCCAAACAGCAGCCCACAGGGAAGTAGCGGAGGGAAAATGTTCTCCAATCCTGCTCCCCTGCCTGTGGCCCAATCAGAAGCCAGACATAAGGAATCGTGGGGATGCAAAGTCCCTGAAGCCAGCCGCCAACAGAGAGCAGGGAGCCAAGAGAGAAGAGCAGACTGGTGGGCAGACTAGAACATCTGGCATAGTCTATCTTTTCAGGGATGTTCCCATAAGTGTTGGCATACCAAAACTGGCTGATTCTTGGGTGCCAATCTCTAAAAGAATTACTCAGGCTGGCACCAAGTGGATGATTGCAAATATAGTTGAGGAAAAATTCTTTTTTTCCTTAAATAATTTAATTTACTTATTTTTTTTGTTTTTGTTGAGAATATACGTGGCAGAACATACACCGATTCAACGATTGCTACATGTTGTGACATGTTCTGTGACATTGATTACGTTCTTGAAGTTGTACCAACATTCTCACCCTCCATTTCCAAATTGCTCCTCTCCAGTTAAAATAAACTCTCTGCCCCCTAAGTTTCCTGTCTAATCTTTCAGGTTGTTGCTGTTAGTTTGATCCCGTATAGTTAGTTCTCAAAAGAGCACAATGCTGAAGGAAAACATTGTTTACCAATTACACTAAACTATTGTTTGGTTTAAAGAAGACTTCAGGAGATGTTTTTGGTTTAAGGTTTAAAGATTATCCCAGGGAAATAGTTTCCAGGGTTTATCTAGCCTCAGTGGCTCAAGAAAGTCTGGATTCCATGAGAATTTGAAATTTTGTTCTGCATTTTATACCTTTTGGATCAGGATTTTTCTATAGAATTTTTGATCAAAATGTTCAGTGCTGGTAGCTGGGCACCATCCAGTTCTTCTGGTCTCATGGCAAAGGAGGCCATTGTTCATGGAGGCAATTAGCTACACATTCTATATCCTCCTTCTGTTCCTGACTTCCCTTTCTCTGTTGTTCCAGGCTGATAGAGACCAACTGTTGTACCTTGAATGGCCGCTTGCATGGTTTTAAGTCTGCTTGCACGGTTTTACGGTCCCAGGCACTACGCAGTGAACTAGGAAATAGAACAGAAGCATGAAACACAATATTAGGCCAATTAACTGGGATGGTTCATGAAACCATGACCCAGACCTCCAAACCAAGAAACCAAATCCCATGAGGTGTTTGGTTGTACATAAGCAGCCTCAACAGCTGCTCTCTTGCTCTTTTTTTTTTTTGTAAATATATCACACATTTGCCCACTCATCTTTTTGCAGGTGTATAGCTTATTGACAATTACATTAATTGGTTGTGTAACCCTTACTGTTAATCAATACGATTTTTCCATCACTGTAAACTGGATGGCAGTTCAAACCCACCCAGCTGCATAGCAGAAGAATGGCCTGGCAATCTGCTTTCATAAAGATCACAGCCAAGAAAACCCTATGGAACAGTTCTACTCTGTAACACATGGGTTGCCATGAGTCGGATTCAACTCGATAGTGACAAGTTTGGGTTTGTGTGTGTGTGTGTGTGTGTGTGTGTGTCTTCAGGCTTTCTAAAAAGTTTAAATTGTGTTCATGGGATTTTCTTACAAATAAAAGAGGGAGCAGAATCCCTGGCTTGTGAATTCTGATAGTTCTAGAGAGGATCCTAATAGACTGCAACTCCTTTCTGTCTTTTAATGAAGTCCAATCCATTATCTTTTCCAGTTAGGATGGATGATGATGCCACATTTAGTTTTCTGTATTTTTAAGCATCATCAATTCTTAACAGGATGTGTAATATGATTCAAGCTAATGTAATGAGCCAGACCATTATCAAAATATCTTTAATTCTCTATGTGTTGAGTTAATAAATATTTCCTCTGCATTTTATTAAGGAGAAGCTAGCAAGAGAACCAAAGTTTTTTGTTTCCTTTTTTTCTAAATCAGTGAGGTCACATTGATGTTGCGCAGAGACACCTCCAGCTTGTGCATTTGTACTGCTTAGGTGTGGAATAGGAAAAAAGAAAAGTGGGGCATGGTGTCAAGAGGCAAGAGCCATAGCAGTTTAGGTGCCTTTCATTTTTACTTTTCAAATATCTTTCTACTCTGCCCCCTAGCCCCACCAAAACCACTGGTTGCCATACGGTTGGTTTCCACTCATGGCAACTCTGTGTGTGTCAGAGTAGACCTGTGCTCCATAGGGTTTTCAATGGCTGATTTTTCAGAAGTAGATCACCAGACCACTCTTCAGAGATGCCTCAGGGTGGATGCAAACCTCCATCCTTTCAGTTAGCAGCTGAGCATGTTAATTGTTTGCATCACTCAACACATATATCTTAAAAAAAACTGTCTCTTCCTCACCCCTACCCACTGTTACCCATCTTCTAGAACAGTAGTTCTCAAAGTGTGATCTTCAGACCAGCAACATCGTTGGCGTAGCCTGGATAATTGTTAAAAATGCAATTTTTCAGCCCCTCTCCCAGTCCCACTGAATTAGAAACTCAGAGGTAAGGTCCAGCAACCTGTGTTTTAATGAGCCCTCTAAATGATTCTGATGCAGGCCTCAGCTTGAGAATCATTGTTTTAGAAAGAGTGAAATAACATCCTCATTTTGGTGATTAGATTCAAGTGAATGAGCAGAGATTCAAATTCCCTTACGTTTCCAGATAAATCACTGGGCTTTTTCCCTGTGTGCTGTCACGGTTTCATTTAATTTGAGAATCAGTCTGACTCATGTGTGACTCTGGAAAGGTGTTTTTATTTTTAAGGTACAAAGAGTGAAGCCTGAAGGAGAAAAACATATTTTGTTCAATTAAAAAAAAAATGAATCATGTCATTGTCATAAAGACATCATTCTTCAAACTGGCATCAAATACATCTCTGTAATTCAGTTAATGCTGCTCTCTAAATTGTACCCATCTCTATCATTTTCCAGCCAATGCTCTTTTATTTAAGAGCTGGATTATCCTGGCCCCTTGGTTTCTTTTATTTTGCAATTAATTTGCAAATTAAAGGAACATCTGATGCAATTTTCTATTATTTCTCATTTAACTGCTGTTAACACCTATCCCCATAGATGGATAGAACAGAAAAAGGAGTTTTTGCCTTTGGATTGTATATCTGGAAGGAATTAAAACAAAAAACCCACCCAATCCAAACCCTTAATGGTCAGGTGAAGTAAACAATGCTCAAAGAAATTCAGTGATTTGCAAGGTCAAACAGCTTTCAGATAAAAATTCAGGTCTTTTGTTTTTTAGTTCACTATGTTTTCCACTGTTGTTAGCAATTCCTGTAGGTGGTGTTAGAACAAAATCATATTGAGTCAATAATAGAAATTGAAGGTTATTGAATGTACGATTTGCAAATCAGGGTAACATATCAACTAGGGAGTGAAAAATGTGTGAAAGATGAGAGAACCTTGAAACATTCTTATATTCCATTTTACTGGCATTGCCCGGAAAAAGGGCCAGAACAGAGCTGATAAACAATTTGTGGTCAGGAAAGATTTTCATACAGCATTGTCTTGAAGAACCTTTAGAAGAATTACCTATTTACCCTAAACATAGCTCCCAGTCTGACCTTTGGAATCTTCTTTCCCAAAACTAACTGAATTCTTCAAAAGAGTGCAATGCCCAAGACAAAATGGTCTCACTAGTTGATCTAGATCTTTGTTTGACTCAAACGTGAATTTTAGAAACCAGTTTCTTCAAGGCTCAAGGTTCAAAAGGATACCTAACGGCAAATGGCCTGGGTGGTCACCCCAGCACCATGGACCCCAGAAATCTGGATTTCAGGAGAATTAAAATGGTTTCTCAGTAGTTAGGGGGAAAAATAGCGTTATTGGCTAAGAAATATATATATTTTGGCATGAAGTCTTTACTGAATTTTATCTTTGCATTTTTCTTCCCCCTTCTTACCAACAGACATGAACAATGGAAAGCTGCCTGCAGGAATTGTAGCAGTAATTATTTGATCAAATGTTGTCAAGCAAAATAGCAGATTCATTCCAGGATTTTTTTTGCCATTAAAATGATTCTGGTTCTTCAAAATGGAAATGAACAATGGTCCATAATACGGTTAAAAGCATCAGTGCAGAGCCTAGTGCTTTTTTTTAAAAATAATTTTAAATGGATAATTAACTCTCAGATTAATCCCTGGAAAATTAAAGGAACATCTGTTGAAGTGTATTATTTTGGACTTTTTATTTAAAAGTGGTTACCAAGTGGGTTCTTGATGGGCTAGAAAAATTTTAACCTCCACTCCCAATTTTCCCCTTTCTAAAGTCAGCCAAACAATAAATAGAAGTTGAACAGCTCCGTCCACAATGGCGCACTGACAGTCTGATGGCTGCAGTGGCTGAGCAGTGATGAAAACTTGCTGATGGTATTCTGTCCTTAATAATAGCATAGAATGATGATACTGTAACAAGTTGCACATCGGAAATACCCAGAAGAAACTGAGTTCTTATTTAACCTGATGCAAAATAAGTCTTGAAAAGCAATTTAAAAATAATACGAAGAGATCTAGGACGAACATTGCTTGATCACATAAGGGTCATTCTCCCCTGCCCCTCTGCTAACATAACCTCAATTTTATTTAGGCATTCACGGTCCTTCCTGTGGCCATAGGCTTTAGAGTGGCGCAAGGTGTGATTGGAAAGACTAGCTACCTCAGCACCACCTGGGAACTTGTTAGAAATGCAGATTCATGGATTTCACCCTATACCTACTGATTTTTTTTTTTAAATTTTACTTCAGATGAAGGTTTACAGAACAAATAGTTTCTCATTAAACAGTTGGTACATATATTGTTTTATGACAATGGTTAACAACCCGACCACATGTCAACAATGTCCCTTCTCAATCTTGGTAGACCTACTGATTTCTGAGTGGAGCTCAGAAATCTGGGTTTTAATAAACTCTCCAAGTAATACTTGTGTACACTTAGATTTGAGAAACACTGCATTTTTTTAGTTGATCATATCGATTCTATTCCCCTTGCCAGTAACTGGCTTAGGATGCAGCACTTAACACAATTCTGGCTGATGTGACTGAAGGGAGCTCTTCTCTAAAATTTTTTTTTGCTATTTAAAGGAAGCACACTAAGAGATAGTTCCTTTTTTGTCCTTAGACATTGGTATGTGTAAATGTGATGCCTGG
>NW_004443975.1:2539100-2541348 GCF_000243295.1 Trichechus manatus latirostris | reverse complement strand
CCTCTGGGTGGGTTGGAACCACCAACCTTTCAGTTAGTAGCCGAGTGTTTAACCATGTGTACCACCCAGAGATGAGGGTAAAAAACTCACCTCTTTCTATATCACTTCTGTCTTGAAAACTCTTTTAAAATGTTAGAGAAGTATAATTTTGATAAATTTTGTAAAGTTCTGTTCAGTTACCCCTTTCCATAGTGCTAATTGGCATATAAATAGTAGCTGTCCTGTTGATATTTCTGGGTAGGAACATCAACAGAATTATTTAGTTGTTTAAGTGGTATATTAATTTGTCTTCTTTCTGGCCACAGAGAACATATCAATATGGAGAGAGAAAATGTAAAATATATCCAAGGCTGAATAATTTTAAGTGTTACCACCCTTTTATGCAAAATTCCTTACCTAATCCTCTGAAGAACTTTTTTTGCCCATTATTCTGCATGTTGAAATAGATTTAACTAGTCAGTTTCTGAGAAATTGCTATACAAAATGATTTTTGAAACATTTCATAGAGATGTAAACCGTGTATGTATATATTCCATAATTTACTTTTTTTTAATGTTGTGAAATATTTTATGAACTTTTTGTAATGTATCCTTCTATATTTCCCTTTCAAATCTATTCAGCTATACTTTTGAAATCTCAGTTTTGTTGTTTTCAGCTGGAATCTATTATTTAGGTTATAATTTTTAAGCTCAGATGCAGCAATTATAAAAAAATGACCACATATACAGCATGTCTCAACACATTTCAAAGTACTGAATCATAAAGAAATTATAATTCTGTTAAGTAAAAACTTAGTTACTGAAATGGCTAAAAATCTTCACTAGGCAGTCATTTTAAAAACAATTTTCATTTCATTTTATCAATTAAAATAAAAATAAATTGAAGGAAAAATGTGTATATCGTTAACTACAAATAGTAGTACTGATGTGTATGTCTAGTTGTTGTTGAGTCAACTCTGACTCATAGTGACCCCCATGTGCCTCACAGTAGAACTGTCTCCATAGGGTTTTCAGTAGCTGATTTTTCAGAAGTAGATCACCAGCCCTTTCTTCCAAGGCACCTTTGTGTGGACTTAAACCTTTAACCTTTTGGTTAGCAGCCAAGCACATTAACTGTTTGCACTAACCAGGGTTCCCCATGTGTATGTAGAAGTATGTATTTAGATGTAAAAATATTTTTTAGAGATTGTTTGCTGCAAATGATTTAATATTTTAATTTTTCTTTATTACTGTACCTAATCTAATACTGTACTGTGCCACATAGTATGCACTTAGGAAATATTCCTGTAAGAAAAGAAGAAAGGAAACAAGAAAAGTGAACAATAGAATGATAATATATTAGATTTAATCATATGCTCAGGACTCTGCAATGTTAGTTTCTATAGTTAAGCAGTGCTGTCACCCAGACAAGAAATCAACTCAGGGTTGCTAAATAAAGAATGCACAATCTGAAAAGAAGAAATAATTATAGCTAACACTTATATAATGCTTACTCTGAACCAGGCCCTTTCTAAAGTTCTACAGTAGGTGTATGAAGAGTGGGGTGGGGAATGTAAACTCATTAAATTCTCATAATAATGCTGAAACTCTGCCTTGTAGATACTATTATTTACCATTTCTCTCTTTCAGCAGATGCAGAGATTGAGGCACCAAAGTGTTGAGTAACCTTACCAAGGTCACAGGTTAGAGAGTAGCTAGAGAGTGATCTTCCTCTGGAGCTTGTTGTTTTAGCCCCATGCTACACTGCCTCTAATAAGTACTAATCGGGGGGTGCTGGTGGTGCAGAGCAAGACAGTGAAGTGAGTGGAGACTCCCATTTACTTCCCCAGCAACTAACCCACTGAACAATGAATAAAAAGAAGCACAGACTGAGATCTCAGAACTCCAGATGGCAGCTGAGGTGTTGGAGAGTTGGGGTGAGTCCAGAAGCAGGGGAGAGTAGGAGTGGTGACAGCTCAGAATCTGGGAGAGCCTAATCACTAATATTGGGAGCACTTGCTCATCGCAGGAAGGGAGCTAATCTGAGGAAGCTGTAGCATGATTTTTTAAGGCAGCACAAATTGACCATGGGAGTTCACAGGCCATGCAGTTGGGGGGAACAAAGGGAGACTATGGTGCTGTGAGAGAGTGCTGTTGAATCTTGCTGAGGCCTGAGATGGACAGACACTAGGACTGGGGGAAACTGCAGGGGCAGCAGGGGGAGGGGAATACTTCAGACTAATGGGTGACACAGAGGGAAGTGGCTGTCT
>NW_004443975.1:2527166-2528130 GCF_000243295.1 Trichechus manatus latirostris | reverse complement strand
TGTAATAGGATGGAAAATACCAGAGTTCATTACCCATGGTAAGGATAAGTTTTGTTTTGTAAAACTTTTGTGTCAATTAAATTTATGTATGTAGGAATATGCATGTATGTATTGGGTCACAACAAAAGGTGCTTATGTTACTGTGTGTTGCTGTCAAAAGTTTGAAAGCTTTTGTAGGTGAGCATCATATGTCACTGTCACAGGTGGTCCTGATTACCTGTTAGCCCACCCTCTGTCTAGATGACCTTGTCCTGTCTTGATTCTCTGCAGCATTGGCCTCTTGCTCCCAGTGCCTACCTTGATCCTGATATTTCTTCCCTGAAATGGAAGCAAAAATAAATCGAATGTATAAAATCAGTAAACCAAGGAATGTCACACAGAGAAAAAGGTCAGACTCAACAGCAGCAGAAACCAGTTTAAGACTTTGAAAGGCGTACAACACAGGAGGCAAATAATCAAATCACCATACGTATATTTATTCTTAGTGTGTGCGTCTGGAGTAGATAAATATTCCTCTGTGGCACGGTTATGCTTTTGTCCTTTTGAGGTGCTTTTGCCTTATCTCCAGTTTAATTTTTTTTTTTTTTTTTTTTTTTTGGTGAGTTATACAGACAGGGCATCACTTTTGAGACTCAGCGGGTTGGATGAAGCTAGGCTTAGCACTACTCATACATAAGGTGGTGGTGGCTGTAAGGTCATTCCTTTGGTCATTCCTGCTAAATGGTGCTAAAATCATCCCAGAGATCTCTTGGCCTCCATTTCACAAAAAAAGTTTTTATTAAAAATAAATAATTTCAGTAATCTATGTTGATATCACATCATTAAAAATGTATATTTTTAGCCCTTTTGCCTACGCTAAAGCCGAAGCCCTCCTGTTTTCTCTTTGTGGAAGCGAAGCACAGCTTTTGCCTGTGGCTCCAACAATAGCACTCCGTGTACTAACAGGTCCTGTCCAGAACAGTCT
>NW_004443975.1:2506528-2525474 GCF_000243295.1 Trichechus manatus latirostris | reverse complement strand
TTTTTTTTGCTGTCTTTTTGCTTCCTCTGTTCTATTCCATTGATCCTGATATTGTCCCCACATTATACCAAAGGTGATGTTATAAAAATACTGTAATTATAAGAGCTATTATCAGAAAAACTTTCAGATTGTTCTCTAAGAACCCCTGTCAAACCCGTTAAAACAATGACTACACGATATTTCACTGAGTGATGAAGCAGGACATTTACATTCTTGTGTTTCTTTTTATTAAGTTGATTTCTGTACTGCTTCCTATCTTATTCTCTAGCCAAAAATATGACTTAGGTAGGCTTGATGATGTAAGAGCTTTTTAATTAGGCTAAGAGGAAGAAAGGAAGGAGTAAAATTCAGATTTATATTGTCTGTCTTGATACGTAAGCATGAATGTTCTACTTCATATGGTAAATTAATGTCATTTCTGGTTACAAATATGGGTATTCATGAATATGTGGGTGGATGAACTTGAGTGTCTTTTATAGTCTGTTGGTAACTCTCTTAGTTATCTAGTGCAGTAATAACAGAAATACCACAAGTGGATGATTTAAACAGAAATTTATTCTCTCACAGTCTAGTAGGCCAGAAGTCCAAATTCAGGGCACCAGCTCCAGGGGAAGGCTTTCTGTCTCTGTCAGTTCCGGAGGAAGGTCCTTGTCGTCAGTCTTCCCCTGGTCTAGGAGCTTCTCAGCGCAGGGACCTTGGGTCCAAAGGATGTACTCCCCTCCTGGTTCTGCATTCTTGGCGGTAGGAGGTCCCCCTGTCTCTCTGATCTGCTTTTTTATACCTCAAAAGAGTTTGGCTCTAGATACAACCTAATCTTATAGATTGAGTCCTGCCTCATCAACATAACTGCTTCTAATCCTGACTCATTAACATCAAAGAGGTAGGATTTACAACACGTAGGAAAATCACATCAGATGACAAAATAGTGGATAATCACACAATACTGGGAATCATGGCCTAGCCAATTTGACACATTTTTGGGGGACACAGTTCAGTCCGTCACATTCTATATAGTAGAAACTAGTATAATTTAAATGATTTCTATATTTAAAAGTAACAGATAAAAGAATGATTCTATTGCCTCTTGATTTAAATCCTATCTTCTCTTTGTAGTCATTTATATCTCTGTCATAAACCTATACAAACTTTTCTGAAGTCATTTAAATTGTCTGTAATTAAGCTGGATAATGATGATTCTAATGCCTCTGAAAATTTTAACGTAAATATTTTCCTAAGAGTCAATATTCAAAAATATTTCATAAGTGACAACAACCCTTTTCAGTAGTAGATATGAGTGTTCTTAAACTATAATGAAAGATAAAAAGAAAAAAAAAAAGCAATGATCTCTGAAAGCATAGGTACCCAGGAAAAAATGCTGAACCTCTTCCTGAGGAAGAAATCTGAGGACAGATGAAAAATTATTACCTTAAAAGGAAAGAATGAGGGGCAAAGTCACTGAAAGGTGGTTGAAGCACCATTTATTTAAAAAATTCCCAGGAATGAAACTTGCATCTTTGTAGGGTGTTTATAGAATCATGAAGTATTCTGGGCCTTCAGCAAATGTGACGTTCTCTGAATGACAAAACACTGCGATGACAGAGCTTTCTTTCTGAAGTGGTTAAGTCTGTTGTCCTTAATCAGTTTATGTAGATGCTAAAGAGAGGTGCTTTTAACTCACTGTGCAGTCCCTTCTCTGGTTTTCAGTGTAGAGGAGGATGGAGGTGAGCATGCGTATTGCTGTTCTGCCCACTGTCCTGGAGAAGTGTGAGGTGTCAGAGGTAGGGAGAGAGTTTATTTCATACGTGTCTGGAAATGGGTTTGTGGTGCCCAGTGGCCAGCAATCAAACTGGTTTTCTTTATAAATGCCAGGGAGGCCCGGCAATGTAGAAGGAGGTGCTCGGTGCAGACCTTTGAGAAAGGATGAGCTTGCTTATCATCGAAAGGAAGGTGAAGCAGGCAGGATTGGAATTTATGGATTTATGAATACTATGAATATGATTAACAAGGTGTTAGTCACTAAATTGTGAAACCCTATCATGGCAGGGCTTCTTTTATACATGAGTTAGGCAAGTTTTAAAACAAATAATAGGAAATATGACTTCAGGTAGCAGGTAATTTTCATACAGTAATTAATTACCCAGGAGCTGGGAAGTTTAAATGGCTTGAAAACAATTTGAATGAGTTTATGAACATCAGAGACATAAGTGGCTATAAAGAGAAGCTGGGATTTAAGTAAAAGTGCTGAAACTTTAGCTGAAACATTCCAAAGCTGCTTTCTCTACTTCGTGGTGGTAGTGTGGAACCCTTTCCTTTAGAAAGAACACCTTAAAATGGCAGGCTCAGCCCAGAGTCCTGGATATCTTCTGTTGGTCCTTCCTGCTAAAACATCAGGGAATTAGCTAAACCCAGGAATCCCTGTGTGGCACAGTTAACCTACTAACTGAAAGGTTGGCAGTTTGAATCCACCCAGAGGTGCCTTAGAAGAGAAGCCTGACAATCTACTTCCTAAAGGTCACAGCCTTGAAAACCCTATGGAGCACAGTCCTACTCTGACACAGATGGGGTCGCCATGAGTCAGAATTGACACGAGGACAACTGGTTAGCTAAATCCTGGGCATGTTCTGCATTCCTTGCCTTTTTCTCTCATCCAAACAAATGACTGTCTTTCGATATTTTGTTCTCTAAATATTCATTTGTGATATTATTTTAAGGGAAAAATTGGTCTATCTTTGCTAAACCCTGGAGGATGCTGAATTTCACATAAATCCCAGAAGCTAAAACAGGAGAAGAACTCATTTGAAATCATGCACTTACATCAGTGAAGAAGTCCCTAAGAGAGGCCATTCACTCCTCAGGTATTCTGTCCTCTGCTTCTGAGAGAGGGCTGATAATGAGACTATTGATTCTGTCTATCAGGGTTATAATGAGGTGTGACTAATAACAAAAGAACAAAACTACTTAGTCCATTAGTTCTGAATTTAAAAGACAAAGAAAAAAAGTGGTTTCTGGGTAAAACAATTTAGTTGTGAGGGCCATTGACATCTGTAGAGAAGGTTTAAATACAGGACAGGTATGTGAAATAGGACATTATGTGATATGGACTTTGTGTGAACAGGAGAGAGGTGCGCAGAAAGATCACCGGGCAGGCCAGGGACCCTCGCCACCACTGCTGTGCAAAGGGACTGTGCAAGAACTGTGGCTCCGCTGGTCTCCAAGAGCCACACCCAGCCCCCACCCCAGTGCACTCACAGTCTAGCCTCCCGCCTCCGGGCATATGCCAGCTCCCTTCCTTTCCTTCCTCTCTGCCTGCTTTCCCCTCTTCCCACCATGTACTTTAAACTTTTGTAGCCCCACCTGCCCCTCCTTCGCTTCCTTTTCTGCCTCTGCCTCCACCCCTGGCTGCCTTTCCTGCTTCTCCCACCACCACCACCGCCAGCCAGGACCACTTGATGGCTGCCACCACGGGAGGAGCCGAGGTCTCGGGCCCAGGCATGACACACAATTTGCCCTGGCTGAGCAGGGCAACAGCCTCAGGGGCATGCCCCTTGGTGGCTCCAGCAGCATCTGTGTGGCCCCTGCCTGAGGCGAGCGAGGTGGGACTAGCACCTGTGGGCAGGCACCACGACCCCCTCCTCCTGCCTCCCCAAGGCTGACGCAGGACAGGAGAGTGAAAGACAGATAGGCTCTACAGTACTTAGCAAAGGGCATCCACTACGCCCCGTTCTCTGATCTGGATTTCGGAACCATATTACAACCTTATGGGACCACGGATGTATATGCGGTCAGACATTGCCTAAACAGATGTTACGCAGTACATACCTGTATATTATAACTAGCAGTTAGGGATTGTGATGGTTACTATTATGTGTCAGCTTGGCTAGGCTATGATTCCCAGTGGTTTGGCAGATACCGGACTGGTTGCTGTTCTGTAATGTAATGCAATGTAATGTAAATGAATGTAACGTGAATCACCATCCATGATGTGATCTGATGCAATCAACCAATCAGTTGAAAGAGGAATTTCCTTGAGGCTGTGGTCAGCCTCCAGTTTATAAATGGATGTTCTGGGAGAGCTTGCTCTCTGTCTCTTAAACCTGTACTCTTCTTGTTGCCTGTCCTCCGGATCTTGGGATGTAAACCTGCAGAAGTCCCTGGCCTGCCTCCTGACCTGCGGATTTTGTATTTGCCAGCCCCCAAAATCCCATGAGGAGCGAGCAGAGTTCTCCAGCCTGCCGCCTGACCTATGAATTTGGGACTTGCCATCCCCCATAATTGAGTGAGCCCTTTCCTTGAAGTAAATCTCTCTGTACATATTTGTATATATTTGTCTCATTGGTTTTGCATCTCTAGAGAATGTAATTAAGACAGGGATGTTGCAAAAATGTGTTACTACAAATGTTTGAATAAAAAAGTTAAAGTGTAAGATTTTAATCCTATTAAAATGAAAATTTTGAAATAGTACAAATTAAAAAAATTATTACAAAGATAATGCTCATGGTAAAAAAATATATAAACAGTACAGAAGTATATAAAGTGAAAAGTAAGAGTCCTTCCCTCCCAATTCCTCTAGGCCAATGTCCCAGAAGTAACCACTGGAAATGCTTTCTTATTTGTGTCCTTTCAGAATTTTAGCACAAATATCTGCAAAGCTATAATAAATATATTATGGAGATTGTATTATTCGAGCTACTTGCCTTGCTTTTTTTTTTCACTTTATAATATAGAATGGAGTTCCTTACATATCAGTAAATCTATTTTATTTTTAATTTTAATATAATATTTGATACATGCAAAAACATACAACAAATATATAATAATTAAACTATGATTAACTGATAGTGATTTAATGGAACTATAAACCCTTGACATTGCTTTTTTTTTCCCAATAAATTTTTTATTTTCAGCTTCAGTAGACACTTTTCAGCCAGTATGTAATTTTTAGCACAACTTAATCATGAAAAACTTTCTTTTTTAACATTATTATTATTACATACCATAAAATTCACTCATTTAAAGTGTAAAACTCAATGGTTTTTAGTATGTTCACAGAGTTGTGCAACCATCACCACAAGCTAAGTTTGGAATATTTTTATCACCCCCAAAAAAGCCCTGCACCCATTTGCAGTTCCACTGCCATTTGGTTTAGTAGACTCTTCATATTCTAGTTTCTGAAGGTGAACATTCAGATTATGAGTTTGAGATCTTTCTTCTTATTTGTTACCGGAGTTTACAACTATAAATTTCTCTCTGAACACTGCTTTAGCTGCATCCCATAAGTTTTGAAATGTCATGTTTTCGTTTTCATTTAACTCAAAATATTTTGTAGTTTCTCTTTTGATACTATCCATGACCCATTGGTTATTTAGGAGTGTGTTGTTAATTTCTACATTTATGGAGTTCCAAAATTTCATTCTGTTGGTTTCTAATTAATTCTACTCTGGTTAGAGAACACACTTTGTATGATTCTAGTCTTTTTAAATTTACTGAGTCTTGTTTTATGGCCTAGCGTATGGTCTGTCCCAAAGAAGGTGCCGTGTGCCCTTGTGAAGAATGTGAATTCTGCTCTTGCTGGGTGGAGGTTCTATAGATTCCTGATACATCTATTGGCTAATAAAATAGTGTTGTTCAAGTCTTCTTTCCCTTGCTTATTTTCTGCATTGTTGTTCTATTCATTATTCAGTCACTAACAATTACTATTCAGTTGTCTACTTCTGTCATCAATTCTGTCAGTTTTTACTTCATGTGTTTTGGGCCTCTGTTTTTATGTACAAATATGTTTGTAATTATTATATCTTCTGATAGATTTACCCTTTTAGCATTATGAAATGTCCTTCTTTATCTCTTGTGATTTTTTTTTTGTTTTAAAGTCAATTTTATCTGTTATTAGTATAACCACTACAGCTCTCTTATCTTCTTCATAATTTTACTTTCAACCTATTTGCATCTTTGAATCTAATGTGTGTCTACTGTAGACAGCATAGTTGGATCTTTTTTTTTTGTTGTTGTTGTCATTTGTTTTTTAATCCAGTCTGACAATATCTGTCTCTTTATTGGATTGTTTAATCCATTTACATTTAATGTTAATATCAACATGGTTGGATATACAGATACCATTTTGCTTTTTCTTTTCTATGTATGTCATGGTTTTGTTGTTGTTGTTCCTCTGTTCCTTCTTTAGTCTCTTCTTTTGTATTAAGTGGATATTTTCCAGTATGACATTTTAATTCCTTTAATAATTTTTAATTTCTTCTTTTATCGTGGTAAAAATATCCAGAACAAAACATTCCATCTCAACAATTTTTGTATATATAATTTGATAATATTGATTACACTCTTCAAGTTATGCAACCATACTCATTGTCCTTTTACCAATCATTCCACTACCATTAACATAAACTCAGTGGCCCCTAAGCAAAAACTCCCCCTTTTCCCCTCTGCTCTACCCTTAGTAACTGCTAGTAATCTTTGGTTTCTATATATTTTATGTAAGTGAGATCATAAAATATTTTTCCTTTTGTGACTCATTTATTTTGCTCAGCATGATGTTTTCCAGGTTCATTCACGTTGTGGTGTGCATCAGGAGTTCATTTCTGTTTATGGCTGAATAATATGTCATTGTATGTATATACCACATTTTGTTTATCCATTCATTTGTTGATGGACATTCACATTGTTTCCACCTTTTGTGAAAAATGCTGCAGTGAACATTGGCGTACAGGTTTTTGTTTGCATTCCTGCCTTCACTTCTTCTGGGTATACACCCAGAACTGAGATTGCTGGGTCATACGGTAATCTTATGTTCTGCTTTTTGAGGAAACGCCACAGTGAATGCACCATTTTACACAGTGATTGTACCATTTTACCACAGTGATTGTACCATTTTACATTCCCACAAGCAACGGATGAGGGTTCCTGTTTCACCACAGGCTTGCCAATGCTTATTGTTTTCTGTTTTAAAAATCATTGCCATTTTAATGGGGATGAACTGATGTTTCCTTATAGTTTTGATTTGCATCTCCCTAATGGCTAATGAAGGAACACTGGTGGTGCAGTGGTTAAGTGCTCAGCTGCTAGCCAAAAGGTCAGCAGTTCAAACCCCCCATCCGCTCCATGGGAAAAAAGATGTGGCAGTCTGCTTCTGTAAAGATTATAGCCTAGGAAACCCTATGAGGCAGTTCTACTCTGTCCTATAGGGTCACTGTGAGTCAGAATCTACTAGAGGGCACAACAACAACAAACAACAACAATGGCTAAGGTCATTGAGCATCTTTGCATATGCTTGTTGCCCATTCGAATATCTTTTTTCATGAACTGTCTGTTCAGGTTCTTTGTCCATTTTTTGGTTGAATTGTCACTTTGTTGTTAAGTTGAAGTTTTTTAGAACTGTATTTTGGATATTAGACCCTTATTGGATATGTGGTTCCCGGAAGTTGTCTGTCAGTAGGTTGTCTTTTCACTTTTTTGACTGAGTCTTTTGATAAACAAAAGTATTTATTTTTTATGAGGTCCCATTTATTTTGTCTTTTGCTGCCGTTATTTTTTTTTAAAGTATTTTCTTAGTATTTGCTCTAGAGTTTACAGTATACATCTTAATTTATCAGAATCTATCTCAGATTTATACTAGCTTAATCTCAGTGAAATATAGAAACTTTACTATTATATAACTGTATTTCTTCCTTCACTTTTTCTCACATATGTTACAAAGCTGAGAGAATGAAGGAGAGTTAAGTATTCACTCTTCCTAAGGATGCTGGTGGCACAGTGGTTAAGAGTTTAGCTGCTAATCAAAAGGTCAGCAGTTCGAATCCACCAGCCAATCCTTGGAAACCCTATGGGGCAAGTATTCATTTATAGAGTTTGTTATATTAACCTTTTAATTTACCCTTTCTGATTTTCTTTATTTCTAACTGTAGATTACAATTACTAACTGGTATCATTTCCTTACTCAAACATTGCTTTGTTTCCACTCACTCCCTTTGTGATTTTATCATCAAGTATATTACATTTCTGCATGTTATCAGTCCATCAAAATAATTATATAAATATTATTTTATGGTATTGTTTTTTAAATTAATTAGGAGGAGAAATACTCAATTATACTCTCTTTTATACTTACCTACGTAATTACCGTCAATGGCATTCTTTGCTTTTTTGTTGTTGTTGTTATTTTTTGTTTTTGTTGTGTGTGTGTGTGTGTGTTTGAATTATTGTTTGATGTCACTTGCTGTCAGCCTGAATAACTTCCTTTAGTACTTCTTGTAAGGTAAATCTGCTACTTTTTTGTTTATCTGGTAATGTGTTTATTTTATCTTCATTTTTGACAGAGTTTTGCTGGAGATAAGATTATTGGTTTACAGGGGTTTTTTTTGTCTTTGTTTTTACTTTAAGCACTTTGAATATATTGTCCCACTGCTTTCTGGCCTCCAATGTTTCTGATGAGAAGTCAGCTGTTACTCTTATTGAGGTTCTCTTATATATAATGACTCATTTTTTTCTTATTGCTTTCAAGATTTTCAAAGAAAAATCTTTGGCTTTCTACATTTTGCCTATCATGTGTCTCAGTGTAGACATCCTTCTATATATCCTATTTGGAGTTCATTGAATTTCTTGGTTGTGTAGATTAATATTTTTTGTGAAGTTTTCAGCCATTGTTTCTTTGAATATTTCTCTCTTTTCTCTCTCCTGTCTTTTTATAGTCACATTAGATGTATAAATGGTACCCATATTTTCTGAGGCCCTGTTAATTTTTTGCATTATTTTTTTTCTTGCTGTTCTTTAGATTGCATAGTCTCTATTGATTATCTTCTAGTACACTGATTCTTTCTTCTGTGAGCTCAGATATATTGTTGAGCCTCTCTAATTCATGTTTCATTAGTTATTGTAATTTTCAACTTCATAATTTTTATATGATTCTTTTTTATGATTTCAATATATTTATTATTGTTCTAAGAAGCCCTGGTGGGGCAGTGGTTAAGCACTCAGCTGCTGAAAGGTTGGTGGTTGGAACCCACCAGCCTCCCCATGGGAGAAAGATGTGGCAGTCTGCTTTTGTAAGGAATACAGCCTCGGAAACCCTGTGGGGCACTTCTACTCTGTCCTATAGGGTCGCTATGAGTCTCGGAATCGACTTGCTAGCAATGGGTTTAGGTTTATTATTATTCTCTATCTGATGAAGCATTGTCGTCATGCTGTCCTATAATTGTTTAGACATTGTTTATTTTACTTCTTTGAACATATTTATAATGGCTGCTTTGAAATCTTTGTTAAGTCCAACGTCTGTTTTCCTTCTAAAGGAATTTCTAATGCTTGCTTCTTTTTACTGTGTATAGATCTTTTTTTTCCCCTATTTATTTTTCATGTCTCATACTTTCTTTGTTGAAAATTGGATAATTTAGATAATATACTGTAACAACTCTGGAAACTAATCCCCCATGAGTTGTTTGCTTGGTCATTTCTTTATTTAGGGACTTGGCTGAATTAACTCTCTAAAGTCTGTTTCCCCTGCACTGTGCAGTCTCTGCTGTCCCTGTTCAGATTTTGTTTTTCTTGCTTTTATTTTTTAGCCTGGATACCTATGATCACACTGGGTCAGCATAAGCCACTTATTGGTCCAAGGTTGTGCCTAAGCACACTTGGCCAATTCTGTATTTACCCTTTAACATTGGATGTGTTTATGGCTTGGATGTTGATTCCACAGTTTAAAGAGTTTACATTTTTGTCACACATTTAGCCAGGGACAGGTAGTTTGGCTTTTCCTTTTCTGATCACTCTCGAGAGGATGCAACTTTGGCATACACAATCTTCCAGACTTCCAAGGATGCCTGTAATTTATTTTTCAACCTGGCTTCCTAAGCATTGCCTCTGGATCAGAGTAGTATATTGTTGAGCCAATTTTTGGTCAGAGGTTGTGCTTAAGCCCCTAGAGCCAGTGAAACTTACTACATTTGTTAATGGATCTGTATGTGGCTTGGGGAGAATTTTCAGTTTTGCCCTATGTCCTGTTCTAATTGTTCCTTGTGTGGATGCCTAGCACTTACACACAGACTTCCTGCCCTTCAGAGTTGACTGTGATCGCAGGAGGGCTCTTCTTGGCTGTCTCTTAGGCTAGTTCTCTCTGTTAAACTTCTGCTTGTTTTGATCTTTTACTTGTTGTTACTAGTGTCTTGAATAGTTGAATGACCTCTTAAGTTCCCTCCACCAAGATGACCATTGTCTTCTACTACAGCCTTAGGCATGGAATTCTCCACTCTTTGTTTTTGCTAAAGTCAGCCCCCTCAGGCACAATTGCAGCACCGTTCCTTCTTGTGGCCTACTTCTCCTCCTGGGCAGACTTCTGCACCACTACAGAGGCAGCACCCACTCTTCTAGAGTGACAGACTTGCTCTATAAGCGGGTGATAGAGGGTGGTAGACCTGGTCCTCTTGGCTTGCCTCCAGTGGAAGCTCTGCCCTGTGAGGGAGCTGGGTGGGAGTGATAGAGCCAAGTATTCTTCGCTTGTCTTATGAATGGAGGCTGGGTGGAGAAAGGATCCTCTCTATGCCAGGAATAGAGTTTCTGCAACCTGAGGCTAGATGGCATAAGAACTACTAATGTCCAGCACCTCCCACAGTGAAATGGTACTCTTTACCCAGGAGTTAGAGGAAGAGAGAGCCCTACCTTCTTGATCACACCCAGCTGGAGTAGATGGCCTGGAGCAGTTTTTCTAAGTTGGAGCTGGGGTTGGGAGGGAGAGAGCAGGGCATGCCGCAAATGCCACAGAGTCTTTTAGTAAATTTTTTTGAACGAATATTTCTTTATTTGTGTTTAGCGCTTAGGGCCAATTTTTAAGCACTTTAAATGATTTTTTTCTTGTAATATTCTCCAGTTAAATGGTTGCTTTGTTGGGAAGAGGGTCTACCACACTCTTCACTCCACCATTGCAGTGGTTGATCGTCTTCACATTATTTTTTAAAATTATTTTTTTAAGTGGTCAATATGAGGTCGGATTGTTGCATAATTATGGCAATTAAATTATATTATTTGTATTAATTAATGTGAGCCCTTCTGGCACAGTGATTAAGCACTTGGCTGCTAACCAAAATGTCGGCAGTTCAAATCCACCAGTTGCTCCTTGGAAACCCTCTGGGGCAGTTCTGCTCTCTCCTATAGGGTTGCTAGGAGTCAGAATCAACTCAACAGCAAAGGGTTTGGTTTTATACTCTTATTGCACCATGATAAGTAAACACTAAAACTCTCTTTTAAAAATATCCAGAATTGCAGTTTTAGCACTTAGAGTTAATTGGGTGGTGGACTTTCAGAACAAGGTTCTAAGCTGAAGTGGAGTTGCAAAATTGGGGAGCAGGATTCCTAAGAGAGAGGGCTCAACAAGGAGAAGGTAGCTGGCTACCTGGATTACATTGATTTTGATTCAGAGCAGAACTATATCTCTAAAAGCTCTAGAAAAAAATCAGAAGACAAAACAGGACAGCAGTTTATCATTAAACTGGGCAAAAAATAGGAAAAGCCAAAGATTTTGTGGGCCAAAGAGCCCATCCCAGATGATGGAGAGCTGATTTTAAGACAAGATTTATTCTAGACTCTTCTGGCTGGAGGGGTAGAGCACCTGATACAGTATGAGGTTAGTTAAAATTGACTTCACAAGTAGGCTGGCTGAAGTAATAGGTTTAAATTCTTCCATAACCTTGATGGTGTAGTGGTTAAGTTCGGCTGCTAACCAAAAGGGTGACAGTTCGAATACACCAGACGCTCCTTGGAAACCCTATGGAGAAGTTCTACTCTGTCTTGTAGGGTCGCTATGAGTCAGAATTGACTCGATGGCAACGAGTTTGGTTTGCTTTGGTGGCACTGTGGTTAAGCATTCAACTGCTAACGAAAAGGTCGGTGGTTCGAATCCACCAGCCGCTCACTGGAAACCATATGGGGCAGTACTACTCTGACCTATAGGGTTGCTATGAGTTGGAATTGGCTCTATGGCAACGGGTTTGGTTTTTTTTTTCTTTTTTTTTTTTTTTTTAATACCTGATAGCTCAGGCAAGTTGTGGCAGGCAATGACTGAGAGAAAACAAACAATTCCCTGAATTGTGGCCTTGGCTGGTTGGATCTACCTCACTGCTCATCATGGCCTCCTAAGTGCACTTATACTGTGGTTTCCGTTGCCACCACTTTGTTCTGTACTCCTTTCCTGAAGATTAAATTCAAATGCCTTTTATGAAGCTCATGTTTTCCTCTCTGTATCTGTCAAAGAGTAATAAACGCTTACTCTGTTAAAGTAAAGCAAGATTTATTAAATGTTCACTAACAGTCCGGACTGGGAAAACATCTGGGATTTTACAGAATGACGAAGCTGAGGAGACCTTTTTAAGAATGAAAACAAAGAACTTGAGGTATACTATTTTGATTGGACATTACAAACAGATGAACGCATGCAGGTTTACTGAAAGTGGGGGCTATGAGGGGGGAAGTTACAGGACATTGCTCTCTTAGATACAGCTTGCTGGAGTGAAATTTTTCTTGTTTGCAGTTGCCTAGGAGACCTAGATAAGAGTCAGCATCAAGACCTTCTTCCTTAGACATTGTTTCAGGAGGGGTCTTGATAGCTCCTGGGAAACAGTTTATTGTTATTCTGTCATCTTAACCACAGAGAAAAGGAGAAAACTTTCTTTAATTTACATTTAGTGGCAGGCTTTAAAGAAGAAGTCAGAGGTCTGCATATATTAAAAGAAAGGCAAGATGGAGTAGGGCTCTAAACTTTACAGCAGCCATTTTTACTTTAGTCAGCTTCCTCAGTTTACTTGTTCTTATTCAGATCTCATAATACTGCTGCTTGCTCCTTAGTTACCTTGACTTCCAAGGGTTTTTATTGACTCTCCCCTATTTTATTTTGAATCAAATTCACATTTATTCAACATAATTTCATTAAATATTTCTTTTACTAAACATGTTAGACGATGAGAGAATAACAAAATAGAACAGCGCTCATCATCAAGGCATTTATAACCTAACGGGAATGATAAATATGTATAGAAATAACATATGCATAAATCATACAAAGTAAGGTTAGGATAAATATCAAAAAGAGAACTACAAATAACATTCTATAGGGGTTCAAAAAGGGCTATGATTATATTCAGTTGGGATGAGAGACATGAGAAGGAAAAGACTGAAGAAAGTAAAGACTTAAATTACAAAGAAAAATTTGAGATGATCCTAAAAGTATAATTGGATTTCCACAGGCAGAGATGGAAAAGGAAAAGATACAACTGGCAGGGGGAGCAGAATGTGAGAAGGTGAGACACTGAGCAATTCCTGAGCATGTTTGGAGCATGAGGCTAGGGAAACAAGGCTAGAATGGCAGTTTTGGATCATAATGTGGAGAACTTTGAATGGTTATTCAACTTAATGTCAGTTGGTGGATCACGTCAGGTCAATGAAAATTTTCAACGAGAGGTGAAATATCCAGAGACTTCATAGATTAGGGACTTAAAAGGGGGGCCTGTTTTCTGCTGATTCCCCCCAGACCAGGTAGGTTTAGTTAGGTGGGCTGACAACTTGTGCCACACTTGTTCCATCTAGCACCATAGCTGAGGAGACACCCAAAGGGCCAGTTTCATGACAAGCCAGTTCTCCCTGGCTTCTGGAAGCTGTTCTGTTGGAGACTGAGAACTCTTCTATGCGTGCTTCCACCTGGCATATTGATGGGGATTCCAAAGTCTCTCCCCAAGCCATTTTTATACACCAAAGCCTACATGACCCTCTACATAAACATCAGGCCGCAGATAGTGGGTGGTGGTGGCTTGTTCTGAGGCCTCATCATGCTCCCTCCCTTCCTGAGGCCTATTGCCAAGGTAATAAGTTTGGGACTCCCAATTCACCTGCACATATTTAAGTCTTGGTTGACTGTTTTAGAAAAACAAAAGATGCGTTAATTGCTTAGGCTATTTTCAGAAACCAGAGATGAAAGACCAAACCTAGTTCTTTGTCCCACAGTAGTCAAGTGGGTAGACTGATGTGGGTGCAAACAGGAGCTAAGGAGTCCATTTGAGGTGGTGCCACTAGTTAAAGCACTGTGCGCTAACCAAAAGATTGGTGGTTTGCGTCCACCCAGAGGCATCTTGGAAGAAAAGTCTGGTGATCTACTTCTGAAAAATCAGTCACTGAAAACCCTGTAGAGCACAGTTCTACTCTGATACACATGGGGTCACCATGAGTTGGAATCGACGGCAACTTTATTTATTTATTTTAATACATGAATTAAGTTGATGACAAAGGTGGAGACGGGTTTGAAAATCATTATGGAGGCACCTTTCAGAGAAGTTAAAATTGTTGGGACATACAGGGAGAAGGTGAAAGATTCTGATACAATTCATCATTCCAAGCAGGAATCTTGCCTGTTCCCATGTTGAAGCCACTGATTAAGTCATTCACATGTTCTGCATCTTCCTTCTGTTTTCATCTCTCTATCCTGCCCGTCTTTCAGGCACAGCGTACTCATATCTTTTCAGTGAAGTATTTCCCCAGTATTCTTAGCAGATGCTGACAGCTCTCTTACCTGAGCTCCAACTACAATGGAGATTAGTCATCTGGCTCCTTTTGAAAGTTCAAGAAATGACACCTCATAGGAACAAGACGTTCTGAAAACCTAAGTTACTCTGTCACATGTATTTAGCACCCTTGGTATTTCTTAACTCATGGGCCAAATACTAAGATGGCCAAAGACTATATGTAAGTTAACCAAGTAGCTTATTTAGTCATGTTATTTTCTTCCTTCTCTCTTGTATAGCTAAGAAAATTCTTCCAGTTAATCTGCTGGTCTGCCCCTCAATCCTTCTCTGCATCACTTTTTCTATTTTTGTGGCTCTGTCTTATTATTCATCAGTCTGCCTTTCTCTCTTTTTTCAGATTGCTTCTCTTACATATTTTGTCTAATACAACTCCATCTCTCTGCCTTTTGATAGATGTTCATGTTGTATAAAGCTGTTAACTAAGTAGCTTATTTGGTCACCATATTTGAACATCATTGTTTTGTCTGGAGCCCTGGTGATACAATGCTTAAGAACTCGGCTGCTAACCAAAAAGATCAGCAGTTCAAATCCACCAGCTGCTCCGTGGGAGCCCTGTAGGGCAGTTCTAGTCTGTCCTATAGACACACTATGAGTCAGAATCAATTCGAAGGCAGTGGGTTTGGTTTCTCATAGACTTTACTTGTTTGCATTTTTTAGTCATAATCATTATTGAAAATGACAGCTTTTCCATATGAAAAGAGTAATACAGTAAAACCTGTGAAAGGCAGAACCTGTGCAAGGCTGAAACCTGTCAGAGAAGGAAAACTGCACCCTGTCAAAGGCAAAAAACTTTTTGAGACCTGGAAAAACAAGGCGGTCCCATCAAGTTCCAGCCCTCACAGGTGGTTTCACTGTGTGTCTTCCTCACTCATTTATTCCTAAACCCACTTGGCTTCACTGTAGTAAGTTAACATACTGCCTACCATCAACTGTACTATGGGGACAATCGTATCAATTAGAAGCAGCTTTAATTGAATTATTGCAGCAGAAAACAGTTTTGGTTGCAAAGTTTAACCTCATTATTGTTGTTTAATTTTCATTAGAGATCAGTTCTGCTTTGTCATCACTGCTTTCCCTACTGAATCAGGAGGTGCAAATCATGTTCTTCCTTAGAATGGCTTCCTGAAGGAAAAAGAATTATAGGTAGATTTAAATTTCATAATACCTGCCACCGCCTAATTGCTTTGTGAAATCCAAGCAGCACTTTAATGATCATTTCCCCTCATTTTCATAGCTGGCACTTAAAATGACGGTACACACAATAATTTGAGAGTACGTGCACATAGGGAAAAGCCCATTCAACATGCCCATGTAGTTTCTCATTTATATCTCCAAATGCCCGTGATTAATGGTGGGTTACAAGGCAAAGTTGGAAAACATCCTTTGAAATTTTGATTGATTCATTTCTCTTTCAGAACTACACCATACAAAATGCTTTAGCTTTACCTTGTAGAAGTGTAGTGCCTACAGTTAGGGTGTCTCTGTAAAGCTATTGGCTTAATGAAATCAATGGTAATGATATTGTGATAAAGTTCTGGCAAACAGAGCTACAAGTAAATTTAGTTAAGCTCCCTTCGTTGTTTAGAACATTTGGGAAGTAGAAAGGTTGGAGGCAGTGATCTTGTTTACATCAGTATGTGGGAGTCTCCTGTCTGGCAAGGAGGTGCCCCTCTTGAATAATTAGTAACTCTCATCAAAGAAGATGTACCTCTATCACTTTGCAACGTGTGGGGGCGGAGACTGTTGAACCTGAGCAGGATTTGAAATCCATCACAGGCATTGACTTGCCATCTAATTATTCGAAAGGAAAGGCTAATTACGAATTCCTGGAAAAAGAGCAGCCTGTTGGAGTTCAATAGCACCTTTCTTCTTGAGAGCATCCACATGACAGTGGTGTGAGCAGAACACAGACAGGGAGGAAGACAGCCTCAGAGACAGCCTCTGATTTACCCACGAGTTTTCAGAGAAGTTCCTCTGATCAACAGACTGAAGAATGCTTTTAATGCTTTTGCATTTAATGGAATGGAAAGAAAGAAAAAATGTTTTAAACTGCAGTAGATTGAGCTCCTTTGTTCCACTGTTTCTGTTCTGATAGTGTATCTTTGTGCTAAATGTTAGAGAAAAGGAAAAAAAAAAAAAAGCGTTTCAAGCATCTCAAGACCAAATTGTAAATTAATTTAATTTTTACTTTTGCTTTTGGGTCTCTCAGAAAAACCAAACGTGCCTTTAACAAAAATGCGCAAGTCTTTTCTTTTTTTGGAAACTCCATTATGTGCCAGGCAATTTATATATTAGCAATGTAAGATTAATAAGGTGAGACTTCTTTCTTAAGATATTCATGTCTCAGGGAAAACAGGCTAGTAACTAAAATGTGAATGGTTTCACAATAGAAGCATAAAAAAGTTTCCAAATCAGTTGGTTCACAGAAATTCTCAAAACTAGTTTGCAAGAGACAGTTGTTTTCCTTTTATTACCTGTAGTGGCTTAATTTGCATAAAAAAAGATCAGTTTGCAAAGAGTACTCAGTTCAGTTCTCTTTCCCTTAAAGAACTTCAAGACGCAAAAATCATCAAGATAATGTGAGAACAAGACATTTCCACTTTGTCAAAAATATGTTATCTCATTTCCCTTTCTTCTAAATATAAGTACTCCTGACTTATGACAGGGTTTCTTCTGACAATCATAAATCAGTTCTGATGTAACTCGAATAAATCATTTTTTAAAAGTTTTCATTATTATTGCCTTTTATGATCAGTATATTTATAAATCTGATCTTTATTTGTCTTTGGGATTGGCATGAGAGTGATAACATCATCAAATTACGTCCTGCAACGTTGTATGTAGTACATATTACTAATGATAAATATAAAAAAAAATACGATTTTAAGTGCGGTTTGTCATAATTTGAATATGTCATAAGTAGGGGACTTCTTGTATTTTCTTCAGACTTTACATTGTTGTTGTTGTCAGGTGCCGTCAAGTTGGTTCCGACTCATAGTGGCTTGAACACTGCCCAGTCATGCACCAACTTCACAATGTTTGCTATGTTTGAGACCATTGTTGCAGCCACTGTGTCAGTCCATCTCCTTGAGGGGTTCCTCATTGTCGCTGACCCTCTACTTTACCAAGCATGATGTCCTTTTCCATGGACTGATGCCCTCTGATAACATGTCCAAAGTACTTGAGACGAAGTCTCGCCATTCTTGCTTCTAAGGAGCATTCTGGCTGTACTTCTTCCAAGACAGATTTGTTCATTCTTCTGGCAGTTCATGGTATATTCAATATTCTTCGCCAACGCTATAATTCAAAAGCATCAATCCTTCTTTGGTCTTCCTTTTTCATTGTCCAGCTTTTGCATGCATATGAGGCGATTGAAAATACCATGGCTTAGGTCAGGAACCCCTTAGTCCTCAAAGTGACATCTTTGCTTTTTAACACTTTAAAGAAGTCTTTTGCAGCAGATTTGCCCAATGCAATGCATCATCTGATTTCGTTTGTTTGTTTATTGTTATAGTTTAAACCAAGTTTACATTTCAAGTTAGTCTCCCATACAAAAATTTATACATGCATTATTATGTGAACCTAACTGCTCTCCCCATACTGTGACAGTACACTCCTCCTTTCCACCCCTGACTCTCCATGTCCATTCAACCAGCTCCTGACCCTCTCGGACTTCCCATCTCACCTCCAGACAGAAGCTGTCCGTTTAGTCTCTTGTACCTACTTGAGCTAAGAGGCACACTCCTCGCGAGTATAAATTTATATCCCACAATCGAGTCCAATCCCTGTCTGAAGAGTTGGCTTTGTAAATTATTTTAGTTCTAGGCTGATAGAGAATCCAGGGGCCATGCTTTCAGGGGTTCCTCCAGTCTCAGTTAGACCATTAAGTCTGTCTTCTTACTAGAATTTGGATTCTGCACCCCACCTTTTTCCTGCTCCATCAGGGACTCTCTGTTGTTTTCCCTGTCAGGGTGATCATTGGTGGTAGCCGGTAACCATCTAGTTCTTCTGGTCTCAGGCTGATTAAGTCTCTGGTTTATGTGGCCCTTTCTGTCTCTTGGGCTAATACTTTGCTTGTGTCTTTGGTGTTCTTCATTCTCCTTCACTCCAGGTGGTTGGGAGCAATTCATGCATCTTAGATGGCTGCTTGCAAACTTTTAAGATGCTAGATGCCACTCACCAAAGTAGGATGCAGAACATTTTCATAATAAGCTTTGTTATGCCATTTGACCTAGATGTCCCCTGAAAGCATGGTCCCCAGACCCCTACCCCTGCTACCCTATCCCTCAAAGTGTTTGATTGTATCCAGGAAACTTGTTAGCTTTGGTTTAGTCCAGTTTTGCTGACTTCCCCTGTAGTGTGTGCTGTCCTTCCCTTCACCTAAG
>NW_004443975.1:2501163-2506428 GCF_000243295.1 Trichechus manatus latirostris | reverse complement strand
TTGATCTTTTTAAAGAACCAGCTTTTGGTCTTTTTAACGCTTGCAATTGTTTTTCTATTCTCTATTTCATTTAATTCTGCTCTAATTCTTATTATTTCCTTCCTTCTGGGGCCTGACAGCTTATTTTGCTTCTCTCTTTCTACTTGTTCCAGTTGTAGCGCTAATGTTTTGATTATGGCGCTTTCTTCTTTTTGGATGTGCATTTATTGCTATAAACTGACCTCTGAGTACTGCTTTTGCTGTGTCCCAAAGGTTCTCATAGGATGTGTTTTCATTCTCTTTTGATTCTATGAATTTCTTTATTCCATCCTTAATTACTTCTATAACTCGGTAGTTTTTGAGCAAGGTGCTATTCAGTTTCCATGTGTTTGATTTTTTCCCCCTGCTTTTTCTGTTATTGATTTCTACTTTTATGGCTTTATGGTCAGAAAAAATGCTTTGTAATATTTCTATACTTTGGATTTTGTTAAGTCTTGCTTTATGGCCTGGTATGTGGTCTCTTCTGGAGAACATTCCATGTGCATTGGAAAAGAAAGTATACTTGGCTGTTGTTGGATGGAGTGTTCAGTATATGTCTATGAGATAAGTTGGTTGATTGTAACATTTAGCTCCTCTGTGTCTTTGTTGAGCTTCTTTCTGGATGCTCTGTTCTTCATGGAAAGTAGTGTGTTGAAGTCTCCTACTACTATTGCGGAGCTGTCTATCTCTCTTTTCAATACCGTTAGAGTTTGTTTTATGTATTTTGGAGCCCTGACGTTGGATGTTTAAATATTTATTATTGTTATGTCCTCCTGGTGTATTGACACTTTAATCATTATATAGTGACCTTCCTTATCCTTTGTGGTGGGTTTTACTTTAAAGTCTATTTTGTCAGAGATTAATATTACCACTCCTACTCTTTTTTGAGTGTTGTTTGCTTGATATATTTTTTACATCCTTTGAGTTTTAGTTTGTTTCTGTCTTTAAGTCTAAGGTGTGTCTCTTGTAGGTAGCATATAGTCGGATCGTGTTTTTTTAGCCAATCTGCCACTCTCTGTCTCTTTATTGGTGCATTTAGTCCATTTACATTCAGCGTGATTGTTGATAGGTATGAGTTTAGTGCTGTCATTTTGATATCTTTTTTTTGTGTGCTGTTGACAGTTTCTTTGTTCCACTTAATTTTCTGAGCTGAGTCGTTTTTCTTTAGGTGTTTTCTTTGTATCTTTTTCATTGTTGTAGATTTTGTATTTGCTGAGTCTTTATATTTTTCTAGTTTTTTATTTTGACTTGTAGGATTGTTAGCTTCCTTTGTGGTTACCTTAATATTTACCCCTATTTTTCTAAGTCTATACCAGTCTTTTATTTCTTCATATCGTCTTGACTTCCTCTCCATATGACAAATTTTAGTCTACATTTTTTAAGTCCCTCTTTTTTGTTTTAGTGTTGTCATGTTTTACATATTGACATCTGTTTCCCTATTTTCAGTGTTTTAGCTTTGGTTTATTTTTGTGACTTCCCTGTCTGGGTTGATATCTGATTGCTCTGTCCTGTGTTCTAGTCTTGGGTTGTTATCTGATGTTATTGATTTTCTAACCGGAGGACTCCCTTTAGTTTTTTTTTGTAATTTTGGTTTAGTTTTTGCAAATTCCCTAAACTTTCGTTAATCTGGAAATGCCCTAATTTTGCCATCATATTTGAGAGACAGTTTTCCTGGATATATAATTCTTGGCTGGCAGTTTTTTTCCTTCAAGGCTTTGTATATGTCATCCTATTGCCTTCTTGCCTGCATGGTTTCTGCTGAGTAGTCCGAGCTAATTCTTGTTGACTCTCCTTTGTAGATGACTTTTCGTTTGTCCCTAGCCACTCTTAAAATTCTCTCTTTATCTTTGGTTTTGACAAGTGTGATTATAGTATGTCTTGGTGACTTTCTTTTTGGGATCTACCTTATGTGGGGTTCAATGAGCATCTTGGATAGATGTCTTCTCATCTTTCACAATATCAGGGAAGTTTTCTGACAACAAATCTTCAACAATTCTCTCTGTATTTTCTATTATCCCCCTGTTGTCGTACTCCAGTCATTTGTAGTTTATTCCGCTTGATAGAATCCCACATAATTCTTAGGTTTTCTTCATTTTTTAAAAATCATTTCATCTGATTTTTCCTCAGATAAGTTAGTGTCAAGTGCTTTATCTTCAGTCTCACTAATTCTGACTTCCATTGCCTCAATTCTGCACCTATGACTTTCTATTGAGTTGTCTAATTCTGACATTTTATTGTTAATCTTCTGGATTTCTGTTTGCTGTCTGTCTATGGATTCTTGCAGCTTGTTGAATTTGTCATTATGCTCTTCTGTAATCTTTTTAATTTCCTCTATTGCGTGTTCTTTGTTTTACTTAATTTCCTTCCTACTCTCAAAGAGTTCTGTATATTAATCTTTTGTATTCTGCCTCTGGTAATTCCAAGAAATTTTCCTCCTCTGGAAAATTTCTAGATTCTTTATTTTGGGAGCTTGCTGAAGTCATCATGGACTGCCTCTTTATGTGTTTTTATATGGACTGTTTTCTCCAAGCCATCAATAAGTTATTATATTTATTTATTTTATGTTTGCTTACTGTGTCATACCTCCTTGTTTTGTTTCAATATGCCCAAATAGGCTGGTCAAGTGAGCTAGTTTGATTATGGGCACCTTTGAAGCTCTAATGTCCTGTCACCAAGTGGTTAGATCTGTTGCTAGGTATGTGAGCTCAGGAGTCTACCCACTCCTCCTGTATGAATTCAGCTCAGGTGCCCAGGTAGACAGCCACCAAGTGTGTGATGCAGGCTCTCCTCTACAGTCCTAGACAGGCATGGGTGATTGGTGTAGGCACAGGCATCTGGCTGCAGCAGGGGGACACACTCTGAGCAAGGCAGGGGGCTCACGTCCCCCCCCGAGTGTCCAGGAAGACATGTTCCTGTTCCCTAGAGCACATAGGTGTGTAGGTTTTGTAGCTGGACTACGAGCACCCAACGCTGTTTCCTGTAAGGAGTAGGGGGCACCTCTTATTTTTTGGCCCCATCTCAGGTGGCTGGGTGGCATGGATGGAGCCACCAGTCCTCAGGCCCCTGATATGGATAGGCGAGAACCCTGCTTAATGGGCAGAGCAGTGTCAAATGTCATGAACCTGCCACTTCACAGCTGAAACAGTTAAAGTTAGACTTCAGGTATATACCCTGTTGTACTGTGGTAATGAGGGCCTAAGCTGCTGAAATGGGCCCACACGAGTCTATGCAGTGGGAAAGGCACTCAAAGTCCATGGATCCTTTATGCCTGTGCCTAGGCAAAGGAGTTGTGCCTACCCTGAATCCCTGGCTTACGGGAGCTGGCAATTTTTTTGTTAGTTTGTTCACTCTCCAAGGCTGGGAGAATGACTCAGGGCATGTGACGGATCCTACTTCTGGCCCAGGGGACTCAGCAATTGCTGAAGCCGGTCTGGGACCCAGTGCAGAGCAGGGAGTGGGGAGGTAAATGGGAGAGAGATTTTTTTCACTAAGGGGGGGGTCTTTCATCTGCGCTGTGGGCCAGATGTAATTACTTCTCTTTTGCTGGTCGCGGGCTGCTTCTCACTGGTTCTGGGTGGCTGAGTAGACTCTCTGCCTCTTGGTCTCTCCCTGTACAGAATACACCTCCCAAGCATGGCTGCTTGCCTGCCTCACCACTCACCCCCAAGCTGATCAGGCCAGAAGGACTCAGGCTCTCACTGGATCAGGTCCCTTAACCTCGCTGCTTCTGAACCATTTCTCCCTCCCCCTGCCACTCAGTCCAGTTCCTCAACTTTACCTTAGATGTTCAGGGCTCCTAAATTGTCATTTATAATCGATTCACTTGTGTTTTGGGGTCTTTGTTGTAAGAGGGTCCACTGGAAGCATCTCAGTACTCTGGCATCTTGGCCCCACCCGCATCTGATTTCTTGACTGCTGCTTCCATGGGCATTGACTGTGGATCCAAGTAAAATGAAGTCCTTGACATCTTCAGTCTTTTCTCTGTTTATCTTGTTACTTATTGGTCCATTTGTGAGGATTTTTGTTTTCTTTATGTTGAGGTGTAATCCATACTGAAGGCTATAGTCTTTGATCTTCATTGGTAAGTGCTTCAAGTGCTCTTCTCTTCAGCAAGTAAGGTTGTGTCATCTGCATGTCACAGACTGTTAATGAGTCTTCCTCCAATTCTAATGCAGCATTCTTCTTAGAGTTCAGCTTCTCGAATAGTTTACATAGTTCTTGCTTAGATGCACAAATATTCTTCCTGACATTTCTCGTATTGGAGTCTTAAAGGGGCTAACACAGTCCAGTCTTATGGGAAAAAAAGAAAAATACTAGAGCTTGTTCATTGGTGTCTGTGTCTACTTCATGATTAACCGCTTATGCTTCTAGTATGTACATGGAACCCTGGTGGCGAAGTGGATAAGAGCTACGCAAACCAAAAGGCTGGAAGTTCAAACCCTGTGGGGCAGTTTTACTCTGTCCTATAGGGCCGCTATGCATTGGAATGGCCTTGGTGGCAACAAGTTTGGTTTTTCTGTTTTAGTATATATTTAGCAATTGGCCACTGCTGTGTTTGTGAGTTTAATTGCAAACACCCAAAGAAAGAGCTTGTGGCTGCCTGATATAGTGGTGAGGGAAGAAAATTGTATTTTTGATGATGATGGCATTATGGTAAGCATTTAATTAGCATAGTTTCTTTAATCTTCACCTCTCATAAGATGTGTATTGTTATTATTATCTCCATTTTACAGATGAGAAAACTAGGTCTTAGAGTGATAAAGTAACTTACCTGTTTATACAGCCTGTAAGTGCGACAGCCGGGATTCAAACTCAGGTCTGACTGGCCCAAATGCATCTCTTAATTATGCCACTATTTTCATTGAAGTGAAAATATACTGACAGAAACAAATATATTTGTAAGAAGGCAGTTTTCAATGTAGTAGACTCATCTATTTGTATTTGGCAGGGAAGTGGCTCTTTGACTTAAGTGAGTAAATCTTACCGAGTTGAACACTGATGATTATTTCCATGGACTTCATTAATTTTGTAGCTTGAAGAAATGTTACACATCACTTGCTTGTAATTTCTAATTTTAAGGGTGAAGAAAATAAGCTTCAGGGAGAGCCTCACTGTCCCAAGGCACGTCCAGGTCTCCTGTCCATAGTCTAGTGTTTTGTTATCCCATGCTTATCATTTCCCTTACCTGCCTAGACAGGCAAAGGAGAGTGAAAACACAATCTAACCCTTCATAACTTAGTGGCTTCC
>NW_004443975.1:2454326-2501046 GCF_000243295.1 Trichechus manatus latirostris | reverse complement strand
ATATATGTGAGGTTAAGTCGAAATATGTTGCTACAAAATCATAGAAACCTTTATTAAACAAAAATATCAAAACCTGAAGCTATCTCCTCCATCTTTGTCTATACACTTCTGAAGGCGGTGTTTCCATCTCTGTAACCTTTCCCTGAAGAATTCTGTACTGTTAGATTTACACCACATCAAAATAGCAATTTTGACATCACTGAGGGACTCCAATCATGTTCCTTTTAAATGTTCTTGGAGATTTGGGAACAAAAAGAAGTCTGAATGGGCAAGATCAGGGCTGTAGGTGGATCAGGTAAGGTTTCCCAATGAAATTCTAGTAGGACAGCCCTTGCTACCCTCGAATAATGAGCAGTTGCATTGTTGTGATGGAAAAAATATCCGCAGTGAAACTTCTTGGCCTTTTTCTCACCGATGCGGATTTCAGTTTTCCTCAAACTTCTTCATAGTAAGCGCCTGTGATCATCCTGTGTTCTTCGAGAAGAATCTATGAAGATTACCCGTTTGGAATCCCCAAAAACAGTCACCATAGCCTTCTGAGTGGTCTTCCCTCCCTTGGCTTATCTTTGAGGTCTTCCCGACCTTCCTTAAAACACTTGATCCATCTAAAAACTTTTTTGTTTTATGTGGGGCAGCATTCCCATAAGCTTGTTGCAAAGCTTCAGTGATTTGGGAAGATGTCCTTTGAGTTTTGTTAAAAATTTGATATTAGCCCTGATCTCAAAATCATCTTCTTCCATGGCACAAAAAAATCCTTTTTTTTTGAAGGCACTCTAACAAGGTTAAGACAAGTGTATTGCTGAGAGAACTTGTCTACAGCCATCCACTGATCACAGAGGCATGTTTAAACACGTTTTGTTTGGAATAAACCCGTGCATGTATGAACTGGAACCCTAGCAGCAATACTTTTTGACTTCGCCTTCATATATATCTGTTTTTGAGATCCTTGAAGTATCTAAATGGAAGGTGGTCTTAAACTGAAATTTCACAAAGAGTTTTAATATTTATTAGTGTTACTTTGTATAGTTCTTTTCATCCCTCTTGCTGTCTAGCTTGCTGTATTAGTTTGCCAACTATTAATATTTCCCTTCTCATCCAATTTACTATTGCTCAAAGGCCCCTGGATAGCACAAACGTTCTGAGGTCAGTCATTAACTGGAAGGTTGGCAGTTTAAATATACCCAGTGGAAGAAAGGCCTGGTGGTCTACTTCTGTAAGATTGTTGTTGTTAGTTGCTGTCAAGTCCGATTCCAACTTATGGCGGTCCCATGTGTGCAGAGTAAAACTGCTCCATATGGTTTTCAACGCTGTGACCTTTTGGAAGCTGATCGCCAGATCTGTCTTCTGAGGTGCCTCTGGATGGATTCAAACCACCAAACTTTCAGTTAGTAGGTGAGCGCTTACTGTTTGTGCCTTCCAGGGACTCCTTCCATAAGATTTATCTTGTCCGCTTAATATTACACACATTGAAAACCCTGTGGAGCACAGTTCTACTCTGACACACACGGTGTCATCATGAATTGGAATCAATTTGATAGCAATTTTTTAATTAAAAAAAAAATTAATATCGAGAAACAGTTAATAAATGTGTTAAAACCACACTTAATGTAAAAATAGACTCTGAGAGAATGCTTGTGGGAACTTCAATGGATAAGATGGGTGTGTTTTTATATGTGGTCTTTATGACCAATTTTAGCTTTTAGAAACCTGGGGGTTAGGTTTTATTTTATTTATCTGTTTATTTCTTTCTTTTGCTCATTCTAGTTCATGGATAAACCACATCTCAATAAAGATCAAAACAGTTAAATACATTTCCCTGTTCACATTTCCATGTAACTGTTATTGTCTAGAACACACTCCTATTTTTACATGAATTTTAACATTTTTTTCTGTTGTGGAGATTATGGCTTGGAACAATTAAAGATTTTTAAAATACAACCACAGAGGTCACCTTAAAAATTCTTGTTGCTGGTGTCTAGGTTCCTAGTCCGATGAACTGAGAGGTGACTTGGTTTTGTACAGAAAACCCCTGTGTTCACAGCACACACTTTAATTCAGCCCCTACCCAGAGGTAACCAGCGCCTTGTCCCTGGTTGCTGAGGTGATTAAAGTGTGAGTCAAAGAGGTTTCTGTGTCCATCTAATCCGGCATGGTTTAAACTGTTAAGTAAATAATACGAGGGCTTAGAGGCTGATACTCGGCAGAGCAAAGCAGCTTATTCCTCATTTCTGAACATTGTGTCAGGTGAGGGAAAGGACAAACAGTAACCAAATAAAAAGTCGTAAGAGTATATTTGTGTTTGTGTTCCTACACTTACATGAGATAACTTTATTAAATCAAAAGAAGTGGGTAAGTGGATATTGTAGGGACCTATTGCAGGCCCAATATAAAGCACCTCTTTCCTATCTATATTTGAACAAATTGAAAAAACACAGTCAAAAGGGAAGGCAGAAAGGGAGGTCACAATATCACCTTGATTGCTGATAAAACTTATTATTAATGAGTTTACAAACAAGTAAGCTTCAATACTGAAACCCGGTTTCGAACTGCCTTACTCTCTGCCGAGAGAAAAGGGATGAGTCCTGCAGGCCAACATCTCATTCCCAACTATTCTATTAGGTAAGTCAGCCCAGCTCTCCTGCAGTGGAGTCAGTTAGGGGCCAGAAAGAGACCAGGAAGATTAGGCTAATGGTGCTCCCTCCACATGAAAAGAAATTCGAGTAATGTGCATCGGCATTTGAATTCAATATATATGGCATGGTACTTTATATATCTACCACCCGTCTCTCAGTTCATTGTACTGTGGTGGCTTGTGTGTTACCGTGATTCTGGAAGTTATGCCACCAGTATTTCAAATGCTAGTAGGGTCACCCATGGTGGACAGATTTCAGCAGAGTGTCCAGACTAAGACAGACTAGGAAGAAAGACCTGGTGATCTTCTGAAAATCAGCCAATGAAAACCCTATGGACCACAACAGAATGTTGTCTGATATAGTGCTGGAAGGTGAACCCTGTAGGTTGAAAGGCACTCAAAATACACAGTGGCCACAACAATGGACCCAAGCATACCAATGATCGTGAAGGTGGTGCGGGACTAGAAAACATTTTTCCGTTGTGCATGGGGTCACCATGATAGGGCGCCTACTCAACGGCAACTAAACAACAAACTTTATCTGTGTGTATTGTTAAGTATACATAGATCATTTTATCTTCAAATCCTTTACCTCACTCCAGCTCACCTCAACCCTTAGAAGAACACTTTGAAAGGAATTACCCGTATTAGTATCACCATTTTACAGGTGAGGAAACTGAGCTTAAAGAGGTTGCCTAACTTGCTCAAAGTAACATAGGTGATAATTAGAAGAGCTGAGCATCAGATACAGACCTGTCTGATTTTAAAACCCATTCTTTCCACATCCCCAGTTTATTTTTTCATATTAATAAATCTGATATAACTCATCCAAGTAAATAAGATGTCTTAGCTGAAAATCATTGCGAAACTGTGCTGTTGGAAATGTGATAAGTCATTGATAGGAAATTTTCCTTATGAATTTTTTTAACTTTTTATCTTGAAATCATTTTACACTTACAGAAAAGTTTCAGAACCAGTACAGAGAAGTCTCATACGCCCTTGACTCAGCGTTCTCTAATGCTAACATCTTATATAACCATAGTGTAATTTATTGACATTGGTCCAACACTATTAACTGAACTATAGACCTTATTCAAATTTCGCCGCTGTTTTCACTATTGACTGTGAATTTTTTGAGAACAGGAACGATGTTATGTTCATTTCCATATCCATAATATCTAGTGGTAAGACTGGTGTGTAGAGTAGGTGATCAGGAAATACTTCTAGAGTGTATAATTGAACGAATGGATTTTGAGTGTGTGTATGGGTGTGTGTGTGTGTGTGTGTGAGTGTATGAGTGTAGGTGTCTGTGAGTGTGGTTTATAAGCACGGGAGATAAATATAAGGTATAGTTTGAATGAGTGGCATTCAGAACTAAATTTGATGTTAGACTTTGTGAAGCTCAGTCATTTAAAACTGGAACTTTTTCAAAAGGAAAAGAGTGTACTAATAAGCTAGAAAGATGCAGTGAATCCACTGCTAAATGGACAGAAGGCTGTTGTATTCATTATGTTCATTATGTTCAGACTATGTGTGTGTTTCATATTCCACCTGAGTGAAGTACCTGGGCAGGAGAAGCAGCAGTTGCTGGCAATCAGTCCTGTATTTCTAGAAAGGCATTAGAAATTCAACGTTAAACCAAACCATAGAAACTCTCTTGCTTCGAGAGGAATTCCAGGCAGGTGTCTTTAAGGCTTCTATTTTCTTTTTCACTGAGTTCAGTTGAGATAACATTAATGAAGTGTGAATTTTGCCATAACAGTGGTTTCTGACAACCTTAAAAATAAACACTCTTTTATTTCAACCTTTATAACCAAAGAATGTGCAACCAAGATAGAGGCAATATTCAAAGCACAGAATTCCTATTAGTAGCTTAATGGACCCTGAAATGGCCATTTCTCTTGCTGTTTCCTCCACCTTCTGTTAACCAAACTGAAAATATTAATGTGACAATCTCTACCAAGGCAAAATATATGTCATTATTCTTAGTTGGGCAAAACTAGCATATAAAGCTTATTTCTCTCAAAAATTAATTCAGCTTTTAGAAGGTTTTAATTATATTATTGTTGTTGTTTAGATGGAAGACGTCATAGCACGCATGCAAGATGAAAAAAATGGAATTCCTATTCGTACGGTCAAAAGCTTTCTCTCCAAGATACCTAGTGTCTTCTCTGGTAAGTTTGCTGTCAGTACATCTCTGGTTTCTCCTGCATCATTTATTTTACTGTTTAAAATTATTCCGGTCATTCACTATTGAAACTCTCTCTCTAACTTATTAATCAGTAGCTACTTACAAAATGCATATGCCAATGTTCGTCATTATGTTAGACATGTGAAATAATCATAAAATAAAGCAAAACAAAACAAATAAAATCCTGGCCGTACTCGAAGGGAGCATACAGTTAGTTGCAAAAACATGATGAATGAATGTGAAATAACAGTAAACAATACAAAAATAAATTTAAAATGTATGAGATAATGCAGTATAGAATATATATGGGAGCTAGGAGGGTGAAGAAATTAATAAGGAGCCAGGAAATGGTTCCTGAAGAAATGATCTGAGTGTGAAAGATGAGGAGGAGTTATATCAGCCTGAGACCACTGCCACTTCTTGCTGAGCATGCAGAGCTGGGAACTGACAAACTACAGAGAAGAGGATGGGTAGGACACTAAAGGAAATAAGATGGAATACATAGAGGTGGGTCAGATCATGAAGGTCTTTGAAAGCCACCAAAAGAATTTAGATTTCTTATATGGAGAAATACGGAGACATTTAAAATTTTTGTGGAGAATGCTGTGATCAAAGTGTTCAGGATGAACTGGCATTAAGGAAAGGCTATCATACAGCAGGAGCCCTGGTGGTGCAGCGGTTAAGCACTTGGCTGCTAACCGAAAGGTTGGCAGTTCGAACCCAGCAGTCATGGGAGAAAGATGTGGCAGTCTGCTTCCATAAAGATTACAGCCTTGGAAACCCTATGGATCAGTTCTACTCTGTCCTATAGGGTCACTATGAGTTGGAATTGACACAACGGCAATGGGTAACGGGTATCATCGTGGTGGTGGTTACAAGACTTCTGCAGTAATAGTTTGGGTGCCACGGTTCTGTTCTCCAGGGGCTGGGGGAAGAAGCGTGAGGGCTGGTGAATACTTGAGTATGGAGGATAAAGGAGGACATGACTCAGAGTGTTGTTTTTATTTGTCTGTTTTGTTTTGGTCTGATGGGCTGACTGAGAGATAAAGGAATCATTATCTGAAATAGGGAAAGCCACAGGTTTAATTGTAAGTAGCTAGAGAAACTAGAAGAAATGGATAGCAACGAGTTAGAAATTTATGCTCTGTCTCCCTGAGACTGTGAAGGCCCCAGTTGTGGGCCGCGGGGCATGCTGGGGCATGGCCTTGGCACGGCTAAGGGCAGAGGTGTGACCAGACAAATGTAAACCTTGTGAAGGAATGATGAGAATAAGGAGGCTGGATGTTAGAGTAGGTGGAGGAGGGGTGTTTGATAGGAGTTACATGCAAGACTTTTGTGATGCTTCCTCATGAACAAGGATCAAGGGATGATCACTAGATTAGTAGGCTTTGGGCCTTGGTAAGACTAGAAGAGCAGATAAGCCAGCCCAGGTGCTGGGGTCTGAAAGCTGTCTTACTCTCAGGTAGAAAAGAGAGAGAGCTTGGAGCAGGTGAGAGCTACAATAGAATGGCATTTTGTGCTAACCAAGTTTTACATCTTTTTTCCTGTTACTACCTTTCATGCCCACTTTTTTCCAGCTTCTTGGTCTTTCTTGGTGATGCCCTGTGTTTTCCCACATCTGTGACTTTACTCTATCTCTTCTCTCCAGCTAGAACTTCTATCCTCATCTTCAATTTCCAGGTCTTTCTGACTGTTACATTCAGTCCATTTTTCAATATTCATCTCAGGGTTCTCTTACTCTCTCACCGTACTCTCAAAAAACACCATACTCTCAAAAAACTTGATTTGTGCCTCTCTAATCGCAGTTTTTATGCTCTATTTGTCTTGTATGTCATATATCCTGTGTCCACTAATAAATATTAAGATACTTGTGGTCAAGGACTTGGAAAGTTGATTTTACATCTAAAGAAAAATGTTAAAATATTTACTGATATTTTGATGAGCTAAAAGTGAATGAACTTATAGCCTTAAAATACTCTACTGTAGGGGTTGCAAAACAAAATGCCTTTAGATTCCAGGCAGATATATATGCATGGAGGAGCTGATCTGAACAGAGAACTGTGGTTAATGCAACAGTGCATGGCCTACTTAAAGGCATTCCAATTTAGGAATTTTTATGACAATACACAGACTAAACAAAACATCAGATTAAGCAGAGTTGTAAGTTGGAGTCACCTACTGTAGTGGAGTCTGAAAATTTTGATTAAATTATTTGGATAGCAGTTCCTTGACAGCCTGTTGGGAGAAATCTTGATTGAGAATATTAAAATCTTAACTGAAAAGTAGGATCGGACATATAGATTGAGAATGAGCCCTGAAATCCCTAATAATTGTTTAAATGTTCACTAACATAAAACAACAGTGGTAGCTATTAAATAAAGAGAATATTGAGAGACGGCCCAAGATGGCACCTTATTCAAACACACTGTGCCATCCCTCCATAGTGAAGATCTGAGAAACCAATGAAGCAGATACACATGACAATTCTCACACCCTGAGCATCAAATGGAAGGATAAAGAATTAGATCGAACACTGATTGGGAAAACAAACTGAATGAAAACAGTGAACGAGGAGAGATACAGAGGAGGTGCCCTGCCAGCCAGCCCAGCACAGCATGGCCATCTTGAGACAAAGCCAGCAGCAATTCCAAGTGAGGAGCACAGGAAGACAATGTCACAGAATTTCCAATAGGAGATAGAGAAACTGCGTAGACATACACAGAGTGAAGCAAGGTGAACAGGACATGAACCAGATCTAAGGAGGGAAAGTACAGGAAGGAGGATGAGAGCTCCAGGGATCTTGGCAACTACAGAGCAGGGAGGGATCCAGGATCCAGAGATAGGACTACTCACCAGTGGTGATCCCTGACATTAGGGTGGTGACACACACAAGTAATAGATCCATAGAGTGTCAGCTGACCAGATTTCAGGAAGCCTCCCTGCTGCTCGCACTTGGGCAGGACAGGTCCCAGTTGCTGGCTGCACACTTGGTGACCCAAAAGAGTATGTTCCCCCTTCCCTCACTGTCCTGGTGATTAGTGGCAAGAACGCCCCTTACCCTTGTGGCCCTGCTCACCAGGGGACTAAAGTACAAGAACTCCCTCCCCTTCTACCCAGCCCCGTCTGCCACCCCAGGCCACTCTACCCACCCAGTGAGTGGCAGAGAGCACTGCTGTGCCTCTGGTCACCTACCACACCCCTCACCCACTGCCCTGGCCACCCGGCACTAAGCATGCCTGCCCTGCTATTCACCCACCACACCCACCCCACCCACTGTCCCGCCCACGTGGTGAGCTCCATCACACACTCCTGTGCCACTGGACCAACAACATGTGGTCACCCATGCCTGCCCAGCCCACCCTCAACTGCCCCGCATGCCCAGCAAATAGCAACATGTGTTTGCCTTGTCTACCGCTGCCTCAAGCACCTGGTGACAGGTGGGGAGCGCTCCCATTCCACCAGACAAGCGATGAACGGAGCACGCCTGCCCTGCCTGCCCTGATATATCAAAACAAACAAAAACAAAAAATCAGGACAAAACAAATTCCTCTACACTAACAAGGAGAACTCAGAAAAGGGAATCAAGAAAACAATACCATTTACAATAGCTTCCAAAAGTTTAAAATACCTAGGAATAAATCTAACCAGGGATGTAAGAGACTTATACAAGGAAAACTACTGCAAGAAACCAAAAAAGACCTACATAAATGCAAAAACATACCATGCTCATGGATTAGACGACTTAACATTGTGAAAATGTCAACACTACCCAAAGCAATCTATAGATACAATGTAATCCCAATCCAAATCTCAACAACATTCTTTAATGAAATGGAAGAAAACTACTGTCTATCTTTAGAAGGAAAGGAAAGAAGCCCCAAATAGCTAAAGAATTATTAAAGAAGAAGAACAAAGTAGGAGGCCTCACGCTTCCCACTCTCAGAACTTACTGTACAGCCACAGTAGTCAAAACGGCCTGTTACTGGTATGATAGACATATAGACCAATGGAACAGAATTGAGATCCCAGAAGTAAATCCACCCAACTATGGACAGCTGATCTTCAACAAAGGTTGACGTTCATTCAATGGGAAAGAGATAATCTCTTCGATAAATGATGCTGGCAAAACTGGATATCCATTTGCAGAAAAATGAAACAGGATCTCTACCTCACACTAACACAAACTAACTCAAAATGTATCAAAGACCTAAAAGTTAAACCAAAAACTGTAAAGTTCCCAGAAAATAACATAGAGGCAAAGTTAGGAGTCCTAATTTATGGTATAAATACACTATCAAACATAACTAAAAATGCACAAACAACAGAAGATCAACTAGATAACTAGGACCTCCTAAAAATTAAATACTCATCAAAAGATTTCACCAAAAGATTAAAAAGAGAACCTACAGACTGAGAAAAAATGTTTGGCAATGACATATCTGACAAAGATCTAATCTCTAAAAATATAGAAAACATCAACATTTCAATAACAAAAAGACAAACATCCCAATAAAAAATGGACAAAGGACATGAACAAACACTTCACCAAGGAAGACATTTAGGCAGCTAACAAACACATACAGAGATGCTCTCGATCATTAGCCATTAGAGAGATGCAAATCAAAACTACAGTGAGGTACCATCTCACCCCTGCAAAAATGACACTGATCAAAAAAAAAGAAAACAACAAATGCTGACGAGGTTGTGTGCAGTCTGGAGCTCTTATACACTGCTGGTGGGATTGTAAAATGGTACAACCACTGTGGAAGATGGTATAGCACTTCCTCAAAAAGCTAGAAATAGAAATACCTATGATCCACCAATCCCAGTCCTAGGTGTATATCCTGGAGAAATAAGAGCAGTGACACAAATAGACATATGCACACCCATGTTCATTGCAGCATTATTCAAGTAGCAAAAAGATGGAAACAACCTAAGTGTCCATCATCAGATGAATGGATGAACAGAATGTGGTACCTACATGTAGTGGAATACTATGCAACAATAAAGAATAATGATGCATCTGAAAAACATAACGTGGATGAATCTGGAGGACATTATGCTGAGTGGAATAAGTCAATACAAAAGGATAAATATTGTATGATCCACTTTTGTAAGAAGTCAAGTATAGGTTTACACACAGAAAACAATGTTCTTTGATGGTTACCAGAGATGGGAGAGGGAGGGAGGGAGAAGTACTTACTAGATAGCAGACACGTGTTAATTCTGGTGAAGGGAAAGGCAATACACAATATGGGAGTAGTCTGCACAACGTGACAAAGGTAAATGAAGACACTGAGAGTTACACAAGAATAAAGGACAACTATGTTAACTGCTGTAACATATACAATTCTGCAACAACAGTAGTAACAACCAAAAAGTTGTGAGTGGTTACATAGGTAGATACGTATGCTCTATAGGTGTGGGAGGGCAGATGGAAGTACATGTGTGTGCATAGATAGCTATAGTTGTGGGCATCTGTATGTACATAATTATATGTGCTGCATATATATTCGTGTATATAATAGAGCACATAAGGGGCACAGTTATGGAAACTTCTTAGACATATCCAGACACCTCCTGGGACTGAGTTACTGGGCTTGAAGGTTAAGGATCATAGTCTCGGGGGACATCTAGGTCAATTGGCATAACATAGTTCATAAAGATAATGTTCGACATCTTAATTTGTTGAGTAGTGTCTGGGGTCTTAAAAGCCTGGGAGCGGCTCTCTAAGATACAGCTATTGGCCTCTTCACGTCTGGAGTAAAGGACAGTGAAGGAAACAAGACTCAAGGAAGAAATTAGTCCGCAGGACTAATGGCCCACACGAACCACAGCCTCCTCTAGTCCGAGACCGGAAGAACTACAAGGTGCCCAGCTACCGCTAATGACCACTGTGACCAGGGACACAGTAGAAGGTCCCGGTTAGAATGTGTAAAAAATGTAGAACAAAACTCAAATTCATAAAAAAGACCAGATTTACTGGGCTGGTAGAGACTAGGGGAACCCCCGAGACTATTGCCCTACGACACCCTTTTGGCCTGTAGCTGAAATAACACTCTCAGAGGTTACCTTTCAGCCAAATAATAGATTGGCCTATAAAATAAACAATAACGCCCATGAAGAATGTGCTCCTTCGAACAATCATCTATAGGAGACCAAACGGGCAACATTTACCCAAAAGCAAAGATAAAAAGGCAAGGAGGGGCAGGGAAACTGGAGGGATGGCAACGGGGGAGGCAGAGGAGAAACGGAGAGTGCTGCTGACACTTTGCGGAGGACAGCAACCAATGTCACAGATCAGTTTGTGTATGAATTGTTGAATGGGAAACTAATTTGCTGTGTAAACTTTCACCTAAAACACGATAAAATGTTTTTTTAAGAAAAGAGAATATTGATGGCATGTTTCATATTAATGTTTGCAACTTTTATTCTTTGTTCGCTAGAAGTGCTTCAGGAGCTCTCTGCTTTACAAGTTCAGTTGGATGCTTTTCTGTAGCTTTAACTGGTATGTCTAGAATTTGTCAGCCTCATTGTATTACTAGGTATATCTAAATTGTAATGGCTTTAAGTTCCATCCACCTTACTCACAGGATTTTCAGTGTTTTTTAGGAATTTCCTTCCCTAGGTATTTCTGATGGTGCCTGGGGAATGTTAATTCTCATGTCCTTTTGTGACATATCTTGCTACCTGCTCCTTCCTCTTCTGGCTCTTTCTGCTTCTCTGTCCTCTTCCTGACCCTGCTTCACCTTCTCCTGTAGAGCTACTGATGATAAACGAGGGGTCTGGTAACTTTATTAACCTTTGGTAGAACGAAAACCAGCTGTGATGAAAGGCCTGTGAAGTGTGAAAGGAGGGTAGCATGATAGTTGGGGAAAAAGTCTATCCTTACTATATGGCCTGTTACACGAGGGAAAAGGATCTCAGTTATTGTTCACCCAGCTCTTTCAGTTTACCCACTTATGTTCCTTGAAGCTCTGCAGATGAGCTTTCAAGCTACAAAATGACATGCAGGAATCATAAATGCAAATTGCTAAGTGAAAGGAGCAAGTCTGAAAGAGCTGCATACTGTATGATTCCAGCCACAGGTAGTCCCCTACTTAACATATTCGAGTTACAATGAACCACACTTACGACTCCGGTTTTCTTAAATGTATTTTTGTCTATGTATGTATGTATTAAAATATATCTCTAAGTTTATATGTAATGTTTCCAACCGCTACAGCTAAATAAAGATTGGATTTATAAAGATACTGATAATAAAAGGCAATAATAATGAAACTTCTCCCCCCCCAAAAAAAAATGAGGTATTCGACTTATGTCAGAACCAACTTACATCGGAGTTGTCAGAAAGGAACCCCGTCATAAGTCAAGGACTACCGGTATATGATAGTCTTGAAAAAGCAAAACTTTGTGGTTCATGGGTCAATTGTATCAACATCACCTGGACGCTTATTAGAAATGCAGTATCTAGCCCCCAACCTAGACCTATTGAATGAGACCCTCAATTTTAACGGTAAAGTTTAAGAAGTACTGGACCAAGGTAAGCCCTCAGAAGCAGGGCAGCGGGGCTGGACTGGGTTGCTGGGTTCCCCCCAGGGCTCTGGGGGCAGTAGCCAACTTGCTTGTACAGTTTCTTTCTCTTCTCACAGTGCAACCTTTTCAAGGGGTCTGATCATCCTTTCTGCAATCTGGCCGCAATGAAGGCCACCCCAGCCCATCTAACAGACTTAACTTTTTTTTAATAATATACTTTATGTTTAGAGCACTTTTATGTTTTCAGAAAAATTACACAGAAAGTACAGCTAATTCCCATATACCCCGATTCCTGTATACAGTTTCTCCCATTATTAACATCTTGCATTGGGGCTGTACATTTGTTCTAATTGATGATGAACCAATATTGATACATTGTTATTACCTAAAGCCCACAGTTTACATTTAGGGTTCACTCTTCGTGTTGACAGTTCTTTGGGTTTTGACAGTTGCATAATGTCATGTGTGCACCATTACAGTATCACACAGAGTAGTTTCACTGCTCTTAAAATGTCTATGCTTCACCTATTCACCCCTCCCAACTCCCCTTTCACCCTTTGCAACCACAGATCTTTTTAATGTCTCTATAGTTTTGCTTTTTAAAGAATATTATGTAGCTGGGATCCTACAGGATACAGCTCTTTCACACTGGCTCCTTTCACTTTGTTGTTGTTAAGTGCTGTTGGTACCCACTCACAGCCACCCTCTGTACAACAGAGCGAAGTACTGCCTGGTCCTGCACCATCCTCACAGTCGTTGCTATGTTTGAGCCCATTTTGCAGCCACTATGTCTGTCCATCTCGTTGAGGGTCTTCCTCTTCTTCACTGACCCTCCACTTTACCAAGCATAATGTCCTTCTCCAGGGACTGATCCCTCCTGATAACATGTCCAAAGTATGTGAGACCTAGTCTCGCCACCCTTGCTTCTAAGGAGTGTTCTGGTTGTACTTCTTCCAGGATAGATTTGTTCCTTCTTTTGGCAGTCCATGGAATATTCAATATTCTTCGCCAACATCACAATTTAAAGGCCTCAATTCTTCTTTGGTCTTCCTTGTTTATCGTCCAGCTTTCATGTGCATATGAGGCAATTGAAAACACCATGGCTTGGATCAGGCACACCTTAGTCTTCAAGGTGACATCTTTGCTTTTTAACACTTTAAAGAGGGCTTTTGCAGCAGATTTGCCCAATGCAATGTGTCGTTTGATTTTTTGACGGCTGCTTCCATGGGTGTTGATTGTGGATCCAAGTAATATGAAATCCTTGACAACTTCAGTCTTTTCTTCATTTATCATGATGTTGCTTATTGGTCTAGTTGTGAGGATTTTTATTTTCTTTATGTTGAGGTGTAATCCATACTAAAGGCTGTGGTCTTAGCAATATGCATTTAATATTCCTCCGTGCCTTTTTGTGGCTTGATAGCTCATTTATCTTTATTGCTGAATAATATTACATTGTATGGGTTACCACAGTTTGTTTGTCCATTCATCTTTTGAAGGACATCTTGGTTGTTTCCAATTTTTGGTAGCTATGAATAAAGCTCCTTTAAACAAATATCCACGTGCAAGGTTTTGTGTGGGCATATATTTTCAAGTCATTTGGGTAAATACCTAGGAGCACAATCGGTGGATCATAAAGTAAGTCTGTGCTTAGCTTTGTAAGAAACTGCCCCACTATCTTCCAAAATGGCTGTACGGTTTTGCATTCCCACCAGCAGTGACTCAGAGTTCTTGGTGCTCCACATTCTTGCCAGCACTTGGTGTCAGTGTTTTGGATTTTAGCCATTCTAATAGGTATGTAGTGGTATATCATTGCTGTTTTAATTTGCAGTTACCTAATAACATGTGATATTGAGTTTCTTTGCATATGCTGATTTGCCATCTGTGTATCTTCTTTGGCAAAGTATCTATTCAGATCTTTTGCCTATTTTGAAATTGGGTTGTTTGTTTTCTCACTGTTGAGTTTTAAGAGTTCTTTGTATAGCTTGGTTACAAGTTATTTATCATATATGTGTTATGTAAATATTTTCTCCCAGTCTGTAGCTTGTCTTTTTTGTCTTAACAGTGTCTTTTGCAGAGCAGAAGTTTTTAATTTTAATGAAGTCTAACTTGCCATTTTTCCTTTTATGTATCATGCTTTTGGTGTTGTGTCTAAAGACTCATTGCCAAACCCAAGGTCATCTAGACTTTCTTCTCTGTTATCTTCTAGAAGTTGTATAGTTTTGTGTTTAACATTTAGGTCTGTGATTTTTATTTTATTTTTTTTTATTTATTAGTTTCACTGTGAGAGAGCAAAGAGTTTAGGAAGAAGAATCTAGTCCCTTTATGCCTGAGCCAAGTGCCTCCCCAACCCCTGACATTGGTGGATGTCAACAGCTAGGTGAAGGCATCAGCACTGCTCAGCTCCACCAGGTAGCACCCGTGCTTCAAACGTAAATATATGTCATGGAGACCAAGTAATGTCTACATCTACCTCTGCAAACAGCCGTGTTGAGAGAAGGATGATGCAATTCTGCTCCTCCCCACTATCCTCCAATAGCATCTGAGGTCCAGAATCCTGTCAAAGAATCCTATTACACAGATAATATATCTATTAATAGTTTTTTCCCCTGATAAATATTTTTTCTTAGCTAAATGTTCAACATTTGTTTTTGAGTTGTTTTCAGGCTCCTAGTTCCTATGGCTCCAATAATCAGAGGAAAAAAGCCTTTGGGTAAACCCTCCACACCAATCTCTCAAACCATGTTCTTGAATGTATAAAATCACATTTTTCCCCCAGAGAACTGCTTCCTCCACTGCAGAGGTAGCTCAGGCAAACCTGTAGGCAATGTGTGACCAAGGGGTCAGTGGATGAGGTCATTGGTGGACACAGACCAGAGCTAGGCCCATCAGATCTCTCTCCCCTGGGTTTCGTTGAGTTTCACAGAGCCTCAGTTGAGTGTATGTGTCTGACACTGAGGTGATATAAACCTGGACTGTGTGTAATGGCCGTCTGCAGAAAGAAGCAAAGGAAGCCTGCCTGCAGATTGAGAAGAAAGAAACAGAGCAAAGAGAAGCAGAGATGTTAAGGCAGAGACTGCTGGGTTCCTGGTGGCTTTGCAGCCTTTGTCCCTGTCCTTAAGTGTACAGTCCTACAACCTGCATGAGCTTCCTGTAGGTTTCCTTATCTCCTCCATGGCTCCACCATGCAAACATACACTTTTGTTTTGCCATGTTCTTTATTTCCCTTTCCTATTCAAACTTTTCCCACACCAATAATTTTAAAAATTTATCTCCTGGAGTGAAGCACAGAAGGCACATGTATTGGACACCAAGTCTTTATGGCTGCAATATATATATATATATATATATATATATACATTAAAAATATTGTAAAAGGTAAATTCACATGTTGGGTTCAACCAAATGCTGATCTGGGGACTGGCTGAGAGAGATTCACTGGGGGAGGTTCTTAGGAATACAGATTTCCAAACCCTAACTGCAGATATTCTAATTTATTAAGAATGGGATGGTTAAAAATTATATAACTGACAACTTCTAGTCTTAAAGGCAGAGAGCCCTGGTGACGCAGTGGTTAAAAGTGCTCAGCCGCTAATCGAAAGGTTGGTGGTTCAAACCTACCAGCCGCTCCGTGGGAGAAACATGTGGCAGTCTGCTTCCGTAAAGATTTACAGCCTTTGAAACCCTATGGGTGGTTCTACTTTGTCCTGTAGGGTGTCTATGAGTTGGAATCGATTCCATGCCAGTAGGTTTGGGTTTTTTTGTTTGTTTGTTTGTTTGTTTTGGTAGTCTTAGAGGCATGCTAACTATATTTTCTTTCAGGTTTTTTATTTAATTCAGTAAACATTGCTCAAGCTCTCACTATATCCTGGGGGTGTTTTGAATGTTATTACTTTAATTTTAGTAGGGAAATAGATTACAATTAAGTAAGCACTACATCTTCAACTGGTGTAATGGACTGAGCTAAGTTCTGTTAAGCCAAAACAACCAAACCCATTGCCATCGAGTCGATTCTGACTCAGAACCACCCTACAGGACAGAGTAGAACTGCCCCATAGGGTTTCCAAGGCTGTAATCTTTACGGGAGCAGACCACCAAGTCTTTTCTCCTGCAGAGAGACTGGTGAGTTGGACGTGACCTTCCGGTTAGCAGCCAAGTACTTAACCACTGCACCACAAGGGCTCCTTCAGTTCTGTTAGTACAGGTGAAAAAGAAAACAACAACAACAACAATCGGCTGTGGGAGCAGAACTTTACTGATGTGATCATCAACAAACAATCTGAATCACATGTCTTCATTCCTCAGAGAAACACCTTTACTAGGATTTGTTGTAATGGTATGAAAACTTTTAGAGTAGGCTGATGTATGATTATTTGCATACTGTTTTGTAACTTTTGCAAAGTTATAATCAAAGATACTTACTTCATGCTGTCTAAGTTCCTTATGAGAACATCCATGAAATAAATGTATTCTACAATAAAATGCTAAGAAAATATTGTATAGAAAGATAAATCTGTTTTTTTTCCTTTTTTTTAAACAGTAAGAAATGTGTAACCTGTCTTTTCTTTTTGATTCATATTTAGTTGCCAGGAAACTTACTGCTAAATTCAATTTTATTTGTATTTTTTCATTTTTGCCTGCATCATCGCTGACATATCTACCTTCCTTTTTCCTTCTAATCGGGTTTTTGTCGGTCTTTTATTGTTGTTTTAATTATGTGTGTGTGTGTGTGTGTGTGTGTGTGTGTGTGTGTGAAAGAGAAGGAGAGAGGAACAGAGAAGAGTATTAATGTTGTAAATTGCCTTCAGTTATATTTTGGAGGCAGAGAAGTAATAAATCCTGAAGAAGTGTCTGCGAAGTGCCTGAGAAGTGTCTGCTGTAGGTCAGGGAGTCCTTTTACCCAGAGTTCTCACCATTAAGTGGGGCTACGTCTTGGCTCTGAACTGAAGCTCTCCATCACAATATAAAAAGAAAGGTGAAGTTCAAATATTACTGCATGATAGTTTCATAAAAGTGCTTATGCAATTTTTACACAATTGTATCTTCAAATTGGAAAAAAATAACTCTATGAAGCTAAAAATCTAGTATTTGCAGGTTTTGCTGAGGATCTTCTCTGAATGAATCGCGTAAGTCTTATTCGTGCATCAATAACTATTTCATTAGAACTCATATCCTGTAGCCTACAATGTATATTCATCCTCCCATCTGGCAATCTTTGGTAAAGCAAACTATGACACTCATATCAGTTGAAAATCCTTTGTATTTGAACTCTGAATGCAAGCATAACAAAGATCCATATCCAGATGGAACACAAAAGTATGTGAATAAAAGCGGAAATGATTAATTTTATATTTTTTAGGCTATTTGGTCCAACTCTGATAGTATTTTGCAACTCAGCCATTTAAATTGGCTATATACATATTTGAATGAATTAAAACTGACAAAATAGGTTTTCAGTTGTTTAACAACAAGATGTTAAAATTGGGGTTTGGTGGTGCTTTATTTCTAAAAAATATGTTACATTATAATAATACTGAACATTGTTTGGAAGTAGATTTTTTGTTGTTGATGCACAATCATTGATGCTTTAGAGAGTTTAAGTCCATTATAACATATAATGAATAGATTCTAAGTCCCTATGAGAGAAATAATTGCCTCTTCAATATTTTAATGTTTCAAATGAGTTTGAATCATCACTTGGAATTTTTTTTGTGGTAGCCTTTAATCTTCTTTATAATAAGAGTTTGTTATTTTGATGACTTCTCTAATTTTTTTTTTTCTTTTTTTACTTTGGAGGAAAATCTTAGTAATTTAGGGAACCAACTATGTGGTTAATGGCTTTAAATACATTAGTTGTATTCCTTACTATGCTTCACGGTAGTTATTATTTATCTCCATTTCATAGGGAAGGAAATGGAGGGTCAGAGAGTTTAAGTGTTTGGCCCAAACTGGTACATCTTACTAATATTCAAACCAAGGTTGGCCTAATTGAAAACCCATCCCATTTCTCTCTACTATCATGAGTTTCCTCCATGTGTGCTGTCCTTTGCTGTGCCTGTGTTGTTTCTTCTTGACAGATGAACACATATCAAAATCTGTGGGATTCTGGGTACTTTAATTCATATATTCCTCTCCCAGTCTTTGGAGCACCAGTCAAAAAGATGTGAGCTTTTGCCTCAGTTTTACCTCTAAGTTGCTGCATGACCTTGAGCAAACCATTTCATCTTCATCTTTAAAATTTCGAGATTTGACCTGCTGGTCTCCAAATTTCCTTTCAACACAAATGCTAACCTTCAGAGAACTCAGTGAAGGGGAAAGAGTGGAGGAGAATGGATTAATAGAAGAAGATAACATGATAGAGGAGGCGATTCACAAGTTACTAGAGTGATAAAATGTTAGAGGAAATCTCACTATTTTCTTTCCCTAGGCAATGCCATCCATACTCATGGTTTTAATTACAAATTTTAGGCACCCTCCCAAATGTATAACTCTAGGCCAGACCTTTTCTCTGAACTCCAGGATATTCACCTTTCAACAATATTTCCACTTGGATGTCCCAAAGAATCTCAAACTCAGCGTGTCCAAAATGAAGCTCATAGTCTTTTTCTCAGCCACTTCCCTGTTCTGTCTCTCCGTAAAGATTGCACATGCCAGAAATACTCGAGTCACCTTGACTTCCCTTTCTGTAGCCTCCTCTTCTCTTGTGTATTCCATCAACAAGTCTTGTCAATTTTTTTTGTCTAGGTAGCCACCAAAATCCATTGGCTTTTTTATTCTCTGTTCTTGTATTACTCTAATCCAAACTATCATCTTCTCTCACCTTAACTATTGCATCGACTTCTAACTGGTCTCTCCATCCACTTTGGACTTCAACCTTTCTTTCTCCGAGGGGCAACCACAGTGATATTTTTAAGTTGCAACTCTGATGCATTAAAGTCCTGATACATTTAGGATTAAGACCATAATCCTTAGCAAGGCTTCTAAGAAGACACGTGCTTCAGTCCTTGCCTGCCTTTCAGGTCTCATCTCATACTGCTCTCCCTCTCGCTCTGTTGGTCTAGCCACAGAGGCCTCTTTCATTTCCTGTAATTTACCGTGACATGAGACATTGGTGGTTTAGTGGTAGAATTCTCACCTTCCATGTGGGAGACCTTGGTTCGATTCTTGGCCAATGCACCTCATGAGCAGCTACCACCCATCTGTCAGTGGAGGCTTGTGTGTTGCTGTGATGCTGAACAGGTTTTGGTGGAACTGACAGACTAAGACAGACTAGGAAGAAAGGCTTTGAGATCTACTTCCAAACATCAGCCTATGAAAACCCTTTGGATCACAGCGATCCGAGCCCATTGTTCAGGAGGTCGTCATGAGTCGAGGACCAACTCGACGGCATCTAACAACAATTGACCATGCACCTTCTTGCCATAAGGGCTTCCCACCACTGTATCCTTCTATCTGGAATGCTTTTCCCCACATTTCCTTTGCCCAATTTAGACCCACTCACCTTAAGTCTAGACCTGTTTCTTTTCTTATGTACTCTTGTAAACCACTTTCCTTTCTTTCGGAGTTCATTATTGTATTTTGTAATTATGAACCCATTAGGGATAGTATTTGATCAATGTCTGTCTTCCAGACTATAATGTAAACTACAGGAAGGTTTCATATGCTGGTTTTTGTAACCCCAGCACAAAAAACGGTGTCTAATGTAGGAGGTGCTCTTTGAATATTAGTTAGATGGGTAAATAATAACAGTAACTTTTTGAGGGAATATTTACAGTCATATGAATTAGGAAAGTAGTTACATTACTGTGAGTGTATGGTTTTGTTGACATATGTAAATTATTTGAACTTTTAAAGAGTTCTTTTGTTTTTTGCTCTTTAAGACATGTTTAAGTGAATAAAAAATTTATCTGGAATTTATGAAATAATTTTTATTAATAGTATAAATCGCATGTACAAGAACATAGACATCAATTACTTTCTCTTTCTTTGAACTCAGTATCTGGAGCTAGCTCTGCCTTGGACCCTGAGGAGTCCTATTTTGTTAATAATATGTTGACTATGCTTTGAGTGGCTACTGTGCTCAGAACATTTTGAAAAGCCTGCATATACAGAGAAATAAGACATAGTCTCTGCCCTTGAGAAGATCACTATCTAGTGAGGAGATAAACAAATAAATGAGATAATCTCATGATAGAAGTAAACCCAGAGTGCTGCAGGAGTGTGTGGAAACTAACCTAGGCTCCAAGAAGATTTTCTTGGAGAAAGTGAACTCTGAGCTTAGTTGTAAAGAGTGAGCCAGACCAGAAGAACTAGATGGTGCACGGCTACCACCAATGACCACCCTGACAGGGAACACAACAGAGAGTCCCTGTTGGGGCAGAAGAAAAGCAGGGTGCAGAATTCAAATTCTAGTAAAAAGACCAGACTTAATGGTCTGACTGAGACTGGAGGAATCCCGGAAAGCATGACCTCTAGACTCTCTGTCAACCCAGCACTAAATCCATTCCAGAGGCCAACTCTTCAGTCAAAGATTAGACTGGACTATGGGACATAAAAAGATACTTGTGAAGAGTGTGCTTCTTAGCTCAAGTAGATACTTGAGACTAAATGGGCAGCTCCTGTCCAGAGGCGAGATGACAACGAAGAGAGGGGCAGGAGCTGGTTGAATGGACATGGGAAATCAGGGGTGGAAAGGAGGAATGTGCTGTCACAGTATAAGGAGAGCAATTAGGGTCACATAACAATATATGCATAAACTTTTTTATGAGAGACTAACTTGAATAGTAAACTTTCACTTAAAGTACAATAAAATAAAATAAAAAGAGTGAGTCAGAATGAACCAGACAAAAGCAAATCATTTGTGCAAAAACTCAAAGGCATAAAAGAGCATGGTGAGCTCAAAAAATTCAAAAAATATAGAATGACCTTGGCACAGAGATGAGGTGTTTGGAGAGAGTGAGGAGATGACTCTAGAGAGGAAGGCAGAAGACAGATTACATGTTGAAGAGTTAGCATCTTATCCTGTAAAAAGGGAAAATGTGACAAATTTCAAGTAGGGAAATGGCATTACCAATTTTTTTAAACAGAGATTTCTCTGGGGAAAAAATGTAGAGAGTACATATCAGTTTCTAGAGAAAGGAGATAAGAATGGAGGTGTGGCAGCAGTCTAGACATACAGGAAGGCCTGGCCCAAGACAGGGATGTGGAGTTTAAGAAAAAATAAGGTATATAGGAAAATAAGAGGACAGGATATGGAACAGAAACACTTAGGTTAAGCAGAGTCACGGTTTCACACATGCTTGTTCTTAAGGTCCTAGTCACCACTGTTATTTGGCTCAGTTCATTTGGAGCCACAAACAAGGCAGATTATAGGAGAGTTGTTCAGATGAATCATAAAGACCTTGAGAAAGTGATCAGGAATCACACTGTGCTGCATTTTGAGATCTAGATCTCAGTGGATAAGGATTCCAATTATTTTATTTGAGTCTTAGCAAAGAGAACAATCTAGTCAGTACATCAAGTCTAAGCTCTTGTCTGATCTATTTATTTAAAATAGGCATGACCTGTGCACTCTAAAAGAGAAGGAGGGAGAAGCTATCATAATATGTAAGCTTAAAACCAGTGCTTGGCCAAACCTTGTATAATATCTCTAGAAATATCCACCACCACCACCTCAACTCCTCCAAATTAACCTAGCTGAAATGAAACGTGTTTACTGATGTGACACTCCATGATTCTTCAGGGTATCTGGATGTTCTACTATTCTGGACATGCAATAATGCTGTTATTCTAGATCATGATGAAAATAAGGCTTCACCTGTTGGGTGAATTCTATTTCCTCCAGTGGATTGACTCGGCAATTACTGTGTCTCCAGTGTAAGCCACATCAGGAAATAAACCGGAACTCTCTTTTCAGTTCTTTGTAAATGGTATAGGTTTTCATCAAACTTGAATTTGGCCATGCATGTGAAGCAGCCCACTGAGATCATAGAAGTCTGTAGTACTGCCTGTTGGCAGCTATCAAGTGAAGTCCCCATTAAACTAGGTCACTTAACGTGTTTGAAGATTGAACTTACTGGATTAATTCTCAGGATCCCAAAAGGCAGGTGCCTTTTCCAGATCACCAAGCACTGTAAAATAGGGAAGAAAATAGTCTGATGTAGTAAGGAGTTCAAGCCAGCCATTCATGTACTTCTATTTTTCTGTCTTTTATTAGCTTGAGAAAGTTCTCCATCACAGACATGTTGATAATTAAGGAAATGAGACTTTGCCACTCTTCTTTTGGAACATAATTTCATTATTTGTCAGTCACAACACTAAAATATACTATGTAAGTTCTCAAAGTATGAAAACAAAAACTCTATGTTTTCTATCTGAATAATCATATTCATAATAATCTCAGCATGAAAGAGATGAATTGGTCACTTGTAATAATGCTGTCATAAAAATGACTTGCTAACAATTAGCAAGAGTAAAATGTGTGATCAGAAGAGTTGTCTAATAGTCCTTATGTTAAGTAGGTGAGACTGGCTTCAAATCTTAGGGTTCAGAAGAGCATCTTTAAGTCTCTAGAGTCCGTTCCAACTATTTTTTCTCACTATTCTTCTATTATTTCTCTAGCAAGTTTGATAACAAAGAAGCTCTAATATATCGCATAGAAATAGGAATTGTTACATTTCACATTACTGAATAGGAAATAATTATCCATAATGATTGTATTGGTTCTCCAATAGGGTGTATATATTTCTCCATCATGGCTTGCTATTTTTAGTCATATATATGGTAACTGAGAAGTATGTGTGAGTTTAAAATATCAAGTTGCCTTTAAACGTAATAAGGTGGTATATTTATAAAGAATTTGAATATGCCTGTTCTTGTCAGTTATGCCTGTAAGAGTTTTATGAATATTTATCAGTGTAACATAGACACAATCATTGTACGCTTAAACTTGTCATAGGGGAGGCTACATGAGTAAAAGAAAAAGGAGAAGTTTTCATAAATGTGGACTAGGCAAATACAAGTTTTACTAAGTGCATATTATGCATCTAAATGTTTTTGAAAACAAATTCCAAGATGCCTTATATGACTAACTCTGATCATATTTGGAGTCAATTTGAGGATGATAAAAGTAAGTTATGTGGAGTTTTTTTTTTTTGGTGCCTATAAGATTATCTAGGAGCCCTGCTGGCACATGGTTAAGTGCTCAGCTGCTAGCTGAAAGGTCGAAGGTTTGACCCACCAACTGCTCCATAGGAGAAAGATGTAGTCTGCTTCCATAAACATTTACAGCCTTGGAAACCCTACGGGGCAGTTGTCCTCTGTCCTGTATGGTCGCTATGAGTTGGAATCAAGTTGATGGCAGTGGGTTTGGTTTTTGGTTTGTAAGATTATCTAGGTAATTGAAAGATGCTTCTAAAATTCTAAGATGCTCCTTTCTGTAACGGGCATGTTACTGTAAAATAGTTTGCATCTATCATAGGAATGACTGCAACAGGTTCTACAGAAATTCAGGAAGAAATAAATTGCTTCTGAAAACAATTCCAAAACACTTTTCAGAAATTGTACTTGTAATATTTTGCTTTTATAATATCTCAAAGAAAATTCAAGGATGCAAAGAGAAAACTTATGAGCCACAAATAAGAAGGGAAAACTCCCTAAAAATATTGGCAATTCTTAAAGTTCAATTGTGAAAAAATAAATTCTTGGAAAAAAACAAGAAGCATTAACTAGATTTGCAAGAGATGTGAACATTTGAAAAAGGCTGATCCTTTTTTTTTTTTGGTTGTCATCTTGATCCACCTTCACTAACAGAGCTGAGTGACACAGCGTTCATTCCCTTGCAACTGGCAGGTAGTATCTATGCAGTCAGTAGGTCAAGCTGGGGAATAAAAAAAAGAAGCTGAGCTGTCCATTAAGGAGATATTTAAATTTTCTTTACAATGAAATATTCTACACCCCCTTCTAATTGTCACTCTTTCCTTGTTGTAAAATGGCACCATGAAGTGTTTAGAAATGGTAAAGTCTTCTGATCCCAACTGCTTAGACTCTCTAGTATATGTTCTAGATAATTCATTTTCCAATAGCTAACTACTACTGGGAAATACCAAGGTTAGCTATTTATTGGGCTCTCGTTGTATTTATAGAGAAATTATTTATTTTAAAATTTGGCTGGATCAACTTGATACGAGAGAGGTGATTTATCTCTTTTCACCAGAATGTTAAAAAAAAAAAAAAAAAAAACAACAGTTCAAATTTGGAAAAATCCAAGCGCATTGATTTTAGCTGTAGCTTCCTTTGTAGCCATAGGAATTAGGCCCTGGAGCTGTTTTCTTTTTCAGGGTAACTGTAGACAAGGGTGCTTTCTGAACATCTGAATTTGCTATTTGATATTTTAAGTGAATATTTTTGGGATTGGAAATGATTTTGGAGGGGCAAAACAAAATATTAGACACTTCTGAGGCCTCCATTGAGTTATTATGTGAATTACAGTAATGTCCTTGAGTTCTTTTTGTGGAAGTAACTCAGGCAAACAGATTTATTCCCAAACTTGGCTGCACTGTTTGTCCTACAAATAATTCTGTTCCAGAGGGAAAATTCTGCCCGATTACATAAAAATGCCTATGAAAGTCTACAAATAAAACTTCTGACCACTGCCTCTGCTGATTTTCTGAAATAGTTCCCTCAACACTCTCCTTTACTGAAGACATCATGGCTTCTCCCTGGGATGTTCTCAGTAGAGGAGAGAATCATTCACACACAGCTGAATCATTGTATCCCTGTGTGACCGACAAGCTGTAAATAAATCTTTGGAGATGGATTGGTCTAGGTAAGATTATGGACACAACTCAAGAGTAAGTCATTATCAGTACACAATACTGGGGAAGCTAGCACAACCTGTACAAGGCAAGGTCATGACACATAGACACATAGACACATAGACACATCCAAACTCCCTGAAGGATCGAATCACTGGGCTAAGGGCTGTGGGGACCATGGTCTCGGGGAACATCTAGCTCAATTGGCATGACACAATATAAAGAAAACGTTCTACGTTCTACCTTGGTGAGTAGTGTCTGGGGTCCTAAAAGCCTGTGAGCAGCCATCTAAAATACTCCACTGGTCTCACCCCTTCAAGAGCAAGAGAGAATGAAGAGAACAGGATACAAGGAAAAGATTAGTCCGAAGGACTAATGGACTACAACTACCACGGCCTCCAGCAGACTGAGTCCAGTACAACTAGATGTTGCCTGGTACCACCACTGACTGCTCTGACAAGGATTACAACAGAGGATCCCAGACAGAGCTGGAGAAAAATGTACAGCAAAATTCAAACTCACAAAACAAGACCAGACTTACTGGCCTGACAGAGACTGGAGAAACCCTGAGAGTATGGCCCCCAGACACCCTTTTAGCTCAGTGATGAAGTCACTCCCAAGGTTCACCCTTCAGCCAAAGATTAGACAGCCCCATAAAACAGAATGAGACTAATGGGGCACAACAGCCCAGAGACAAGGACTAGAAGGCAGGAGGGGACAGGAAAGAAGGGAGACGTTGACATATCATGGGGGTTGTTAACCAATGTCATAAAACAATATGTGTACTAACTGTTTAATGAGAAACTGTTTGTTCTGTAAACCTTCATCTAAAGTACAATAAAAAATAATAAAAAAACAAAGAGGAGGTTGTTAACAATGGGCCAAAACACATAATTTACTGAGACATATATCATTGTGCCTGCAGAATACTAGATTTCTATCCTTAAGGAACTCTCTCGAAAAGACTCCAAGAATCATGTGGATGAACTTCTAGTTCTGTCATCCCTACCTGGGAATTTGACGGGATCCATAGTTAAATGCAGAGTGAATGTGCAAGCGCATAGCCAAAATTCTGTGGAGAATATTGAGTCTTATTAATATTTCATCTTCCTTTTTGAACTTTGGGGAAGGGGGAAATATGATGTAATTTAGTTAGAATTTCCAAAAATGGTTAATACATTTGTACAAAAAAGAACTATACATGGAAATGTTGAGATTATTTTGGCATGGTTAAGGAACAATAGACAAGTCAAAACATAATGCAGGGCATATGCAAACAACACTCTGGGAGTCTGGGGAATCCCAGCTGGTGCTGAATTTTATCTCGGTTAGCATTTAAATTTTATCTTTATAGGCATCTGGAATCTTCAGATTTACAGACGATGCCAGATCCTACTAAAAAGTGAAAATCCAAGCCAAAAAAGAAAAAATTCAAAGAAAAGAACACCAGGGTATGTGAAGATCCAGAAAGTTATCATGAAATACCCAGTTTCACCATGTAGAAAGTACAGTGAAAACTGTGAGAGCTGGAACTCAACAGGACTGCCGTGTTTTTCCAGGTCTTTCAAGTTTTCCACCTTTGGTAGGGTGCAGTCTTACCACTTTTGTATCACTCGTTTTAGTGCAAAATATTTGAGTTTTCCTTCTCTGACAGGTTTCCGCCTTACACAGTTTCCAGCTTTCGCAGGTTTCACAGTAACCCATTTATGAGAAGTAATGCAAAGTTGAGTTCAGGGATGACAGGTTTAGCACTAATAGAGAAGACCTTTGAAAGAGACTAGTGGGTCACCAATAGTCTAGGCCATGAAGTCCCTGTTTAGTGTGTTCCTTTGATCAACAAGACCACTTACGGTCTGGAGTAAGATGTTGAGTATCATTTGGAAGACTATTGGACAGATACAGAAAACTGTCCTTTGTTGTTGTTGTTAGTTGCTGTCCAGTCATTTGTGACTCATGATGACCCCATGTGTGTAGAGTAGAGCTACTCCATAGGATTTTCAAGGTTGTGACTTTTCAGAAGCAGATTACCAGGACTGTCTTCTGAGATGCCTCTGGGTGGGTTTGAACCGCCAGCCTTTCAGCTAGTAGTTGAGTGCTTAACCATTTGCACCACCCAGGAACTCCTGAAAACAGTCCAACCTGTGTTCGAAACCATGCATGGCTCCTCAGAATTGAAACTATTTCGTGCTATGTTTTATCAAACCTCAGAGCAGATTTAACAGAGCTTGAAAAGGGTCAGTAAAGGGGCATCCTTTGAAAAGGCAGCTTTTGGACATAAAAGAGTAAGGGAGCATCGGTGGTTTGGTGGTAGGATTCTTGCCTTCCGTGCGGGAGACCCGGATTTGATTCCCAGCCAATGCACTTCATGCACAGTCACCATTCGACAATGGAGGCTTGTATGTTGCTATGATGCTGAACAGGTTTCAGCGGAGCTTCCAGACTAAGACAGACTAGGAAGAAAGGCCTGGTGACTTACTTCCAAAAATCAGCCAGTGAGAGCCATATGGATTGCAATGGTCTGATCCACAACCGATCATGGGGATGGCACAGGACTGTTCTGTATTGCACGGGGTCACTGAGTTGGAGGCTGACTCCACGGCAACTAAGAAAAAGTAAATAAAAGAACTTGTTACTTGGCATGTATTAAAAATAAAACTGTTCTAAAAGGGTTTAGATAACTGATGGATAATACAGACATGAAAGATGAACAACAAAAAAATATTTGGGCTTTATCCTTATTTTTTGACATTGATGTCACTGGGCAGTTCAATATTTCTAAATGTGTCTGACACATCAAAAGTGAGCAATAAATGGAAACATTATTATAGTTATTACCATTATTATAATTATTTTTATTACTACCTCCTGAGGCCTGGATTAGGCCCAGATTTGTAGGTTCTCTTCAGTATTAGATAGTTTATCTGTGGCGGGGCCAAACAATTATTCATGCTGGATTCTCTGTACCATCTGGCTCAATAGTTTACTTAGTAGCTACTCAAAAAGTATTTGCTGAATCCTTAAGTGTTACTTTCATTAAATAATAATCATTCCCCACATTCTTAAGGTGCCTCATCGCCTCCAACACTCTTTAATGTATCCTATCTTTTATTCCTCACAATACTTATTAAATTGAAATCTTCTAAGGAGATGAAAGGCTTCTCAATTGCTCTTTTAATACTTTATCTATATTGATATTGATTTTTTTCATTAAATCACATTTTTACTTTCTTAAGTAATTTCTTTATTATTATGATGTCAGCACTCAGCAGGTTATGCCTTCTGGACTGTTCCTTAAAGAACAACATAGTGAAAGTCAGAGGCAATCTTGCAAATTTATTTTAGGAGATTTAACGGATGCAGGCATGTTAAAGTTTCACTTTGTAGTACTCTTCTGTGGAAACTGTTTCTCACAAGTGTTGGCCTTTAAAGCAACAAATCTGAAAGGCTTAATTTGTTCAGTGGTTAATTATTTTTTAAAACCCTAGAAATTATAGACCACTAAAGAAAAACCCATTAAAGGGAGGCTTTCCTTCTTTGAATTAATATATTAACCTTGCTTTCTTTTGAGAGAAAACCAAAATTAACCTTAGATTTAGTCATTTAGTTAGGATGACACTAAAGTCTTCATTACCTTCAAAAGTGAATAAATGTTGATGACTGAATTGCTAGTCTGGATGTTTTTGTGAAAAAACACATTAGTGCACAACATGTTCAAGGTGCATGTATAATCGACCGTCTTGCACTGCCTTTTTATCCTGATGACACCACCTGGATTTCTTTTCATATTTCTGTCTCTCTTTGAATATATGTAAAAGGGTTACAAATGGTAGCCGCCCAGTGATTCCAGGAGAGAACCTTTCTCCCATACCAGTCCCTCCCTGAGGCCAGCCCTCATTATTCATTTCTTTCTTTGGATTTTCCTAGCACTTCATTCTTCTTCATGAAATTTACATTACCTGACATTTCGTCCTGGATGGACATGTGATATGGTTCTTACCAGAGGCTGTGAGAACCTGGAGAACAAGAAGAATCTCTCATTTCTCTTTGCATTCTCTGCAGCGCTCACTCAGTTCCTTGCACACCATGGACACTCAGCTAATGTGAATGACTTCTCATCTGATGGCTGGTGTCCCCAGGCATTCAGGTGCATCCATGACAAATTTCACTTCCCAATTCCTCAGCAGTGGAGAGAGTGCTCAGCCTCATTATTTGCTTGGTTGGCATCTAGCTCTCCAAGACTCTTTCATCTCAGCAGGGAGCTCCAGAAAGATGGCGGCTCTGCTTGGCTGTCTGCTACTAGCTTAGATGGGTTTCGGGTTGACGAATCACAAAATGGAACACAATTCCCAGATTCCTCCAGAGCCCCCAAATCTCTCCATTTAAGTTTTATTATTTAATTTAAAGTTAATTTTCAGAACACTGGACATTCCTATATTCAAATGTAAGTGTCCCTCAAAGCCTTTCTGGAATAGTGAAAGAGTACTAGTGGTAAAGAGACCTGCATTTTAGTCCTGATTCTCAGGTTGCCAACCAGAACTTTATTATTTTAAATGACTGCTCTTTCTCTGATGCCGATGTGAATATACATGTATCTTGGTATTAACAGCAATCATTAACAACTAGCATTTATTGAATGCTCCCAATGTACTAGGCACTCAGTCAATATTAACTTTCTAGAGGTATTATTTTATTTAATTCTGAAAGGGACTTACTAGTGCCCTTGTTTTAAAGATAAGAAAATGAAAAACGAGAGAAGTTAAGTAACTTGCCCCAGGTGATACTGTTAGCAGGCAGTGAAGCTAACATTTGAATCTAGTTTAATCTAACACCCATTTATAAATATATATATATATATATATATATATTTATATATCTCCCTGGGTTAGTGCAAATGGTTTGTGCTTGGCTACTAAGCAAAAGACTGACCATTCAAATCCACCCAGAGGTGCCATGGAAGAAAGGTCTGGCAATATACTTCTATAAGATTACACACACTGAAAACCTTATGGAGCACAGTTCTACTCTGATACACATATGGTCACCATGAGTCAGAATCAATTGCCAGCAGTGTGTTTACACACACACAGACACATGGAGCCCTGGTGATGCAGTGGTTAAGAGCTCGGCTGCTAACCAAAAGGTCAGCAGTTTGAATCCACCCGCAGCTCCTTGGAAACCCTATGAAGCAGTTCTACTCTGTCCTATAGGGTCCCTATGAGTCACAATCGACTCGATGGCAACAGGTTTAGGTTTTTTTGTGGTTTAGACACACACACACACACATATATATATGTATTTCTGTGGTCTGTGCTTCTGGTTCTTTCCACTCTGAATAATAGCATAATCTGATGCCATAAAATAATCTAAATTCTTTATCCTTCCTTGTTTCATTCAGCACTTAGCTCAGAGAAAATGCCCCTTTCTTTACAGAGAAACCAGTCCAGTAAGAGGGTTCCCAGGGTAAGGTGACATAGGTAGTAATTACAGTGACTTTTATGTATTTAAAATGTTTTTGAGTCTTGATTACTTTACAAACATCAGTTCATCTTAATGAATTGACGTCTTAACCGCTGAGAAGGTGGCATGTTTATTTAGCAGGTATGAGCGGTCAGTGAAGGTGAGGTGCAGATCTATGTGAAAGAGGACAGTGTGGTAGAAGGAATAAATGTGGCTCCTAAAAAACAAAAAACACAGAGAGCAATGACTAGAGGGCTGAAGAATGAACTGTGCCTCTGTAAACACGCTGGTCAGTTGTGGCTTAGAGAGGACCCATCACCAGGCCAAAACACACTGAACCAATCTCCCTCTTTCACTCCTCCTCTCCCCTTCTAGTGACCCTGAGCAACAGAGATATGAATGAAGGGCAAAACGTCCCTGAATCCAGGACATATTTTTGACATATCCAGATTTTAACAGCCACAAGTCCCTCATTTCTCTCTGAAATACCACACTCGGAGACGTTCTTATTATTGATTTTGCAGTACATATTTGTGTCCCAATTAGCCATTTTTGTCTCTTTCATTTATTCTTTATTGTTTAGGTTAGATTTTTACCAGTGGCATGACTGCTTAGCTTGTTTCCAGGGAAACAGTTGAACTTTCTCTGAAAATATAAGATTCTTTCCTAATCATCTTCACTGCATTTTGTTATAAAGGAATATTTTAGGTAGTTGTTTATTCTTAAATCTTGTCTCTTGAAATATTTTCTCATGAAAGTCATGTGCAAAATTATTATTCTGAGCTGACTCAATTTTTTCTCTGTATGCAAGACTCTATTGAGAAAGGAGAACGGTTGCTTTAAGAGGGTTTGTTTAGACCAGGGAGAGTCAGAAAAGGAATGTGATCAGGTTGGTTTCTAGTTTTTTCTCTGGCCTGTCATGTGGAATGAACGTCAGCCATGACCTCTCTTAGCTGGTGATGCAGAGAATTAATTGACACAATGTCAGATTCTACCAAGTGAACAAAAATAACAATTTTGAAAGCTATACCCTTTCTTTTGAGGCACTGGAGTTCCTTACTGAGCAAAATTTTCCCCATTGTTTATTGCTTAGTGCCTGATTTTCCAATGAAAGAGCCTAATGTGCAAAGAATTATTAGGATGTAAACAGAACTCAGTTGACCATTAGGTGCAGCAGAGATCAAATGTAATGCGCTCTTTGTTTAGATAGAAACTATACACTCAGGCTGTGTCTGAAAGAAAGGTCACTAAATTAAGCTCAAGGATCACTTTAATGGGATTTTAGGCCTAATTATTATTTGAATAATTAGTAAATTCTCACCTCTGTCATGAATACTACTGGGAATTTTAACTTTAATAATTATCCTAACCTAGATGAGAATGCCTGAATAGCTAGTTTCAGATTGTCTGTTCCGAGGTTGCTCAGAGTGAAGTACCAAACCAGTAAGCATTTTGATAAAATTCCAAATGTCAAATTCACATTTGAAATAATTAGGGAGAATTGTAAGGCAGTATATATTGTTAAATATTGACTTGTTGGGAAGAGATCGAGGAAGGCTGGGATAGTCAGGGAAAGACTCATCAATAAGAAGAGAAATATGGAGGTGAATAAGGGACATCCTGGAAGAGGCTCAACCTGAGAAACAAAACTTGAAACTAATAGAGTAATATGTGTTTGTGAAAGGAGGAAGAGTAGGCCTGCATAGGGCAAGGTCAGTGGGATTTGAAATAAACATCAAAGTTATATTTACAACTTGAAAAAAAATTCCACAGAACAGACTTTGAGCTTAAAAAAGATCATAGATTAAAATCCTGTCAACAAAGTGAAAAGACAATGTACAGAATTGGAGAAAATTTTCAAGAACAAATATCCAATAAATGTTTAATATCCCAAATATATAAAACAATTCTACAGCTTAACAACAAAAAGAGAGATAACCAATCAAAAAATGGACAAAGGACTTGAACATACATTTCACCAGTGAGGATATTCAAATGGCCAATAAGCAAGTGAAAAGATGCTCAACATCGTTAGCCATTGAGAGATGCAAATCAAAACCACAATAAGATATCATGTCACCCTCATTAGAAAGGCAACAGTCAACAAAATGGAAAACAATAGGTGTTGGCATGGTTGTGGAGAAACTGGAACACTTATCTGTTGCTGGTGGGAATGTAAAATGGTACAACCACTGTGGAAAACAGTTTGGCAGTTCCTCAAAAAGTTGAACATATATCTACTGTATAACCCAGAAATCTCAATCCTAGGTATGTAACTAGAAGAAGTGAAAGCAGGAATGCAAACAGAAACTTGTACACCAATGTTCATTGCAGCCAAAAGGTGAAAAAAATCAAAATGTCCAACAACATATGAATGGATAAACACAATGTAGTATATGCATTCAATGGAATATTAGTTAGCCAGAAAGAGAAATGAAGTCCTGACATATGCCACAACATGGATGAACCTTGAAAACATTATGATGAGTGAAATAAGTCAGTCACAGAAGGATAAATACTGTATGGTCACACTTACATGAAATAAGTAAATATATAGAAACCAAAGCTTATTAGTGGTTACCAGGGTGAGAGGAAGGGAGAAAGGGGGAGTTTTTGCTTAGGAGGTGCTAAGTTTATGTTAATGGTGGTGGAATGATTTGGAAAAGGATAATGATAATGGTTGCACAACATGAAGAATGTAATCAATGTCACTGAATTTTATATGTACAAATTGTTGAGATGGTGAATGTTTTGTTTGTATATTTTTAACACAATAAAATATATTTAATTAAAATAAGCAGTGAACATCCAAAAAAAGTCCTATAATCAAGTTTTAGAAAAACTTCAACACATTTCATTTTGAGGGGAGTCATCTCATGCTGTGTGGACAAAGACATGACTGTAATGGATGGTGCAGAGTTCCATTCTCCATGGAAGATGCAGGTCTGTCCCACTACTTCATGGCCTCATGGTGTAGTCCTCCAGGTGGACTGCCCTAAATTCAGTATAATCTCACAATAGCCTTGAGTTTAAGCCATTGCACATTGAAAAATGAAAATCATCAACTTCAAATTAATTTAGAGCAGATTTTGGTAATGATTGTATCATACCAAGAGTCCACGTAGAAGACGCATTCAAAAGACGTTGTTGCTGTTAGGTGCCTTCGAGTCAGTTCTGACTCATAGCGACCCCATGCACAACAGAGTAAAATACTGCCCCAGTCCTGTGCCATCCTCACAATCACTGCTATGCTTGAGCCTATTGTTGCAGCTGCTGTGCCAATCCATCTCATTGAGGGTCTTCCTCTTTTTCACTGACCCTCTACTTTACCAAGCATGGTATCCTTCTCCAAGGACCGGTCCCTCCTGATGACATGTCCAAAGTATGTGAGAGAAAGTCTTGCCATACTTGCATCTAATGAGCATTCTAGATGTACTTCTTCTAAGTCAGATTTGTTTGTTCTTCTGGCAGTCCATGATATTTTCAATATTTTTTGCCAACACCATAATTCACCTGCATCTTCTGTTCAGCTCTTTTACTTTATCATTTTTTCTGTTTGCTTTAGCTCCTCTACATTCAAGAGCAAGTCTCAGAGTCTCTTCTGACATCCATTTTCAAAAGACATAGGGCTGATAATTTCAAATATTTGGAAAGCAAAGCTGAATGGAAACCTGATGCAAACAATTACTAGCCTTCTGGTCATTTTCATCCTACAGACAGTGTTATTTTAAGGTTTCTAGAAGAATAATTTTCCTGGCCCATACCTCTTCACGAGATGTGTGTGTGTGTGTGTGTGTGCTATTTTATTTTGTTGTTGTTGTTAAGAATATACACAGCAGGCCACATAAACCAGAGACTCCATCAGCCTGAGACCAGAAGAACCAGATGGTGCCTGGCTACTACCAATGACTGCCCTGACAGGGAACATAACAGAGAGTCCTTGACGGAGCAGGAGAAAAGTGTAGAGCAGAACTCAAATTCACATAAAAAGACCAGACTTAATGGTCTGACTGAGACTGGAGGAACCCCCGAAGCCATGGCCCCCAGAAGCTCTGTTAACCCGGAACTAAAACCATTCCCGAAGCCCACTCTTCAGACAAAGAGTAGACCGGACTATAAAACATACAATAATACTTGTGAAGAGTGTGCTTCTTAGTTCAAGCAGATACACGGGACCAAATGGGGTGCTCCTGTCTGGAGGCAGTATGAGAAGGCAGGTAGGGACAGGAGCTTGTTGGATAGACCCAGGAAACCTGAAATGGGAAGGGGGAGTGTACTGTCAGTTTATAGGGATTGCAGCTAGTGTCACATAACAATATGTGTATAAATTTTTGTATGAGAAGTTAACTTGAGCTGTAAACTTTCACCTAAAGCACAATAAAAAAAAGAATATATGCAGCAAGATATACACCGATTCAACCATTTCTACATGTACAATTCTGTGACCTTGATTACATTCTTCAAGTTGTACAACCATTCTCACCCTCTTTTTCTGAGTTTTTCCTCCCCCATTAACATAAACTCACTGCCCCCTAAGGTTCCCATCAAATCTTTTGAGTTGCTGTTGTCACTTTTTTTAATGACCTTTCTCCCTTGGAACAAATCACGTTTTAGAAATCATCTAGGGTATGTGGAAGATACAAGATTATTGACAGCTGGATTCATTTGGAGGGCCTGCTCGCTATCTTCCCTCCGCCTTATCAAAGACTTGTTGATAAAGAGTTAATGATTTCCAAGCATAAAATCTTTTGGCTGTTAAAGCTTTTTGCTGTCTGACCTAGTATTCCTTATCTTAGCCTAAGCCTTAGAAAACCTAGAAAGGGAGTTAAAAATAGAGCTAACATTTTTGTTAAAAATTTAAAGAATCTTCGTTTTTTGGATGAAAAGTGAGGAGGTTTTCTTTAATATTTGACTTTTTCCTCCCTTCTCTTTTTGGCAGCCTTCAGATGTACAAATCTCATTGAAGTCATTCCAGGCTGAAAGCATTTATGATCAAATACCAGAATGCTAAAAATAAGCATTGTACCCTTTCAGTAGAGGTTACTGCATCTTTCTCTAAACCTTTCTGGTCTGGTGGCCTTTTAGCAAGAGACGGATGTTAACGGTTGCTGGGGGCAAATGCAGTAGAAGATCAGTAAATAATTCAAAAATAGCTACACTCAAAACCACCCGTCAGTGCTAAGCACTTTGGTTTCTTTTAGAACTTAAAGGGATTTTGAAAATGACGATGCAGCCAAAACCCCAAGGCCAGTATTATCTTACACCAATTGCCATTTGTAGCTGTCATTTTTTGCCAGGTTAAGCCAGCATCTCCCCCGCCCCCACCCCTTTTAGAACTCTTATCCCTGGATATCTGGCTAACCACCTCACCCGACTCTTAGTCCATGTGGTATATGGGGGGAGCATCCCAACCACTGGGTCAAAGGGGAGGGAAGGGGGTGTGACTCAGACTTGTCGAATAAAAGACTCATGGCTGGTAATTTTGCTAGAGCCATTGGGGAAAGAGGATCTCTCTTTCTGCAGAGGCCCCTAAGCTGGCAGGTATAAACCTAAGGGTGGAACCTGCCTGAAAGTGAAGTCAGGGAGGAGAAGAGCAGAGCCATAGAGTAGAGTGAAATTTAGTCCCAACAACAGTCTTTGAGCACCTGGGTCCAGCTGTGTCTGAAGCATTTCACCTACTGAGCCAATACATTATTACCTATTATATTGCATGTATGGTCCCTGGATGGTGCAAACAGTTAAGTGCTCAACTGCTAGCTAAAAGATTGGTGGTTTGAACCCACCCATAGGTGCCTGGGAAGACAGGCCTGGTGATCTGCTTCTGAAAGGTCACTGCCTTGAAAATCATATGGGGCACAATTCTACTCTGCACAACATATTATTATATATAAATATTGTATATTGTAAATAATACTTTTCCACTTCACTTCAAACCTCATTTGCTTCTGTACCCTCACACACAGAAAATCCTAAATAAATACTTGTTGTTTTTCTTACTATTGTGGTAAAAATGTATGTGACAAATTCATTGACATTTCAGCATTTTTTACATGTACAATTTAGCAGCATTAATTAAGCTCATCAGTTTGTACCACCGTAATCACCATTCATTTCCAAATTCTTCCATCATCCTTAACAGAAATTCAGGGCAAAAAAACTGCCCCTTTCTTCTTCCCTCCCATCCCTGGTACCACTAATAAACTTTGATCTCTATACATTTGCCTATTCCAGATACTTCACATACCAGTAAGTGGGATCACACAGTATTTGTTCTTTTGCTTGTGACTTATTTCACTCAGCATAATGTTTTCGAGGTTCATCCATGTTGTAGCATGTATCAGAACTTCATTTCTCATTATGGCTGAGGAACATTCTGTTGTATGTGTGTGCCACATTTTGTTTATCCATTCTGCTGTTGATGGACGTTCAGGCTGTTTCCACCTTTTGGGTATTGTGAATAGTGCTGCAATGAACAATAGTGTCTAAGTTTGTGTTTCTGCTTTGAATTCTTTCAGTATACACCTAGGACTAGCAGTGCTGGATCATATGGTAGTTCTGTATTTAACTTTTTGAGGAAACTTCTTATCTTTTCTGAATATCTATTATCAAGCTGCTAAGCAGTCCCTAAACAGCAGAGCAGAGTCAACTCTGGCTTGGCTGGCCCCACTTCCATGGATTTTACTAGTAAGGAGATAATAAGCCCAGGAGTATGCAGAGCATTTTCACTTACAAAGATATTAAAAGCAATACAGCATGACATGGGCATCCCATGTCCCTAGTCCTACAGCACAGCTGGTGGGTCGCTCTGTAGTAGAGAAGTCAGTCCTACACTGCAGCTAAGTGGTTTTGTAGTCTGCAGCTGTCCTCAAAGAAGAGTAAGGTGGAAAATCCCCTGCTTCAGTGGAACCAGGGAGGTAGATAAATAGGAAACAGCCTTTCTCAAGATGGGAAGGCTCCCACAAGGCAGGGAGGTGCATGAGATACGGCCATGTGACAGCTTCTCCCAAGACTGCCCATCTGTCATACTCCAGGGAGGCTCATGTGGGTCAGAGTGCGGTTGAGCCTTGCTGCATGGTCTGTGTAGGAGACATACAAGGTCGCCAGGGCACCAAGGCAGAACTGTCTCCTGCATTTATCACTCCAGAGCCTTCCAGGGATTTCTAGCACTGAGATATTTTTATGAAAGGCTTAGTTGTTATCTCTGTCTAGCTTAACTCATCAAACATGCTGTGTATTTATCAGATTTCTTTCAAATTGGAATTATCAGCGTACTAGATTGGGGCTCTGTAATGAAACCAAAAAACCAAACCCGTTGCTGTTGAGTTAATTCCAACTCATAGTGACCCTACAGGACAGAGTAGAACTGCCCCATAGGGTTTCCAAGGAGGGGCTGGTGGATTCAAACTGCTGACCTTTTGGTTAGCAGCCGAGCTCTTAACCACTGCACCACCAGGGCTCCCTCTACAATGAGAGATGTCATAAATACTGTCTTCTAGTTCTACCCATTTCTTAAACTAATAATTTCAAATTTTGATCTAGTACATTTGAAAGTGATGAATTCTTTAGTATGTCAAAGGAAAATACTAATTAAGAATAAGTCTTACATAGTACTTCAGTTTCAAAGTGAATATCTTCTTTTCTCTCTTTCTCAGTCATCTTTCTCTCCTACCTTCCGTTTTCTTTCTGTTTTTTTTTTTTTTCCTTTTTCTTTAGTGGAGTAGGTGATGTGGCCCCATGTTCATTTATGGATGTAAGCGCAGAGGCCAGAATTGGTAATGTGATTTAATACATGTAGAGTGAATCGGAGTCAGGATTCAGACTTGGATATCCATCCTAGATTTTTTTATTTAGCCTTTGATGATTATTTTTTTTAATAATACTTTGTTGAGTTTTGGGTGAAAGTTTATACAGCAAGTTAGGTCCCCGTTTGACAATTTCCACACAAACTGTTCAGTTACGTTATTTACATTTATCACCATGTGTCAGCAGTCTCTTTAGTTATGTTCTGTTTGTTCTATTCCCAGTACTCTTGTTTTCATGTCCTCTTACCTTCTCATCTCTGATGTAGAGTAATTGTTGACTTTTTGGTCTCATACTGATAGTTTTTAAGTAGAGCACCGATCTTACAGGTAATATCCTTTATTTTGTGTGCCACTCCACTATTTCACTAAAAGATGATCTCCGGATAGGCTTAGTTCTAGGTTTAGAGAGTGTCTTAGGGCGATGGTCTCAGAGAGTCCTTTGTTCTCTACAGTTCCAATTTGTCTGAATTTTTTTTTTTTAATAAGAATTTTAATAAGATGGTGCCTATCTGGGACCATCTATTGTGATCTGGTTCAGAATGGTCAGTGGTTATACCTCGGCACCATCTAGTTCTTCTGGGCTCAGGATAGATAAGGTTGTTTAATTCTGTGTTCTCCATTCTATTCCACTTGTCTGTGTGTCTATAACTGAACTGATACCAGCTGTTTTGATTACAGTGGGTGTATAGTATGTTTTAATATTGGGGAGTGTGAGGCCTCCTGCTTTGTTCTTTTTTTTTCAATATTACTTTGGCTATTCAGGGTTTCTTTCTTTTCCGTATGAAGTTGGTCATTAGTTTTTCCATTTTAGTAAAGAATGTTGTTGGGATTGCATTGTATCCATAGAGTGCTTTAAGTAGAATTGACATTTTTACTATATTAAGTCTTCCAATCCATGAGCATGGGATGTCTTTCCATTTTTGTAGGTTTCTTTTACTCTCTTGTAGTAGTAGTTTATAATTTTTGTTATGTAAGTCCTTTATGTCCCTCCCTGGTTAGAGGTTAATTCCTAGGTATTTTATTGATTTGGGGGTTACTGTAAATGATATTGTTGTCTTGATTTCTTTTTTGGAGTACTCTTTAGTGTAGAGAAACCAGACTGATTTTTGTGTGTTGATCTTGTACCCTGCAATGTTGATAAATTTTTCTGCTGGTTCCAGCAGTTTTCTTATGGACTCTTTAGGATCTTCTATGTATACCATCGTGTCATCTGCAAACAGAGATAGTTTTACTTCCTCCTTTCTGATTTGGATACATTTTATTTCTCTTTCTTGTCTTATTGCTCTGACTAGGACTTCCAGTACAATGTTGATTAAGATTAGGGGTAATGGGCATCCTTGTTTCATTCTTACTCTCAAAGGGAAGGCTCTCAGCCTTTCTTCATTGAGCATAATGTTGGCTATTGGTTTTGCATATAAGCACTTAATTATGTTGATGAATTTCCCTTCTATTCCTATTTTGCTAAGAGTTTTCTTAATCAGGAAAGGGTGTTGAATTTTATGGAATGCTTTTTCTGCATTGACTGATATGATTATATGTTTCTTTTCCTTTGTTGTATTAATGTGATTGATTACATTGATTGAATTTCTAATGTTGAACAACCCTTGTAATCCTGGTATGAATCCTACAGTATCATGGTGTATGATTTTTTTTTTCTTTGATATGTTGCTGAAGTCTCTTGACTAGAATTTTGTTGAAAAATTTTGCGTCTATGTTCATAAGGGATATTGGCCTGTAATTTTCTTTGTTTCTTTTTTTGTGATGTCTTTGCCCGTTTTAGGTATCATGGTTATGTTGTGTTCATAGAAAGAGTGCAGTAGTGTTCCTTCCTCTTCTGTTTTTTTGAATGTGTAGGATTGGTGTCAGCTCTTCTCTGAATGTTTAGTAGAATTCTCCAGTGTAGTCATCTGGTCCTGGGCTTTTGTTGTTGTTGTTGTTGGCAGTTTTTTGATGACATCTTCGATCTCTCCTTTTGTAATGGGTCTGTTTAAATTTTATACCTCTATTTGTGTTAGTTAGGGAAGGTAGTGTGTTTCCAGGAATTTGTCCATTTCATCTAGGTTTTCAAATTGGTTGAAGTACAATTTCTCCTAGTGATCAGTTTTGTTCTTTATCTCTGTTGGAGCCATTGTTATGTCACCAGTTTCATTTCTTCATTTGATTATTTGCCTCTTCTGTTTTTTCCCTTTGGTCAATCTAGCCAGTGGTTTGTTTATTTTATTGATCGTTTCAAAGAACCAACTTCTGGTTTTGTTGATTCTTCCTATTGTTTTTCTATTTCATTTACTTCTGCCCTGATCTTTATTATTTCCTTTTTTTCTGGTAGCTTTTGGCTTCTTTTGCTCTTAATTTTCTACTTGTTCAAGTTGTCAGTTTAAGTTAACAATTTTGGATCTTTTTTTTTTTTTAATTGTTGTGCTTTAAGTGAAAGTTTACAATTCAGGTTAGTCTTTCATACAAAAATGTATACATACATTGTTACGTGACCCTAGTTGCTCTTCCTATACTGTGACAGCACACTCCTCTTTTCCACCCAGGATTTCCAGTGTCCATTCAACCAGCTCCTGACCCTCTCTGCCTTCTCATCATGGCTCTGGACAGGAGCTGCCCATTTAGTCTCATGTATCTACTTGAGCTAAGAAGCTCACTCTTCACGAGTATCATGTCTTATAGTCCAGTGCAATCTTTGTCTGAAGAGTTGGCCTCGGGCATGGTTTTAGTTCTAGGCTAACAGACAGTCTGGGGGCCATGTCTTCCGGAGTCCCTCCAGTCTCAATCAAACCATTAAGTCTGATCTTTTTACTAGCATTTGACTTCTGCACCCTGCTTTTCTCCTGCTCTGTCAGGGACTCTCTGTTGTGTTCCCTGTCAGGGCGGTCATTGGTGGTAGACCAGCACCATTTGGATCATTCTTTTTTAAGGTAGGCATTTATTGCTATGACTTTAACTCTGAGTTCTGCTTTTGCTGTGTCAAAATGATTTTGGTATGTTACGTTTTCATTTTCATTTGATTTTAGGAATTTTTTTATTTCATTTACTTCTTCTGTAACCCAATATTTTTTAAATAGGGTATTGTTTATTTTCCATGTATTTATTTATTTTTCCTGTTGTTGGTTTCTAGTTTTATACTCTTATGGTCTGAGAAAATGCTTTGTATGATTTCAGTCTTTTTAAATTTGTTGAGACTTCTTTTATATCCTAGCATATAGTCTTTTCTGGAAAATGATCCATGTGTACTGGAGAAGAATGTGTATTATACTGATGCTGGGCAGAGTGTTCTATATATGTCCATTAGGTCCAGTTGGCTTATGGTTTCATTTAAGTTCTCAATGTCCTTAGTGATCCTGTTAGATGTTCTGGTCTGTAATTGGAAGTGGAGTGTTGAAGTCACCTACTATTATTGTGGGGTTGTCTATTTCTCCTTTCATATTAGTCAGTATTTGTTTCATGTATTTTGGAGCATTGCTGTTAGGTGCATATATATTTATAATTGTTATGTGTTCTTGCTGTATTGACCCTTTTATTATTAAGTAATGTCCTTCTTCATGTCTTGTAATAGATTTTGATTTAAAGTCTATTTTGTCTGATATGGCCACTCCTGCTCTTTTTTGTTTACTGGTTGCATGGAATATTTTTCTCCATCCTTTTATTTTCTGTTTGTTTCTGTCCTTATGTCTAAGGTGTGTTTCTTATCGACAGCAATAGTATGGATCATGTTTTATTTATCTATTCCAGAACTCTCTGCCTTTTGCATGGGGTGTTTAGACCATTTACATTTAAAGTTATTACTGAAAACTAAGTGTTTATTTCACTCATTTTGCTATTTTTTGAGTGTTTCATATCTTTGTTTTTTTATTCTGATTTTTCTGCTTTTGTTTGTATTTGGCTGCTTTCTTGTAATGAGCCTTTTTGCTCTCTTCCTTCTTTTCTTCTGAATTTTTTTCTTGGTGATTTCTTAGTGGTTACCATATATATTACATTACAAAACTTACAATTACAACAATGTTTAGCTTATGAACAACAGTTAACATGCAACCTTAACATAATAAACCTATTCCTGATATGCTCCTCCCTCCCCCATTTCTGTTGATATGTCTCCATTAACATCAGTGTACAACCTACATTCAATAAGTTTACTTTGTACTTACTTCTTACAAACTTGATGTTGTATTATTTGCATGATTTAATTATTGTGTTTATGCCCTGAAAAATATCATAGGCTTGGTCTTTATGACTTGCCCCCTAGATAGCTAGAGAATATATGCTTAGAAAATATTAGAATAAGCAAGACAATCAGCTTTTTTTTAAATTCAGTTTTAACAAAATTTGTTTTTAATTGAAACCCAATCCCCTTGGCAAACTTTTTGAGAAGCAATGAACATTTTTATTCTATCATTCACCCCTGTGAGTTATGTACATATGAGAGGTTCTCTCTCACTTCTCTAAACATCCACATTCTTCTGGAGGCTAGTTACTTAAACAAGGCCTTCTGTTGGGCTGTTTATTTGCAATGTTTTCATGCAGTGGCTGGCCTAATTCCATGCCTAATATCAACATCACCCATTTCCAGTCCATCCTGCATCTCCTCTGAATTTGCTTCTGTGACCACTTCCCAGCAGGCAAGCTCTGCCCACATTGCGGCCTCATTTGCAGGCCCAACTTGGCTCTCATCAAGGCCTGGAGAGACATTCTTGCTATGACACTCCTGGCTGGGTAAAAACAACATTTTCACAGCTTGGTGAAGAATTTTGTGGGATCATCTTTAAGTCAAGGTGAACTTAAAAGTGGCTTTGCAGTGAAGCCAGAAAACAGTTGCTGGACTAACATGAGAAAACCTTTAACTACCCCCCTTATAAAAGTGATAACTCATAAATAACTCATAAATTTTGTTTGGCTGACTCTAATGAATTCTTGACTGGAGTCTTTTATGTTGCTGTCAAGCTGTGGAGGATTCCAAAGTTTTATTTGGCTCGCTGGGCTGTCTGGAATAAAGTTGCAAATTGTCATCAACCAACTGATCAGTTTGTTGTTCACAGAAATGGGCAGCTCGGCTGTCTTTGTCAATCTTTCTTCTTCTTCTCTCTTTGAAAGACCTTATAGTCCTCCTCTCCTCTCCTGCTTTGTCTCACCTGCTCTCCTCACCTTGAGGTCAGGGAGTAAAGGTGCTGATAATCTCTTTGCAGGTAATGAAATAATGAAAGCTGTCCTTTTATTATTATAGGTAAAGACTTTGGCATGTGACCCACCTTGAAACTTGCCTAACTAGTGTGTGCCATTGGGCAAAATATCTAGTGTAACCGAAACTCAGTTTTCTCATTGGTAAAATGAGAGTAATCATACCTATGAGAACACAGGTTATTGTAAGCCTTAAATGAGCAAATATGTATATGTGAAGTGCCCAGTAAAAAATAAGGCATTCATGATATATAAATTCATCTTAATACTGGTTCTGTTTGAATGTTTTTCTTTTGTCATTCACCTTGTTTCGATGGAATTTTCTGTTATCTTGTTTCTATCAAAAGCACTTTGATTAGCATGTTTTTTGGATGTCTCAGAAATAAGTCAGTAATAAACTAAAGTATGTTTCTCCTGCATTTTCTTACATTTTCCAATGTCCTTTCCAGCCATGACCTCATGATTAGTTTATCATTTCAGTAGTCCAAAAATCTACAAATAAAAAATTGAATGAGTAAGAAAGGTTATTTACTAGTCCTCCCCCTACCCAAAGAGATTTGATAGCTTTGTATAATTTCTTCACTTCATTATAATTGTCATTAATGTAATACTTTATTTGTCCTTTATTGAATTATATGTTAAAGATTTACGAAGAGGTAAATGGTTCCACTAATAATTTGTATTGGCTAGTTTTCATCTATTACTCTTTATGGGCATAAATTGCTCTAAGACAGTAGAGTATCTCTAGGATATCTGGCAGTATTTCAAGACATCCACCACTAGGTGGTTATGCTTTTTAAATTAGGTGCAGGTCAGCATTCCATCTCTGGGAAGATGGAATATTGGGGACTCAGAGTCATTAATTCAGTACCGATACAAAAATACACTACTAGCTCGAAAACCCCCATGTACCTCTCATAATTTGAAGAACATGATATTGACCAAGATCTTTTTAAAAAACAGAATAGTGTACTTACTCCTAATATGCTTTCTGTCTTTTAAATGTTTTTCTCACACTGGCCAATACTTTAAGGAGCCCTGGTGGCACAACAAGGAGCCTTGGTGGCACAGTGGTTAAGCGCTCGGCTGCTAACTGAAAGGTCAGCGGTTCAAACCCACCAGCCACTCTGTGGGGAAAAAATGTGGCAGTCTGCTTCTGTAAAGATAACAGCCTTGGAAACCCTATAGGACAGTTCTATCCTGTCCTATAGAGTTGCTAAGAGTCGGAATTGACTTGATTGTAACGAGTTTGTTCATTTGTTTGTTTTTGGTGTTACAGAGATTAAGTGCTCAGCTGCAAACTGGAAGGTTGGCAGTTTGAACCCACTAGCTGCTCCACAGGAGAAAGATGTGGCAATCTGCTTCTGTAAAGATTGCAGCCTTAGAAACCCTATGGAGCAGTTCTACTCTGTCCTATAGGATTACTTACTGTTGAAATCAACTCAACAGCAACAGGGCCAATACTTTAAAGTATATTGCTTTCCTTCTCCTTCCATTTACAACTCCTTTTGGAGGAGAGGTGATATGGCAGTGATTGGGAGTGTAGGCTCTGATGTCACACTACGTGGGTTAAAACCCAGCTTTTCCATTTACGGATTTTGTAACCTTGGACAAGTCACCTCATTCTATTACACTTCTGTTTCCTCAATAGTAGTTGTTAAGTATTAGTAATAGTTGTTACAAGTGTTAAATGAGGGCAATAGTAGTAGTTGTAAGTATTCAGTGAGGGAGTGCATGTAATATAAAACCATAGTGCCTGACCTATGATAAATTCTTATGATGTTTTAGCTATGGTTCTTACTTATCATAGAACAAAATAATGAGAAAAGCTGAAGGAAATCCATGGTGTTTTGTTTTCTTTAGCTTCTGTTATTTAGTACAATATGGTTCTTTAAAAAATGATCATTAGATTTTCAAATAGTATTTGATTATATATGTATACATGTATATAGCCAAAAACCAAACCCGTTGCTGTAGAGTCGATTCTGACTCATAGCAACCCTATAGGGCAGAGTATAGGGAGCCCTAGTGGCGCAGTGGTTAAGCATTCGGCTGCTGATCAAAAGAGTGGCAGTTCAAATCCATCAGCCACTTCTTCGATACCCTGTGGGGCAGCTCTACTTTGCCCTACAGGGTCGCTATGAGTTAGGATCAACTTGATGGCAATGGGGTTTGGTTTTTTGATATATATATACATAGAGAGGGAGAACCACAAAAGGTCAAAGTAAATCTTACTTTCTCTGATAGAAATGTTAACCTACCCATTGAATTAATGACGCCGCAGACTGTGTTAGCTTCTTTATTAGCTTCATCCCACTGTTGTCTGCTGCAGAGCTTGTGCTCAACAACAAAACCCTTTTTGTCCTACACGAGTTGCTGTCACATGTATCCCATTCTATATTTTAAAAAATAAATAAATAAATAACTAAGTGTAGGGCTTTACTTATGTGATTCCATCTTCCTGGACTCAGCCCATCCATTTCACTCTCTGTCCAGATCATTTCAGTAGGAGTGATAACCTAAGCACCTACACCATGAGGCCAGAAAGCAGTTGTAGAAAACGAGAAATGTGATTGTTCTGATTATAGTTATTTCTGTAATTATTAACCTACTTGCAAATTTCATTCTTAGAAAAGGTCTCATTTCTCAGGAGGTATCTGGTTTTTCATGTATGTTCACTAAATAGGTATAAAGGTGCTCAAAGCCCTGGAAAGATAGTTCTCTGTGGTCTTTACATTCTCTCTACTTTAAAAAGAAAAAAAAAAAATTAAATGCTTACTAAGTGCCAGGCACAGTGCTATGTGCCAATATCATGAAACAGAGAGAAATGAGGCACACTCCTTATCCTTAAGGAGCTTCCAGTCTAGCAGAGAGTGAGAGATGCACGATGACCTTCGCGACGCAGTGCCAGGAAGGCTATACTAGAAATAGGAAGGAGGGCACAACTAAATCAAATGCTGACACATAGTAAAGATCATTCCTTTGGTTTCATCTAACTATCTCGAATTTCACCAGAAATGGGAACACTGAGTCTTCACGACACACAGCTGACAACTTCACACATCTCATTAGCAGTTAAGCCCCTTGGAAAACTCCAGCCTCCCAATGTAAAATG
>NW_004443975.1:2443477-2453638 GCF_000243295.1 Trichechus manatus latirostris | reverse complement strand
CCTCTTATTGTCCCCATTTTATACAAGAGGAAAACAGGACTCACAGAGGTCAATTAGCTTGTCAGTTTACACAACTAATAAGTGGTGGAGGTGTATTTAGCTGATTGTAAAATCCATGCTTTCTTCATTATGCTGCTTTTAAAATATAATGACAGGTTAAGGTAAAGAGTCTCATATACGTGTCTTTCTAGTAATGTTACACTTAAAAGGAATGATTTTGAAAGAATCTCTAGCACTGGAACTCATTTTTTTTCTGAAGACATATAGGAACCACAATAAATGAAAGAGTTAAAAGTGGAAGGGTTCCTGTTGAAGGGAGATGTGTTCAGAGCTTCACCGTCTAAGTCGCTTTTTCTCTTCTCTCATCTGTGACAGTCCTGTGGCATTGTAGGTGCACCAGCAACACCTGGAGTACTAGTCAAAAATACAGATTCTTGGATCTTGACCCCCAGGTATTCTGACATAGGCCTATGAATCTGCGTTTGAAATAAGTGCTTCACGTAATTCTGATACAGGTGTCTTGTGAGGAACACTGACCCAGAAAATGCTCAGCCTGTCCCTTATCTGATTTCCCTCAAGTACCAGTTGCCTTGATGTTTTGACAAGGGCTTCGTGATTCTTCAATACAGGTAAAAACAATCAAATGTTGATTTCATTTATTATAAAGGCCAGAGCAGTGCCTGGCACATATAGACTCAATAGTGTTTCTAAAAGAATTGATGAACGAACAAATCTATGAATGAGTGTTATAATTGCAAAGAATTGCTCAATGTTGGAAAATAGGAAGAGATACAACATATGGTTCCAATGCAAAATAATATTAAATTGAGGTGGGATGATAAGTGATGAGACATTGTTAGGAAATCTAAAGGGGATCGTGGATCAACATCTGAGTGTATACACACACACACACACAAATAAATTGAAACATATATTGAACATTTTTAATAGCTTACAGTGAGACTAACCAGCTTTACTTTAACTCAGTGAAAGACTAATGTTGAAATCCTCTCAATTCTCTACCCATTAGTTACTTCAGAGTAGCTTCCGGAAATAGAGGATGGGGTGGAATGTAAAAGAAAGGCAGACGAAAGCAGAAAATTTTAAATGACTTCCAAATAAGTAAATAAATCCTGACCTTTAATGAGAACAGGCTCTGTGTTTTAAATAGCTGTTTTGGGTCCTATTGACTAAATCACCTGCCTCCTGGGATTCACATGCTGAGAAGCTATAATTCGGCTTTGAATCTCTGTGTAGAAGCCTGCCATTCTCATGGCAGTTGGTAGGGCCCTAATCCAAACCAAAATCAAGACTCTTACTGGCTTTTTTTAGAGTAGCATATTGAGCAATTGTGTGTGGTACTCGAACCCATACTTTGTGTTCCATCATCAACCCAGCAGTGGAATTTCTGCTTAGGTTGCAGCATTACGGTTCAGTGCTAATGTTTCCATGCCTTAAAATGTCTGTTCTTATTTTTGCTTCTTTTGCATTCCAGTAGTAACTGCTCCAAGTATAAAAGTTGAAGTAGCTCACGTTGTTGTTAGTTGCCATTGAGTTGACTGTCGATCACGGCGACCTTATGTACAACAGAACAAAATGTTTCCTGGTCCTGCATAACCTTTATGGTAGTTGGTTTGCTACGGTCCATTGTTGCAGCTGCTGTGTGTTTTGAGTGCCTTCTAAACCTAGGGGGCTCATCTTCCAGCACTATATCTGACTATAATCTGTTGTGATCCATAAGGTCTTCATTGACTACTTTTCAGAAGTAGATCACCAGGCCTTTCTTCTTAGTCTGTCTTAGTCTAGAAGCTCTCCTGAAACCTATCCACCATGGCTGACCCTGCTGGTATTTGAAATACTGATGGCACAGCTTTCAGCATCACAGCAGCACACAAAATGACAGACAGGTGGTAGAATCCACACTGAGTTTATACAAGTAAAGAACTGGTGTTGAAGAACTGTTCTTGTACTTATTTACTGCAACCGAACACAACAAATGTAAAAAAAGATACTTGCTACTTTGGATTACTTGATAAAGTCCAAATAAATGCCCCAGGCCACACGACAGTAATATCTCTGAAAGCATGAATTCAGTGGCTGGGAAGACAGAGTATTTCCCAATCCGATGTTGCATGGAATGTTGTTGATGGGATATTGTGGGAGGGGAAAACATCTTCTGTGCTCAGATACACTTGGGACATGAAGTGTTGAATAGCGTGAAACTGGCCTCTCTACTGCAGTGCTATAGTGTCTCTGACATGCTAGTGTTCATTACATTTTTCCATTTTGGGGTGACAATACGTGGCGTTTCCCAAAGTTATTTCACCAAAGAAGTCTTTTTCTAGAGCATCGCACAGGATTAGTGCACTAAGGAACACACTTTGTGAAATATTGCCTTAGTTTTTATAGGGAGCCGAAGAGCTACCGAGGAGAAATGGACTGTGTTTGTTTATTTTTCTCTTCAGAAAGAGCTGAAAAAATATTCGCAGCTTCGAGAGACAATTCGGTAAGTGCAGATTCTCGGGAAAACGATTTTAGTTTTAGGTCATCTATTTTGATATTGCTCCCATATGAAATGTTCTAATTTTTAAAACTATTAAATTTCATCAAGAGATTTAAGTAATTTGCAGCTCTGCTACCTAACTCTGATCAAATTTTCACCAGTAATCTAATGGAGAGTAAATAAAAGTTGGTGAGGATTCAGGGAACCTTTATGACTATACAGTGTTGATCTTGTTATAAAACAGTTGCCATCAAGTTAATTTCAACTCGTGGTGATCTCATGTATGTCAGAGTAGAACTGTGCACCACAGAGTTTTCAGTGGCTGATTTTTGGGAAGTAAATCACCAGACCCTTCTTCCGAGTCACCTCTGGGTAGATCAAACCTACAACCTTTTGGTTAGCAGCCAAGCGCTTAACCATTTGCAGCACCCAGGGATTTCAGATACTGTTATATGTGGCATTTAAGATGACAACAGTACAATATGAGACAATGAGATATGGGATTCATGCAACTAAGAAGTTTGTGGTTGTGTGCTGTTGAGTCTGTTCGACTCAGAGCGACTCCATGTGACAGAATAGTACTGCCTCGTAGGGTTTTCTAGGCTGTCATCTTTAGAGGAATAGATCACCAGATCTTTCTCCTGCAGAGCCGCTGTGTGGGTCTGAGCTGCAAACCTTTCAGTTACTAGCTGAGCACTTAACTGTTGCATCACCAGGGCTAGTTTTGGTTAAATGACATTAGCTATGATTAGCCATACAGATATTTATTTTATTTGGATATGTAGTTATTAATATGCAACTCTAAACAATCTGCATTAATCAGAATTTATCAGAAGGAAGCCCTTTACATGCATGCCTCTATCCATTGAGAAAGACTTCCTATAGAAGATAAATTTTGAATAAGGTTTTGCAAGCTGTTGATGCAAAAGCAAACATTGTTTAATGACTAAGAGCAGTACAGGTGATCATTGAAGGAAAAGCAAAAAAAGAAAAAGCAACTGTGAGCAAACTAGCCTTACTGGAATGGAACAAATGGGCTGTTTCTTGAATCTTGGGTTATAGCCAAGCATGGAGCCTAGAACTAGCTGTCTTAGTTATCTAGTGCTGCTATAACAGATATACCACAAATGGATGGCTTTACCAAACAAAGTTATTTTCTCACAGTCTAGGAGGCTAGAAGTCTGAGTTCAGGGCACCAGCTCCTGGGGAAGGTTTTCTTTCTCTCTGTTGGTTCTGGGAGAAGGTCCTTGTCATCAGTCTACCCCTGGTCTAGGAGCTTCTCAGCACAGGGACCCCAGGTCCAAAGTGTGCGCTCCACTCCCAGTGCTTCTTTCTTGATGGTACATGGTCCCTCTCCCCTCTGCTCGCTTTTCTCTTTTATATCTTGAAAGAGATTGGCTCAAGATACAACCTAATCCTATAGATTGAATCCTGCCTCATTAACGTAACTGCCTCTAATCCTGCCTTATTAACATCATAGGTGTTAGGATTTACAACACATAAATAATTACATCAGATCACAAAATGGAGGACAACCATGCAATACTGGGAATCATGGCCTAGCCAAGTTTACACACATTTTAGGGGGACACAGTTCAACCTGTAACACTAAGTATACCTATTGTTATTGTTGTCGTTGTTGTTAATTACATTAGAGCTAGCACCTGACTCATGGCGACCCCCTGTACAACGGAAAAAAATGCTGCCTGGTCCTGTGTCATGCTTATGATTGCTTGTGGATTGGACGATTGTGATCAATGTTATGGATTGAATTGTGTCCCCCAAAAATATGTGTTGTAAATCCTAACCCCTATGCCTGAGGATGTAATCCCATTTGGAAATAGCATTGTCTTTGTTATGCTAATGAGGCCATATCAGTTAAGGTTTGTCTTAAATCTAACTCATTTCCGAGAGGTCTTCAAACTGGTTAGTTCTGGTTCATACCCCTGCTGAGAATTTGCATTTCTAACAAGTTCCCAGGAAGTTATATGTAAGAATCACTGGGGATCTTATTAAAAATGTAGATTCTGATTCAGTGTATCTGGGGGTTCTAAGCAGAGAATGGGTTCGAAGCCCTGCTTCTGAGATACAAAGAGCAGCATAGACATAGAGACAAAAGAGCATAAACGGGGGAGATAGATGCCACATGGAGATTGTAAGGAACTGAGGAATGCCGGTGCTAGAAAGGCTGACGCAAGGATTTTCCCCCAGAGCTGACATAGAAAGAGCCTTCCTCTAGAGCCAGTGTCCTCAGTTCAGACTTCTAGCCTCCTAAACTGTGAGAAAATAAATTTCTGTTCTTTAAAACCACCTATGTGTGGTATTTCTGTTACAACAGCATTACAAAACTAAGATTCATAGGATTTTCATCGGCTGATTTTGGAAATAGATCACCAGAACTTTCTTCCTAGTCTGTCTCAGTCTAGAAGCTCCACTGAAACCTGCTCATCATCATAGCAACACCAAAGCCTCTACTGACAGATGGGTAGTGGCTGCACATGAGGTGCATTGGTCATGGTTTGAACCCAGGTCTCCCTCAGGATGAGAAGTCCACCACTGTCTCCCAAGAGATAAATTTTACATGGTACAGATTCATCATTGGACAAAGAGCAAAGGTTCAGTGTACCAGATTTAATGGACAACAAGGAGATAACAGATGATGGACTAGGCCAACAGGAAGTACTGGAAGATCTAACTCAGGGTGAAGAGTTGGATTCCACCAAGGGGACTGCATACCTCTCCCAGCTTCCCAGGCCTTCACCTGGTTAATTTATCCCTTAAGACTTACTCTGAAATGCATTCTCCTTTCCTCTCTCTTGCCCTCTCCTGCCTCAGGCTGATTGGACTATCCTTCTGTAGCACCCTATTTATGTCTCTGATTTGGCACTTACGAGGGATGGATTAAGACTTTTAGAGACTCTTCATACTAAGGGGAAAATATTGTATAACCCTATATGTAATTCAAAATAAAAACAATATTAAATGATAATATAAGGTTAAGGAAGTACACAAAGCTCTGAATTTCTCCATAGTGATGGATTTGTTTCTTTTTTATATCAACTCTCAAACTCTTCTAAATTTTTTCCCCGTGTTTTTAGTGTCCTATTATGTTGATGTCCTAGACATGAGGTTAGTCAGCCTGTTCGATAATCCACCTTCAACACGTTTTAATTTAATTTATTCACTTGGCTATTTATTTCTACCAATATATAAAAACTAGTTGTCCTCTGACTCATGGTGACACCGACTCATGGTGACTCCATGTATGTCAGACTAAGCGCTATGCTCTGTAGAATTTTCAGTGGTCGATTTTTTTGGCAGTAGATTGCCAGGCCTGTCTTCCAAGGTACATCTGTGTGGCCTTGAACCACCAACCTTTCAGCTGTGAGCATGTTAACTGTTTGCACCACTAAAGGACTCCAAAACAAGTTGCTGTCAAGTCAATTCCAACTCATGGTGACCAATATATAGTGAGCTCTTGATGGCAAAGAGACAGTGACTCATTCATCATTGTATTCCACGAGTTTGTCAATAAATAGTTGTCCAACTGGACTGAACTGAACTTTGACAGAAAATCGAGAAGTCACTTGCACTCAGAAACCCAGGATGTCAATCAGTTGGCTTCAGGGAAAGTACTCGACCTCTAGGTATGGGGCATACTCCAGTCCTTAAGGAGAAAACTAGAGAGTAAAGAAAATGAATCACTCCTTCCCTAAGGAGACAAGAGAATGAAACAGTTACTAAGATGTGAATTTGGGGCTCAATATGAGGACTAGAAAAAACAGTAAATGTGATTTAATGCTGAACTAAAAAGTATTAGATCACTGTTCTTTAAATTCCACACTACTCCCCAACCTCAGCTGAGGTTAAAATTTGCTTCTAGAAACAAGGTTGAAAAAAATTGATTGGTTTATTGTTTAATTGGATTACTTTCTCATTCATAGTCTTTTATTTGTTCAGCAAGAACCTTCTATATGTCGAGCATTATTAGATGCTGAGAATACAAAGGTTAGTACTGATATACCCAATCTCCTACCTAACAGAGTTTACAGACTAGTAGGGCATAAAAGTACACAGACAACTTGGATTGTTCAAGGTGGTGTTTACAACTATTGTTCACTGTAATTGGATTGACATTCCTTCTGATTGGTTTATGCCTGTATTATTAACCACCACCACCAGTTGCTGTCAGGTTGCCTGCAACTCATAGAGACCCTATGTGTGTCTAAGTAGAACTGTGCCTCATAGGGTTTCAATGGCTGGTATTTCAGACATAGGTTTCCAGGCCTTTCTTCCAAGGCACCTCTGGATGGACTCAAACCTCCAACCTTTTAGTTAGCAGCTGAGCTTGTTAATCATTTGCACTACTCAGTTACTACGTATTATTAACAGTTGTTTGATGTTTTGAATTTCACCCCTATTTTACAATGAATAGTAATATAATCAGAATACAGATTTTCAATTTATAAGAGTCACTCCGGCTTATGTATAGAGAATACATTAGAAGGAGCAAGGATGGGGCACACAAACCATTTACAAGGTCATTCTAGTAACCCAGTAGAGTAGCTGGTGGCATAGATGTGGGTAGTGCCAGATGTGGATAGGAGTTGGAGAGAAATGGATAGATTTGAGAATTGTTTAGGTGATAGAGTGATAGGACTTAGTAATTGATTGAACGTAGGACATGAGGATTGGGAGAGGTTAGAAGTGATGCCTGAATTTCTAACTTAGACCATCAAGTGAATGTGAATACAGAAGACAGAATAGGAGCAAGTTTGGATTCAGGTGATCAGTTCAATTTTGAACACGGTGACCTTAAGATACAAGGTGATATTCAATAGATGTCCGAGATACGTGAAATTTATCTTCAGCTGTGTGTCTGGTAAGACCAATCAACCAAAGGGTCAAGTCCGGTGACAAAGATGTTGGTCAAGTGGGGAGATAGAGGTCCATTGAGGTTAGAACTTGAGTCATGCCCCAAAGGCATGGGGTGCCGGGTCTTTATACCTCTTCCATGTAGCCACACATATAGCACGTGCATCACTCATTTCACAAACAGAATGTTTTTCTAACATCACTATCTAATTAAAACCTCTGCAAGAGGCTTAATGTTATATCGTAACATCATATGAAGCAGTTATGATGCCACCTCTGGCATAGGGATCACTGATTACGTACTCCACATCCAGAGGGTAGTCATTATTTGGATACGTCAAGTACTAACCATCCCACTCCACATATACATCACACTATTTATGTTTAAGTACTCTTAAAGTAAGTTATCACTTTTTACTGTTATAACAGGTCTGAAGCTCATAAGAGAGATCTGAGTTGGAAGTATCAGTTTAAAAATATTAGTATATATATGGTAAAGTCAAGAAAGCAAATAAGATCCTCACAGGAGGGAGTGTAGAGTGAGAAGAGAAAGGGCTATGATAGAGCTCTGGGAAATGCCAACATTGTAGATATTGGGAGGGGAGGCAGATCCTGAAATGATGACTCAGCATAGCTCCCCAACTGGTGGGAGAAAAGGTAGGTGAGCATTATGCCATCCGGTTTTGAAGGGAGGTGAGTGCTTTAAGAAAGACAAGGTAGTCAATAATATCAAATGCTCACAACTGGACCAATGAGCAACATCATGAAAAATGGAGAAAACATTGAAGTTGTCAAGGATTTCATTTTACTTGGATCCACAATCAACGACCATGGAAGCAGCAGTCAAGAAATCAAACAACACATTGTATTGGGCAAATCTGCTGCAAAAGACCTCTTTAAAGTGTTAAAAAACAAAGATGTCACTTTAAAGACTAAGGTGTGCCTGACCCAAGCCAAGGTGTTTTCAGTCGCCTCATATGTATGTGAAAGCTGGAAAATGAATAAGGAAGACCAAAGAAGAATTGATGCCTTTGAATTATGGTGTTGCCGAAGAGTATTGACTATACCATGGACTGCCAGAAGAATGAACAAATCTGTCTTGGAATAAGTACAGCCAGAATGCTCATTAGAAACAAGGATAGCGAGACTTTGTCTCACATACTTTGGACATGCTATCAGGAGGGACCAGTCCCTGGAGAAGGACATCATGCTTGGTAAAGTGCAGGATCAGCAACAAAGAGGAAGACCCTCAACTAGACAGATTGACACAGTGGCTGCAACAATGGGCTCAAACATAACAACAATTGTGAGGATGGTGTAGGACCAGGCAGTGTTTTGTTCCGTTGTACATATAAGGTTGCTGTGAGTCAGAGCTGACTCAACGACACATAACAACAACAACTCAGGAGATGAGTAAATCAGGATGAGAAGTGTCTTTTGAAGGTAGTTATTGACCTGGGCAAGAGCTGTTTCAATGTCATGAATCCAGGGAAAACCATATTGCAGTAGGTTGAGGAGTTAAGTCCGAGGTGACGTCATGGAGACACAGCCAACTCCCTCAAGAAGAGTTTTCGATACCTGAGTCATCAACTCTCAGAGTTAGAAAGAACCTTAGATTTCATCTAGTTTGTTTCCAAACTGTACCATGAATCCATCTCACTTCCTGATCATTTTTAAAGCACATATTGAAAACTTACTACATGCAAGGCACCAAGCTATTTGTGGCAGGCCATTCAAAAGCTGACATAGTCTCTACACTTGAGTAGTTTACTGTCTGATGCAGGAAAGAGATAAGTATGCAGATACAATAAGAGCCAAGGATTCACAGCTTGTAATTTTAAGTTTCAGAGATGGACAGAAACATAGATCACAGAGTAAGGTGATAAGAGTATGAGTCCTGGAGTCAGACTACCTAGGTTGAAACCATCTTTGAGATTTAGTACCTGTGTTGTTTATTTTCTCACTGCCTACTTCTCCTAATATGTAAAATAGGGGAAATAATACTACCTACTTCATAAAGTTTTTGTGAGAATTAACTGAAGATTAAAATAGTGCTTGGCATATACCCGTTGCCATCGAGTCAATATCGACTCATAGTGACCCTATAGGACAGAGTAGAACTGCCCCAAAGGGTTTCTAAAGCTGTAATCTTTATAGAAGCAGACTGTCCTATCTTTCTCCCACAGAGTGGCTGATGGGTTCAAACCACTGACCTTTCGGTTAGCAGTCAAATACTTAACCACTGCACAACCAGTAGGCCCCTATTATATAGAATTTTTTTTACCTAAACTGACCTTCCTATACAGACGAGAAGACTGAGTCTCAAGGAATTTAAATGACTTATCCAAATATTTCAGCTAGTTAAGATTAGAGCTGGGACCAGAACAATAACTGAATTCCAGCCCTCTGTTCCAATCAGTTTTCAACGAACTATGCTTCTTTTACTATCAATGAAAAATTTGAGAAACCAATACTCATACAGTACTTTAATATAAAACCAGAAACCAAACTCCTTGCCTTCGAGTCGATTCCAACTCATGTTGTTGTTAAGTGCTGTCGAGTTGGTTTCGACTCATAGCAACCCTGGGCACAACAGAACGAAACACTGCCCCGTCCTGCGCTGTCCTCACAATTGTTGCCATGCTCGAGCCCATTGCTGCAGCCACTGTGTCAATCCATGTCATTGAGGGTCTTCCTCTTTTTTGCTGACCTTCTACTTTACCCAGCATAATGTCCTTCTCCAGGGACTGATCCTTCCTAATAACATGTCCAAAGTATGTGGG
>NW_004443975.1:2431766-2443377 GCF_000243295.1 Trichechus manatus latirostris | reverse complement strand
TTTGGTTTTCTGTCTCCAGGTCTTTGCACATATCATCATAATACTCCACTTTGTCTTCTCGAGCTGCCCTTTGAAATCTTCTGTTCAGCTCTTTTACTTCATCATTTTCCTTTTGCTTTAGCTACTCAACGTTCAAGAGCAAGTTTCAAAGTCTCTTCTGACATACATTTAGGTCTTTTTTTTCTCTCCTGTCTTTTAAATGACCTGCTTTCTTCATGTATGATGTCCTTGATGTCATTCCGCAACTCATCTGGTCTTTGGTCATTAGTGTTCAATGCATCAAATCTATTCTTGAGACGGTCTCTAAATTCAGGTGGGATACACTCAAGGTCATGGTTTGGCACTTGTGGATTTGTTCTAATTTTCTTCAATTTCAGCTTGAACTTGCTTATAAGTAATTGATGGTCTGATCTTCAGTTGGCCCCTGGCCTTGTTCTGTTGATATTGAGCTTTTTTCCATCGTCTCTTTACACAGATGTAGTCGATTTGATTCCTGAGCATTCCATCTGGCCAGGTCCATGTGTATAGTCACCGTTTATGTTGGTGAAAAAGGTATTTGCAGTGAAGAGGTCATTGGTCTTACAAAATCCTATCATGCGATCTCCAGAGACATTTCTATCACCAAGGCCATATTTTCCAACTACCGATCCTTCTTCTTGGTTTCCAACTTTTCACATTCTAATCACCAGTATCATCAATGCGTTTGATTGCATGCTCAATCAATTTCAGGCTGCAGAAGTTGGTGAAAATCTTCAATTTCTTCATCTTTGGCCTTACTGGTTGCTGTGTAAATCTGAATAGTAGTCGTATTAACTGGTCTTCCTCATAGGCGTTATTCTGTCACTGACAGCATTGTACTTCAGGATAGATCTTGAAATGTTCTTTTTGATGACGAATGCAATGCCATTCCTCTTCAAGTTGTAATTCCCAGCATAGTAGACCATATGATTGTCAGATTCAAAATGACCAATACCAGTCCATTTCAGCTCACTAATGCCTAGGATATCAATGTTTATGCATTCCATTTCATTTTTGACTATTTCCAGTTTTCTTAGGTTCATACTTTTACATTCCAGGTTCCAATTATTAATGTATGTTTGCAGCTGTTTCTTCTCATTTTAAGTCATGCCACATCAACAAATAAAGGTCCCTAAAGCTTGACTCCATCCACGTCATTAAGGTCAACTCTACTTTGAGGAGGCAACTCTTTCCCAGTTGTATTGAGTACCTTCCAGACGTGAGGGGCTCATCTTCCGGCGCTATGTCAGGCAATGTTCCACTGCTATTCATAAGGTTTTCCCTGGCTAATTCTTTTTAGAAGTAGACTGCTGGGTCCTTCTTCCTAGTCTATCTTAATCCGGAAGCTCAGCTGAAACCTATCCGCCATGGGTGACCCTGCTGGTATTTGAATACCGGTGGCATAGCTTCCGGCATCACAGCAACACAGAAACACCCTGCAGTACGACAAACTGACAGACTCTTGGGGATTCCAACTCACAGCTTCTGACTCATAGCAACCCTATAGGACAGAATATAACTGCCCCATAGGGTTTGCAAGGAGCAGCTGCTGGATTTGAACTGCCGACCTTTTAGTTAGCAGCTAAGCTGTTAACCTCTACACCACCAGGGCTCCACTGTAATATAAAATTAGCAATTTGGCAAATTCTTTACAATGACCTCAAAATTTTATTTACTGTCTAAAATAATAGTAAGTAATTCATGTCAGAAAAAAATTCATTGTCTTGGAAATAAATTACTATAAATAGCTAAACATTATTTTGATTATGGCAGTGGTATGCATGTTGGCATGAGCTAGAAAAGAAATTGGGAGGAAGGGAGAAAATGGACTTTCCTTTTTCTAAGCAAGTAGTACACATGATAAAGAACAGAAGTGAAAGGGATCTATTGTCTGTCTGCCCTAATGTTAAATACTTTTATTTATGTACATGTTTGTGCACTTTTAATAATGATTGCCCTGAAAGAAATCACCGCCTTTTAAATGACTAGTTGATAATGACTATTTATCCTTTCCACATAAAGAAAGAAGCCAGAACCCATAATTAACAGTTTAATGTGCTGAAAGAAATGGCCTCTTGGACTGAATACAAAGCCAGAGAAGGAGTTTTGAATACTAATCCCAGTGCTTCCATCTTCTCCAAGTAAGAGACCACAGATTCCCCTACTATTCCTCCACAGAGGGCAATTACATATTCTCCACATAAAATTTCTTTTATTCATTCAATAAATATTTATTGAGCATTTATTATATGATATGGAGCCCTGGTGGCGTAGTGGTTAAGAGCTTGGCTGCTAACCAAAAGGCTGGCTGTTCGAATCCACCAGCCGCTCCTTGGAAATCCCATGGGGCAGTTCTACTCTGTCCTATAGGGTGGCTATGAGTCGGAATCGACTCGACGGCAATGGGTTTGTTTGTTTGTTTTGGTTTATTATATGATAAACACTATTCTTTGCACTGAAGATACAGTAGTAAACCAGATGAATGTGGTCCCTGAACTCACGTTTTTAGCTCAGTATACAGAGGCAGAGAATAAAGACACAAATGAGCAATCAACCAATAAGTAAATGAAGGAGTTGAGATGGCTACAGTACTAAGAAGCTTAGTCATGATTATTGGATAGCTATGGGGAAGGCATATGAAGGAAGGTGCTGCTATAGACAGAATTTCTGTTAGGAGGTGATACTTGAATTCAGATCTGAATAATAATGCGACCCAGTCACATTAAAATCTGAGGATAAATTATTCCCAGCAGCTAGAATAACATGTGCAAATGTCCTGAGGCAGGGATGAGCTTGCTGATTGAGGAGTATCGATGTGGCTGCAGCATAATGAACAAGGTAGACGGTGGTATGAAGAAAGGCTGGAGAGGTTGGCATGGTTCAGATCATGTAGGTCAGGGGCTTGCAAAAGTTGTTTTTTTTTTTTTCACCACAACTCATACTAAGAAATATATTTTCCATTACAGCCAAATACACAACGTAGCTTACATATTTAAAACTAAAAAATTTCACAAAACAATACCTACCCTTACTGCATGTGATGTACTGTGGTATTATTTTTTTCTACTCTATTTTATTTGTTTTTTCATTGTAGATTTTGAGCCATCAAATTGATATGATTAATGGCTCATGGTTTACTAGAGTAGGGTCTTGTAGACCACAGTAAGAAAGTTTGGATTTTATTTCATTAGTAATGGAAAACCATTACAGCGTTTTAAGCAGAGTAGTGATCTGATTTAAGTTTTTAAAAAGATAACTCTGCTTGTTGGGTAGTAGGCACCCAAAAGTGGAAGCTGGGAGACCAGTTAAGAGACTGTGGCCTTTAGTGAAGTGAAAAAGATGGTGATTTAGACAAAGGTGGGGGCAGTGGAGAGGATGAGAAGTTACAGGATTTGCTAGTGAATTCGATGGGGTAAATAAAGACAAGGAGAATCAGAAGTGACTCTTAGGGTTCCGTCTGAGCAACTGGGTGAATGATGGCTTTCTTAATTATATATGGAGTGCTGGGGAAGTATAGATAGGGGAGTGGAATTTAAAAGTTCTTTTATGGACACATACATTTGGACTGTCTATTAGACATTGAGATGTAGCTGTCAAGTAGGCAGTAGGATATTCAAATCAGACACTCAAAGGGGAGGTTGGTGTCCAAGATATTAATTGGTAATCATTGATATGTGCTCCATGGAAGTGGATACTGTCACCTAAGGAGAGAATGTGGAGTCCCTGGGTGGTGCAAGTGGTTAATGTGCTCAGCTGCTAATTGAAATGTTGGAGGTTCGAGTCCACCCAGCGGTGCGTCGGAAGAAAGGGCTGGCAGTCTACTTCTGTAAAATCAGCCATCGAAAACTCTGTGGAGCAAAGTTCTACTCTGACACACGTGGGGTCACCATGAGTCAAAATTAACTCGATGGCAAATGATTTTTAAGGAGAGAATGCAAATGGAGGAGACAAGAGATATGAGGAACAAACGCGGGAAACTCCAGTGTGTAAAGGCCTGACGGACGAGGAAGAAACTTCACAGGAGTTTGGCCACTTGTTGGTTAGAGGCTTTATATTTTAGTCAAAGTTATTCCTCATTGTCACTCCGCTGGTTCTCCTGCACGCTCCTCTCCTCCTTTGCTGAACTAGTATAACCAGATCACAGGTTGTTGCATTTTAGATTGTTCTGGGATAGTTTTTGAATTCTCATTTTTATATGTTATCTTCCCAGCTTTATTGTAAGTCCAGTGAGATCAATGACTGTCTCCTCCCTCTTTTATTTCTGTCATATCCGCTAATTAAATACATGTTTATTGAGCACCTACTACATGACAGGCCTAGGCCATAGATCATTTCTGAGCACAGAGGAGATGTTCAATAGATAATTTTTGCAACAAAAAAGTCGGGAGGGTAATAGTGGGCACCTTTTTGCTAGGTAAGATCCCCTGAGGTATGGTTATTTAAATATATTCATAGTCAATTTAGAATTAATAAGTGGCCAAAGGATACATTGTTATAAGTGGGATTTTCTGTATTCTTTATTGACAAATAGTGACAAAAAATTTGTTTTTCAGTTGCCAAAATTAAATTTATAACTTTCCTATTCCGCAGGGGAAGCCTTAGGGAAAGTCTCCAACGTGGAGGGTCAGTATGGACAGTGTTCACTAAAGTAAATTAAGCTTAGCTCTACAAGGTTACAGTGGGGACTGTCCTGTTGTCCTGCAGGGAAGGCGTTATGGATTAAATTGTATTCCCCCAAAATATGTGTTGAATTCCTAACCCTTAGATGTGACCTTGTTTGGAAAGGAAGTTTTTCTTTAGTTACATCAATGAGCTCATAGCAGTGTAGAATGGATTCTAAACCTAATCACTTTTGAATTACAAAAAGATCAAAATAGATGCAGAGATGCACATGGGGGAAGACAGACGCCAAGGAATGCCAAGGCTTGCTGGCAGACACCAGAACTAAGAGAGAAGCTCAGAGAAGGAACCAACACAGCTGAGACCCTGATTCGAACTCTTAGTCTCCAGAACTGTGAGAAAATAGATTTCTGTTCTTAAAAGCCACCCACTTGTGGTATTTTTATTATGGCAGCGTTAGGTATCTCTGATAGTGGGTATCTGTGCAGAATAACCCCACCGTAGATGTTCAAGACCACAGTTGAGATTTTGTTTTGTGTGGCCAAGAAATGAAGAAGTAGGTCTAAGAACAGGAGAGAATGGACAGACTTTTTTTGTTTAGACAATTTACGTAGCACCGCTAGCTCTATTAAATTATTTGCTGAGCTCTAGTAAACAGCTTGATGGTATAATCATGATGTCAATCTTCGTTTTATTCCTGAAAGTCTGAATATATGTCAGGAGGTATTTTCAGTGTTACTGCTCTATAATAATAGATTCTTCTTCCAAATTCATATTCTTTTAGGAAGAAGCAGTATACATTTTTTAAACACCTGGAACATAGTCAAATATATGCAGGTGTCTTTTAAATCAAGCAGAGGATGGTAAGAATTAGGGTAAAAAAAAGATCTTGTTCTGACAAACTGATGACATGATTAAAAAAAAAAGCAAACCTATTGCTGTTGAGTCGATACTGACTCATATCAACCCTATAGAACAGAGTAGAACTGCCCCATAGGGCTCCAGATGACATGATTAGGCTATGTTTAAGCTCAGCTCTACAGCTGCTTCTACTCATAGCAAGAAGATCCTCTGTCTCCTGGCTGGTCTCTCTAAACACTTTGCCTGATATACTTAGAAGTACCAGCTTTTTACTTATGGTCAAGCTGGAACTCCTACAACATTGGAATGTAACCTCTTCAAAGAGTTGCCCACAATAAATTGTGATTAAAAGGAAAAAAATTAAGCCCTTCCTCTTGACCATCCCAACTTAGCAAGATATTTAAGACATTAGCGAAAGGAAGAAGACCAAAGCATCTTTTGAGATTGGAGCTGGTTGAATAGTCCACTTATCTTAAAATGTCCTACAACGGTGAAGAATTTTCCAGCCGAATAAAGTTTTGTTTGCTTCTAATCCCTCTATGTTGTAAATAAGAAGTTATAAAGATAACTCAGAACTCTGGAAATATGTGTATGGGACACCATCAGTGATGTCCAGGTCCTTGTAAAAGTCATAAAAATGAGGTTTTCAGAAGCACATTAAAATATGTTTAAGTCAATAACTTCAGTTTTCCAGTCTTGGTGTATAAGAATGGATAAGAAGACCAGAGAGACAGAAGGCTTTGTCCTCTTAGAGCCGTAGGTATTACCTCAGAGGGAAATGAACAATACTGTCCCCCAGACTTGGTAATTGGTTGGTGATGGCAAAGCAGCCCCAAGAGGTTAGGTGACTCACCCAGGGTGTTGAGCTCACAGTATATGAGACAGCACCAAAATTCAGGCCTCCTGACTGAACAACAGTTGTATAAGCATCCCACTCAAGCATGCCGCCTCCCAACTTAGTATGGGTTATTGAACATTTCTAAGCAACAAGTGCAGAGTTATGCATCTTCAGATACTTCATAAACATTATTTGATATTAATGTGTGTTTTTTTCCCAATGAAACCAGGCATAGATTTAATAGTAAACACTCTAGCTACATCTGGAATGTTATAAACAATGTAGCATTATTTGACAAATTTAGAAAAGAAATTTGGAGCAGAATTATTTAATACTTTCCAGTTAAAATGACTCCACATAATATTAAGAATAATATAGTCACAGTTGTGTTCTCTGCGTATCGAAGGTTGTTAATGAGTCTTCCTTCAATTCTGATGCCGTGTTCTTCTTCATATAGTCCAATTTCTCGGATTGTTTGCTCAGCCTACAGATTGAATAAGTATGGTGAAAGGATACAACCCTGACACACACCTTTCCTGATTTTAAACCTTGTAGCATCCCCTTGTCTGTTTGAACAACTGTGTCTTGGTCTAAGTACAGCTTCTGCATGAGCACAATTAAGTGTTTTGGAATTCCCATTCTTCACAATGTTATTCATAATTTGCTATGATTCACACAGTCGAACGCCAGATCCTTCATCTTACTTTGTCTTAGTCTGGAAGCTCCGCTGACACCTGTCAACCATGGGTGACCCTGCTGGTATTAGAAATACTGGTGGCATAACTTCCAACATCACAGCAACACGCAATCCACCACAGTACAGCAAACTGATAAACAAGTAGTGGATAATTCCATACCATACAATTAACTCATTTACAATTTGTAATTCAATCACTTTTAGCATTTTCACAGAAATGTGTAACCATCACCACAGTCAATTTTAGAATGTTTTCATACCTTCAAGAAAAAACCCTGTATCCTTTAGCTGTAACCTCCCAGCCTTCCAGTCTCCTCCAGCACTAAACCCAAAACCAAACCCGCTGCCGTAGAGTTGATTCCGACTTAGAGCGACCCTGTAGGACAGAGTAGATCTTCCCCATAGGGTTTCGAAGGAATGACTGGTGAATTCACTGCCGACCTTTTGGTTAGCCGCCGAGCTCTTAACCACTGCACCACCAGGGCTTCTCCAGCCCTTAGCAACCACTAATATACTTTCCGTCTCTCTAAAAACAAACAACAAGAACAACCAAAACACAAGTTACTGTTGAATCAGTTTCAACTCATGGCAATCTCATATATGTCAGAGTAGAACTGTGCTCCACAGGGTTTTCAATAGCTGGTTTTTCTGGAAGTAGATCACAAGGCCTTTCTTCCAAATTGCCCCTGGGTGTACTCAAACCTCCAACCTTTCGATTAGCAGCTGAGCACATTAACTGTTTACACCACTCAGTGACAATCTGTCTCTATAGATTTGCCTATTATGGACATTTTATACGAATGGAATCATACAATATGTGGTCTTTGTGACCGCTGTAGGAGCCCTGGTGGCACAGTGGTTAAAGTGCTCAGCTAATAACTGAAAGGTTGGCTGTTCGAACCCACCAGCTGCTTTCTGAGAGAAAGATGTGGCTATCTGCTTCAGTAATGATTTACAGCCTTGGAAACCCTATAGGACAGTTCTGCTTTGTCCTGTAGAGTTGCCGTGAGTCGGACTCGACTTGATGGCAGTGGATTTGGGTTTGGGTTGTGACTGGCTTCTTTCACTGAGCATTCTGTTTTCAGGGTCCATCCATGTAGCAGCATGTATCAATACTCCATTCCTTTTTATGGTTGAATCATAGTCCATTGTATGGATATATCACATTTTATTTGTCCGTTCATCTGTTAATGGATACTTGAGTTGTTTCCACTTTTTGGCTACTGAGAATAATGGTGCTATAGGCATCCATATACATGTTTTTGTGTAGACATATGTTTTCGTTTCTCTTCAACATTTACCTAGGAGTGGAATTGCTGGGTCCTATGGAGTCCCTGGGTAGTGTAAACAGTTAAGCACTTGACAACTAGCTGAAAGGCTGGCAGTTAGTACCTACCTAGAATCACTTTAGAAGAAAGGCCTGGCGATCTGCTTCTGAAAAGTCACAGCCATGAAAATGCTAAGGAGCGGTTCTACTCTGCACATATGGAGTCGCCATGAGTCAGAATGGACTCCATGACAACTAAACAACAACATGGTAACATTATGTTTCATCATTTGAGGAGCTGCTAGACTGTTTTCCACAGTGCCTGCACCATTCACATTCCCAAGAGCAGTGTATGAGGTTTTCAGTTTCTCTACCAACACGTTATTATCTGACTTTTTGAATCTAATCATCTTTGTGGGTTTGAAGTGGTATCTCATTGTGGTTTTGATTTGCATTTCTCTGATGACTAATGATGGTGAGCCTCTTTTCATCTGCCTATTGGTTATTTGTATATCTTCCTTGGAGAAATGTATATTCAGATCCTTTGCCCATTTTTAAATTGGATTATTTGTCTTTTTATTATTGAGTTGTGAGTTATCTTGATATATTCTGAAAACAAGTCCTTTATCAGATATATGATTTACAATTTTTTTTTTCCTTTCTGTGGGTTGTTGTCTTTTCACTTTCGTGACGATATTCTTTGAAATACAAAACCTTTTAATTTTGATGAAGTCGTGTTTATTTTTTGTTTTGTTGCTTGTTTTTGGTGTCATTTCTAAAACTCTCTTGCAAAATCCAAGGCCGTGAAGATTTACCACTGTGTTTTGTTTTTTTTTTCCTAAGAGTTTTACAGTTGCAGTAATTGCATTTAAGGCTTTGATTTCTTTTGAGTTAATTTTTGTGTATGGTGTGAGGTAAGGGTACAGCTTCACTCTTTATATTTAGTTTTAATCCTTTATAATCCTTTTGAGAGTATTAGAGTTAATATTAAATTTAATTTTATATTTCTTCTTTGTGCCTCATTAAGCTCACATATGTAGTGGGCTAAGCCTGGTTTACAGGTCATTGATCCAGCCCTGGGGTTACAAACTTAAGTTGATCTAAAGCAGAAAGATGGTGACACCACAGGAACACTTCTCCTGAGTCAAGGGAATGGCCTCTAGACTGTTTTCCTCAGATTTAGTAATGCCTCCTCTCTTGCACACACCATGATGGTTTATAGAGGCTATTACTAGGCCACTGAGAATTGAAAACAGTTTTTTAGCAGAGAAGATTTGAGTTTGCAATGACTTGGGTATTCAAGTGTAATGAGTTTAATCACTTATGTGAAAGTGTTTCTTTTTGATTAAGTGATAGGTACTAATAGTGACATTTGAGAATCACATTACCTATTTGAGCAGAGAGTATAATTTAAAAAAAAAAATTGCTGTCAAGTCTATTCTGACTCATAGTGACCCTGTTAAAAACAGAGTAGAACTGCCCTGTAGGGTTTCCAAGGAGCATCTGGTGAGTTTGAACTGCCGAACTTTTGGTTAACAGCTGGTCTCTTAACTACCGTGCCACCAGAGCTAGAGAATATAAAGTGTGTTTGAATCATTTGAATTCTGTTGTTATAAAGGCATGCTTTAGTCCAGGTATTTCAAGACAGCATTAAACATGCAAGAAATTAATTACAAGAAGCACTTGTGAGAGGAAGTGTGAAGAGAGGCTGGGGGAGCAGTCAGACCAAGATGCTAGCCTGACCCCAAGTGAAAGAGAGAGGGAAGGAAGTAAGGAAGGATGGAAAGAAGGAAGGTTGGGTGGAAGTATCTTAGTCTCCAGTGGAGTTCTAGGGAAAATTCAGCAAAGCCATTGGAAAATTCTCAACTAAAATCACCGGTTGGAAGTGCCCTGTGTCTCCCAGGAATGACCCATTTTAGAATCCCCACCATGCTCAGGCATTGGCTGGGAGCAACACAGAGGAAGTGTGGCCTCAGTGCAAAACTCAAAGTGACCAGTTCTCTCAGTAACATCTCTCTGTGCTTTTACTGAAAGGAAGTTAAGATCATAAACGAAGACCTTAAGTCTTGCAGCCTTCTGTAACTAGGCAGATCTGAGGCTGATCCCTCAGACTTGGGGCCCATTGACTGCTCATCAAATTTGCTGCTGCCAGAGGAACAAGCCATTCGAGGAACACTAGTCTTTTCCTTCATCCCTTTCTTTCTGAGCTCATTTGGGCATCTACGGGTAGCAAAAACATTTAAACTGGTGTGAGTTGCATCACACTACTGGCTACTGCATGTTGCTTTTATAGGACATCACTAGCTGAGGAGGAGAATTATAAGGAGAAAAACCTAACGGCTAAGGAGAGGCATAAAGACTTTTCTCTGTTACTGTGTGGAAACCCTAGGTTCTTGCTCGGCATGACTCATATTGGCCAAAGAACTGGAGACCGAGATGGGAAGGCAGAAAAGCACCTTTATTTTGTTGCACAGAGAAAGGAGTCAGTCAGAGCTGCTGCCGCCAAGACTGTTCCTCAAGGGCGAGGGGAAAAGTTACTTGTAAGGGGTTTACAAGTAGGGAGTTCATAAAAGTTCCATCAGCAACAGTCTTAACCATACTGCACAGGCGCAGTGGGGTTTACATATAACTTCCAAGGAAAGAAAGCAGGATTCTAATGCAAAGCTGTGGGGGAGGAAGCCAAGCAAAAGAAACAAGACTCTAATGCAAAAGATGCCTGGCCAGCTAAGCAAAGAAAGCAGGATTCTGATGTGAAGCTCTTTGAGATGGTGGAATTTTCCACAGCCTGGTGAATCTGTCTTACCTCCACAGATTAGACCGTTTGAAGGACCCTCTAAGAGAAAATTAAGCTTTATACATAGCACCCAGACATCAAGAGCATGAAAACCAGTAGAGTGTTGTCCTACCCATGGATGTGTCACAATATAGTGAGAAAGGCATATATTCAGATAATTTCAGTATAATGTGACAAGTGCTAAGACAGAATTAGGTATAAAATGCTGTGGCTGCCAAAGGAGTTAGCTTAGTCTGAGAGGTCAGCCAAGATGTAAGGAGCTCAGTGCCAATTGTATTTTATTTCTCACTCAGTAATTATTGTTTCTGGAAAATATTTTCACATCTTTATTTTTTAAAGCTCTAAATAAATGATAAATGGAGAAAAGATTGAAGTTGTCAAGGATTTCATTTTTCTTGGATCCACAATCAGCGCACATGGAAGCAGCAGTCAAGAAATCAAATGATGCATTGCGTTGGACAAATCTGCTGCAAAAAACCTCTTTAAAGTGTTAAAAAGCAAAGATGTCACCTTGAA
>NW_004443975.1:2429132-2430060 GCF_000243295.1 Trichechus manatus latirostris | reverse complement strand
CTATTTGTCTGTTCTTGGGTGCATTCCACGCTGGTCAGTGACCTTTATGAAATTTCCTATGCACTCAGAAGAATCTGTCAGTCTGGACCTCAGTTCCTTTTTTTTTTAACAGCATAAAAGACATGAAGCTGATCCAAAGGTCCATTAGCAGACACTGCTGAGGTCGGATGAAAAGATTCAGGAAAGGAAAGGCTATGAGTCCGTCAAGCACTGGGGGTTGGAAAGAGAATCTTATTAGAGGTAGTTCAGCTCCTCGGACAACTCCCTGAGAACCACTGTTCTGAAAATCTTTAGGCTCTGAAGAAGTTTTCCATCTCAGATGTACCCAGTCGTATCCCTCCTGTTTATGAAACTTTCTGGGTATTAAGAGACCTCACAAAGACTTCCAGAAAACAAGGACAATGTTAAACTCAAGCTCATGGTCTCTCTCTCTAATCTGATAGATAGGAAAGACTAAAAAGAGGTAATATAATAAATTTTAAAAGTGCACCTTAATCCTAAAGGTTCTCCCTAGCATACCACATCCTTTAACTATCACTAAGGCACAGAACAATTGGTATCAAACGGAAAGAAAGGCATGAGTATTTTAGAGGTGGCTGTCTTTTGGAGCCCTGGTAGTGCAATGATTAATCACTCAGCTGCTAAGTGAAGGTCGAGGGTTCGAATCCCCCAGCTGCTCTGCAGGAGAAAGATGTGACAATCTGCTTCCATAAAGATTACCACCTTGGAAAACCGATGGGGCAATTCTTCTCTGTCCTATAGGGTCGCTAAGAGTCAGAACTGACTTGATGGCAGTGTATATAGCTCTCTTTTGGAAAGAGCAATGAAGTTGAGGGTAAGTTTCAGCAAAGAATTCTGAAAACATTGATAGGTTATTGAAATGCAAAGATATATAAATATTTCTACACACACACATGCAAAAGAAATT
>NW_004443975.1:2426996-2427972 GCF_000243295.1 Trichechus manatus latirostris | reverse complement strand
GTTTATAGGATTTTTATTGCCTCATTTTTGGAAGTAGATTGCCAGGTCTTTCTTGCTAGTCTGTCTTATAACAGAAGTTGCACTGAAACCTGCCCACCATGGGTAACCCTGCTGGTACTTGAAACACCGATGGCATAGCTTCCATTATCACAGCAACAGTCTAGCCCCCACAGTATGACAAACTGACAGATGGGTGGTGGAAAATAAATAATGGGAAGCATAAACACATACATACATGAAGATTTACATGGGAGGATGCTTATACAAATGGTGGCGGGATTTTTTTTCTGAGTGGTAGACTTTTAGGAGGTTTTTACTTCTTCATAAATCCTTTTTGTATTACCTGAATTGTCTACAGCAAGCATAAAATACCTTTGCAACCTAGACACATAGTGCAGTTAATATATTATTACACTTATAGGCCTCCCACACATATGACTGGACTCGTTTGTAAGAAACTACAAACATCATGCTTTTCTTCCTAAGAATTTCTGTCTCTGCATCATTCAGGAGGTTCACATCTTCTTAATTAATAGAGGGATAATAGGTGTTCACTGCGGTATTTTAGTCTCTATGATTGGCCAAGAAATTCTCATCTTCTCATTTACTAAGTCATCCCACAGACATTTACAGACAATCCACCATGCTTGAGGTACTTGATACATGGTAGGGACACAACAAAAAAAAGATATGTCCTCAAGAACCAATCAGTCTTAGAAGAAAAGCTCCTTAGAAGTAAGGATGCTGAGACTTCAGCTCACTTACTGTGGACACATCAATCAATCAGTACAAAAGCCCATCATGTTTGATAAAGTGGAGAGTCAGCAAAAATGAAGGAAACCCTCAATGAGATGGATTGACACAATAGCCATAACAATGGACTCAAATATAGCAACAATAATGAAGATGGTGCAGGACAAGGTAACATTTTGTTCTCAACATAAGCTTACCATGAATTGGAGCCAACTCAGCAGGA
>NW_004443975.1:2414061-2425988 GCF_000243295.1 Trichechus manatus latirostris | reverse complement strand
AAGAGAGTTGCAGAGACATGTTCCTATGGAGCACTAATATATTCTGTTTGTTAAATAGAACAGGGAAGAATTATCATAGGGCAAGAAAACCTCTGAGAATTGAAAAAGAAAAAAGAAGTGAAAATGTGAGTCTACTTATTTTTTCCATAATCACCTAAACATGTCAAGCTGCTGGTAGGAGAACCTTGGGGAGAAGGACATTGGTAGAAAAAGCTGTTCATTAAATACCTTGTGCCTATGCAGGTCAAATATATTTAGAAGCACATTTGTCAAAATCAATAAAACCCTTTGGAAACAAACCCTAGTCTAGTGGTTTCAGCATAAATGATTCCTCTTTACTTTTCTGGTGGCTCTGCCTCATCAAGTTAGATGGAAGTTTTCTAAAGAATGGACTCTATTAACAGCAGACACCGAAAGGCCAAGAGTGGCTTGGGAGAGATGTGGCTGCCCTGAGTTGTTCTTTACAGTTTGCCTGCTGAGAAAAATTATCTTAGAGTCAGTGTGACTAATCTCTGTCCTTCCTAGTGTATTAGCACAGTGAAATTCAGCGTAGCATATTGGACACTTGAAATAGTTTTAATCATCTGTCAACCCAGGTGTGAGCATATTGTCAGGGTAATGCATCAGCTGTAACAGCGAAGACCCTAAATTATAGTGTCTTAGCGTCTTAGCACAACAGACGTTTATTTCTTGCACATGTAAACTACAAAGTAGGGGTTCCTCCAAGCAGTGATTCACAGATCCAATGCTCTTCTATCATACGGCTCTTGTCCTGTCACCAGGTAGCTTTTAAGGTCCCTGGCTTATTTACATCAAGCTAGAAGGGGAAAGAACATGGAGAGTCCTGTGCAAAGGATGCTGAGAAATCTAGTCTAGCTGCATGCTCAGGAAAAAGAAATGAATTCAGTGACCGGCTAACCAGTCTCTTCCACAGTCTACTTTCTGGCCTCCAAATATCTGTCACATGTAGAACACAATTACAACCCAGCGACTCCACAAAGATAACCTGCGATCCCATTCTGCTACTGTGTTTAACTCCAATATTAGGATCCCTCTAGTGAAGTACAGCCTTCCATCAGATCTACAAATGGATCCTTGTGGTCGGTCTACCTATGAACAGAAAGACAAGCTATACACCCCACTTCCAACCCACCACCTCACCCCCAGTGTTCAGTCCTACAGGAGAGAAAGAACTGTGGTTGTTAGTTACTGTCAAGTCATCTCTGACTCATAGCAACCTTCTGTATAACAGAATGAAATACTGCCTGGTCCTGTGTCATCTTCATGACCGTTGGTATGTATGACTCCATTGTTTTATCTGTTGTGTCAATTCATCTCAGTGAGGGTTTCCCTTGTTTTTTCTGACCCTTTGCTTTACCAAACATGATATCCATTTCTAGCAATTGGTCTTTCCTGATGACGTGCCCAAAGTAAGCATGCAAAATCTCTCCATCCTTGCTTTGAAGGAGCATTCTGGTTGTATTTCTTCTGAGAATGATTTGTTCATTATTCTGACAGTCCATGGTATAATCACCACAATTCTTCGCCAACACCAACACCACAATTGGATAAGCACACTGAAAATTTCCATTTGGAAAAGTGATGAGTGGGAGGCACATAGTAATCCTGGGCCAAGGAATTACAAGTCTCTGCTGGGCAGGCATTGTGAAAGCCCCAACCTTGCGAGTGGGGGAAGTTTGTTGAGCAGATCCTAATTCTGCTTTTTAGGTATACTCCTTTGCCTCTCATTCTCTATGGTCACATCAGAAGTGGATATTGTAGAGAATTCCCTCCTTGGGGGGCTGCCTGTCTTTCATTGCCCGCTTCTTGCTGGTGTAAATTTGGGGGTTGTTTTAGGATTGAAGCAGTCAAGTGCTTTTTCAAATTTAGACTTACGGTTTCTCTGCCCTCAAAAATGTAGGAGTTTTGAATATATTTTGTTCCAGCCAGTTTCATAACCCAGTAATCATACCTAAAGTTTTTATTAAAATTCTTGTCAAATGCTCTTTCTTTGCTTCCTTGGCCCATTGTCTCTCTTCCTCAACTTAATTGTCAATACCTTGCCGCCCTGTGAAAAAGCAGGCTTGAGTGGGAGTAGGCTTTGCTGCAGGTCTGAATCATTTCTTTCTACTGAAATATCTTTTACTCAATGACTTTTTTCAGTCTTATCTTTTATTAGGTGGTATACATAAATAGTCTGGATTTTCCAACCCTACAAGGCACTTGATCCCTCTAATTCCTTCTAATTCTGCTTGAGAACTAGCCAGTTCTTGCCTGAGATTATATTTTTCTAGTAATAACTTGCAACAACAGCCAATAGTAGCAAATACACATTAACATTCTGACTTTTTCCATCCACCTCCCCTAGAAAACCAAAAACCAAACCCGTTGCCATCGAGTCAGTTCTGACTCATAGCTACCCTGTAGCACAGAGTAGAATTGCCCCACAGGGTTTCCAAGGAGCTCCTGGTGGATTTCAACTACCAACCTTTTGGTTAGCAGCAGTGGCTCTTAACTACTACGCCACCAGGGTTTCCACTTCCTCTAGAGCTGTAGGTAATTGAGCATTTCTTTAGTCTTCCAGGTTATTTCAGCTGACAGACTTACCAAATGCTTTGCCACTGAATAACACAAATCTCCATCTTTCCAGCCTCTGATAAACATTTCCTGCACACAACATGATTACTAAGCCAATTTATGGTTTCTATTATAGCAGTGGAGCCCTGGTGGCAAAGTGATTAAGAGCTCAGCTGCTATCCAAAAGGTCGACAGTTTGAATCCGCCAGCTGCTCCTTGGAAACCCTATGGGGCAGTTCTACTCTTTCCTCTAGGGTTATTGTGAGTCAGAATCGACTCGATGGCAACAGGTTTGGTTTTTGGTTTATTATAGCAATATCCCACTTGAAAATGCCAATTTCTTTGTTTGTTGGGGTAACCTTAGCTGCTCTAATAGACAAATCCTCAAGTCTTGTCGTTAATTGCCGTCGCGTCGATTCTAGCTCATGGGGACCCTATGTGTACATGGTAGAACTGCTCCGAGGGTGTTCAAGGCTGTGATCTTTAGGAATCAGATTGCAGGGCTGCCTTCCGAGGTGCCTCTGGGTGGGTTCAAACTGCCAGTGTTTCAGCTAGTAGTTTAGTGCTTAACCATTTGTGCCACTCAGGGACTCCCCTTAAGTCTTAGTAATTCAATATAGTAGAAGTTTCTTTCTTACCCGTACAAAGTCCAAAACAATTGTCCCTAATCAACTTTCTTCCAAGTTGTGGCTCAGGGACTCAGGCTTTTTCTATCTTGTGATTTTCTTCAACTTCAGTATCTGGCTTCCATGGTCACCATGCTTATCAGTAGAGTGGAATAGGAAATGTCTGGAAGTTCATACATGGGAGTTTTTTATGAGCCAGGCCAGGAGATTTCTGCTCACCATCCTTTAGCTAGTACTAAGTCACATGGCCACACCCAACTGCAAGGAAAGCTGGAGCATATGTGGCCTATGTATCCAGGAAGAAGAAATGGATGTGGTTACCTAGTCTCTACCACAGTGTTCTTGAAATTAATTTAATCCTTGTTCCTAATTATCCTTATTTGTAAAATAGAGCAGTAAATCACTTATCAAGTAAATTAACAAGCTTCTTATGAAAACTCTGTTGGTTGCTTAGTGCTTTTAAAGTGATAAGCATATTGTATTTGTATTTAAAATCATGGGCTTTAGAGTTAGAGCTTGCCACTGCTATGTATTTTAGCTGTAGTAACTGTTGCAGTCAAAGCAATCACCCAACAACTAGAGCACAACTCTTTTCTAGATGACACGTCTTTGCTCTTTATACCTTCAATGGCATGGTTTATAAATAAGAATTTGTTAAATCAAGATCCTATCATATCAATGTCCAATATAACACAATTATTATGTACTTGGGTTTCCTTCAGTGTACTAACGATCAGCCCATACTTTGGTGTCACAACTAACATAATATTTATGTATAAGCTGTCTTCTGTTTTATGGAAATTTTAAAGACATACGTTTGACGTAGATGGATGAAGGTAATTAATTAAGCTCTTTGAAAGATTTATCCAAAGACACTCCAAACATGAGAGTCAGTCTTAAAAATGTTATATCCTTTGGCATTATCTTTTTATTCATTTATTTACCAAAAAAAATGTTTATTGAGCATTCACTAGTAAGGCAAAGAGCTGGGTATTTTGAGAGGCACAAAGTAGAATAAGGCACACACAACCTGACCTTCAAGTAGGTAAATAAGTCACTTACATCCATGTTCCAGTATGGAAGTGATTTTTTCCATCAGAGAACTGAGGTAAAATAGAAGTTCACAAAGGAAGAAAAATATCATTGAAGAAAAGAAGAGGAGGATCCTTGGGGACATATTCATGGAGGAAATGACATTTCAGGTGGGATTTTGAAGAAAGCTTATGTTTAAAGAGTTAATGAATGTAAATGGATTAGAATACTGACAGGTACACAGTAAGCATTCAGTACATGTTAGCAATAATGATGATCATGATGATGATGGTGGTGTTGTTGATGGTAATGAGAGTAGGGTTGGTGGTGATAGTGGAAGTGGAAATCTTGGAGGTTGCGTAGATGATAGCAATGGTGGGTGGCAGTGTGGTGATTATCATTTTGGTGCTGAGGTGATGAGTATAGTGGTAGTGGTAATGGTGATGGTGGTGTTGGTATTGATCTTGATGTTGGTGGCGAAGGTGGGGTAAAGGTGATAGTTGTTATCTGGCCATAACTTGCAGCAAAAATTGCTAGTACACACTTGGAGCTCTCAGCCTACAGGCTATATGCGCTAAAACCTGCGAAAGATGGAACCTGTGTAAGGCAGAAACATGTCAGAGAAGGAAAACTCAAATATTTCCCACTAAAATGAGTGATACAGAATAGCGGTAAGACTGCACCCCATCAAAGGCAAAAAACTTGCAAGATCCAGAAAACAAGGCAGTCCCATTGAGTTCTGGCTCTCACTGGTTTCACTGTAGTTATCTTGAGTGTATTTTCAGCTGTACCCCAGTTCTATAGTGTTCCCTAATAATCCCACGAGAAATAATATTCCCTTCTCTGAATATGTATGCATCCTTTGAAGTGATCTCAGAACGCTTTTTTTTTTTTAACTTCCTTTATCTGATCACTGTGCTCTGGTGCTAATGTTTGCATACTTGGAGAAATCTGCACCCCTGCTTTCTTCCATATTTTAATGAACTATCTGGCCTAGAAATTCTAGGAACAAACTTAGACATTTCGGTTACATGACCAGACTTGATTTCAGGCTGCACTCACACCGAGTCCTGGATTCTGTGACCCAGCCTTGCTGCTTCTACTGCCTGCCACCAGATGTTACCTCCAAAAGAAATGGTGCCTTTCCTCATTGTATCCTGAGACCCAAAGGCCCTCTTGCATCCTGAGTCCACAGCATAAAAACTACCAGAAAAAAATTTCCCCCATTCAGTGCTTTCGCTCTTAAAAGACTATCAGTTCTATCCTAATCATCTGTTAATATTAAGCATGAAAAGCATGGGAACATGAGAAGCACAGTAATTCCCCTCACCTCCTAAATAAATGTTGCTCCATTTTCTCTAAACCATTTTCTGTCAATACTAAAGATGTTTATTAACGGATCAATGGTTGTGCTGGTTTTAACTCTTTGCCCATTGTTCACTCTTTTTAACATTAGTATACTGGTTCCCTCATTTCCCCATATGGCCTCAATAAACCCCATCTGAATGAATAAATCAGAAACCCTTTTGCCGTTCCCTGCATCACAAGCTGAAGACATCTATAAACAAATGCTAATTATAAAACGACTTGCATTCTGTTATGTAATCAGCATAATTTTCAGCAAGAAGCATAACGTTATTCTGTAGTTTTAAAGTATTATTCCCTTTGTGGGAGGAGATTTGTAATGGTCTCATGACTCTTTGTCATCAAATCAACCTTGGTACCTCCAATTTAGAGGAACAATAGTTTTGTAACATCCTGTACCATCACGTATCCAAGCCTCTTGCTTTATTCAATGCTGGATACCTGAAGAGATATTTTCCTGTCTTCCCCTGCCCCGTGATACTTGATAGTTACTCTGGCAACAATGACACAACTGCAGTAACAGTCTAAAGATGCAGTTTCAAATCAGTTCATACAATGGCTCCATATTTCAGAATCGTTTGGGAAGATATAAACAAGTGAATGGCTGTTTTTCACAAATGCGTAGATCTACCTAAGAAAATATTTTGAAAGTATTAAGGTGGTAGTCAAGGGTCACATGACATAATGTCTGAATTGTCACCTGACACTCTGTTGTGCCCCTTGGTTTTGTCTTTCTATAAAAGTGTGTTTGTATTTACTGGCATACATCAAGTAGTGCTGAAGTTTTTAGTGAGTCTCTAGATCAGCTACCACCTGTTGCTGTTGAGTTGTTTCTGACTCATGACAACCCCATAGGTGTCAGAGCAGAACTGTGCTCCACAGGGTTTTCAGTGGTGGTGCAAACAGTTGATGTGCTCGGCCGCTAACAAAAAGGGTATCGGTTGGAGTCTACACAGAGGCGCCTCAGAAGAAAGGTCTGGTGATTTATTTCCAAAACACCAGGCATTGAAAGCCCCATGGAGCACAGTTCTACTCCAACATGCGTGGGGAGTCACCATGAGTAGGAGTCAACTCAACAGCAACTGGTTTTTCTACATCAGCACCTCCCAAGACGAGTCTCGGAAGATAATTCTTCATGAGAGGGCTCCTTGGAAACAATTTGGGGATATGCTGTACACTCTATCTTCTTTTTGGAGATTCAAAGTGTACATTACCATTTAATGTTTTTTCACATAATCATTTTTAAAGTTCTGACAAGTCCTGTGGTAAAGCTACACTTTTCATATTTTTTAGCCCAGCACTTGCGAGCATATTTGACAACAAACCTCTCCTATCTTTATTTGCAGGTAGCACCAACTGCAGTTTAGAATGCACTTTGGGAATGTGTGCTCTAGATTAAGGATTCCCAAAGGTTTGGATATTATGAACAAGTAAAACTTAATAATGTATTAGGGACTGACATAGAGTTGCAAACTTTATTTTGCCAAATTAAGAAATAAATCTACTATCTATATTACAATAATTTACTATCACAATAATTTCTTAAAGAAGGACATATAATCACCAAAAAAGGAAAAAAAAAAAAAAACCAATAGAAAGCATCATGGGGAATTTTTTTCTTATGATTTTTTTTGTTGTACATAATATATCCAGAACATACACTGACTGAACAATTTCTGCATGTACAATTCAGTGACATTGGTTACATTCTTCAAGTTGTGCAACCATTTTCAGCCTCCTTTTCAAAATTGTTCCTCCCCCATTAACATAAACTCAATGCCCCAGAAGTTTTCTACTTAATCTTTTGAGTTACTGTTGTCAGTTTGATCCCATAGAGATAGCTCTTAAAAGAGCACAGTGCTCAAGATAGGCATGCTTTACTAGTCGAGCTAAACTATTGTTTGGTTTTAAGAATACTTCAAGGGATATTTTTGGTTTAAGGTTTAAAGATTATCTCAGAGCAGTAGTTTTGGGGGTTCATCCAGCCTCTACTGCTCCAGGAAGTCTGGAATCCATGAGAATTTGAAATTCTGTCCTGCATTTTCTCCCTTTTGATCAGGATTCTTCTAAAGAATCTTTGATCAAAATATTCAGTAATCATAGCCGGGCACCATCCGATTTTTATGGTCTCCTAGAAAAAAGGAGGCAGTTGTTCATGGAGGCAATTAGCCACACATTCCATTTCTTACTCCTATTCCTGACTCTCCTTCTTCCTCTATTGCTCTAGGTGAATAGAGAGCAATTGTTGTGCCTCGGATGCTCACTTGCAAGTTTTTAAGACCCCAAGCACTATACAATGAACTAGGAGGTAGAACAGAAGCACTAAACACTGTATTAGGCCAGTTAACTGGAATGTCCCATGAAACCATGACCCTAAACCATCCTGGAAGATTTTTTCTTAAGAATCAATAAAGAAATGCTCAGGTTTGCTGTGGATAAACTTGTTTAATTTGTTCCAGGGTAGTAATGGAAATGCACGCAAGTAAGACTTCCTGACATTCGTTCAGCCTTGGAGAAACAGAGTTAACAATTACAATGTTAGTTTAAGTCTTTAGACTTCGACTTTACGTTTAATGAGTGTTTTTGGGGAGGAGACTTGACCACCCTTCAAACTCAGAGGAGGTCCTGTGTAGCTAGGGTCTGAGATCAGTCGGGGCAAGCAGTACCTCAGCAGGTGGGAGGATTGGAGAGACCTTTTGCCTCTGTCTTCTGCTCCGGGAATGAACAGAAATTCACAGGTTTATATACAATGTGTGCTATAATGTTTGACCATAATTGGTATGTTTTACTGCCAATTGAGGGAATTGTTGTATGATATATTTATGTCTCGAGATAAATTTATAGATAATTAATTAAAAATTATGGCAATGGTTTTGTGACATATTTATGTTTCCACGCCAACTTTCAAAGATTTGATTTATTGGAAATTAAGGGGATTGTTATATGAGAAGGGAGCCTTGCTGGCACAGTGGTTAAGCACTCGGCTTCTAACCAAAAGGTTGGCGGTTTGAACTCACCCAGGTCTCTACAGAGAGAGACCTGGCGATCTGCTTCCAAAAAGATTAGAACCTAGGAAACCCTATGGGGCAGTTCTACTCTGTCACATGGGACATGGGGTTGCTGTGAATCAAAAATCGACTCAATGGCACCTAATAATAACAACTTATATGACATATTTATGTTCTTGTTTACTACATACTTCACATACTTTTATTATCTATTTCCAAGGTTAGAACGACTTTCTATGGCATCTTTTTTATAGTTTCTAATAACTTACAGTTAATGGTTAGAGAGCATCACAGAAGTATACATGTTTCTAAGTTCAGAAATTCTTTATTTCTAACTTCACATTGTAAGCGACTTATACGTAGGTGTTTAAAAGCATTCTAAAAGCATCGTAACAGTGTAAAAAAACATAGAATCATACATAATAGTGACTTACACATATGTGGTTTAAGAACATTACCGAATCAGACGTGATTTGAGAACATACAGAAAGGATACATAACAGAAAGCGTAGTAAGAAATAAGTAAACCTTTAAAAACTAACTATATCTAGCTTTATAAAAACTTCACTGCTTTTTTTCTTTTCATTTCATTTTGAACCAAAGAGATTTTTGTCATGAACATATAATAAACATCCATTGTTTTTGGCGTTCCTTCCTCTTTTTTTGATAGCGAAAACCTCACTCTTCTATCAGGAGAATTCATTCAATGTGGTTTGCTTGCAGTGATGTGGGGGAACTCCCTGTGTTCTTTGGTCAAGGGAGTGGGTGTGTGAGTTGGGCCTGCCATCCTCTGACCCCAACCTTGGACTGTCAGCTTCCATCTTTTGCGTGTATGGAGAGAATTTCTTTAAAGATAGGCTGAGAAAAAGCAAATCCTGACAGTATCAGTGCAGCCCCTGGATCTAGCTGTGCCTGAGTGAAGTGCAATCAACCCTATAGTCAGTGCTGAACTGGGCCATATTGGAGCCTGAGACAAAAGGAAAAAGCAGTAACATTTATCCTGTTTTTGTTTAAAATTTTGAACTTTTGTTCATCCTATTTTTTTTGCATTACTTTACATTGAAAAAAATTGCATTAAAATATTATTTATCTTGATTACTGAGTTTTTAGTGCCCACCTAAGTTTCACATCTGAAGGGAATGCCTCACCCGCCTCACGTGAATCCTGGCCCCGTCTACATTATGTTTCTTATGCTAGCTACTACATTTCCTTTTTGTTTTAGATAGATTGAATAAGATTTCTAACACTTGAAATGTGAAACATCCCCAACTAATTAAACCCGGAGGCACCTTGGAAGAAAGGCCTGGCAATCTACTTCTGAAAAATCAGCAACTGGAAACCTTATGAAGCACAGTGCTATTCTGATACACGTGTGATCACCATCAGTTGGAATCCACTCGATAGCAACTGTTTTTTGTTTTGTTTTGTTTCCTCTTGACCAAAAAAATCAAACCCGTTGCCATTAAGTCCATTCTGACTGATAGCGACCCTGTACAACAGAGGACAACTGCCTCATAGGATTTTGAAGGAACAGCTGGTGGATTCGAGTTGCCAGCCTTTTGGTTAGCAGCCAGGCTCTTAACCACTGCACCTCTAGGGCTCTTCTTAGATACTACATGAAAAGCTTTGTATTTGTTAAGAACTTCCTATTTAGTTTACCAGACACTTTCAGATACGTTATATTATTGGAGTCTCCCAACTTCATAAGGATTGGCAATCCCAGCACTTTAAAATTTCTGTTTTAGAAGAAAGGGGGTAGCAAGGGGTTGAAATAAGCTGCCTAAGATTGCTCAGCTCCATGTGGAGCCAGAACTGGAGTGTAGATGATGCACTCCCCACTGTACTTCTCTTTCTGGTACCTAAGGGATTAGATCATTTATATAGATCAGCAAATTGTTGTTTTTGTTAGCTGCCGTCAAGTTAGCCCCCCCGCTCGTGGCGACCCCACGCACAACTGAACGAGTCAGTGCCAGTCTTGGGCCATCCCCACGACTGGTTGCTTAGTGGACCATTGCGATCCATAGTGTTTTCATTAACTGATGTTTGGAAGTAGGTTTCCAGGACTTTCTTTGTAGTCCACCTTAGTCTAGAAGCTCCACTGAAATCCGTTCAGCATCATAGCAACACAAAAAAGTCCACTGACGTACAGGTGGTAGCTGTGCATGAAGTGCATTGGCTGGGAATTTAACCAGAGTTTCCCACATAGAAGGCAAGAATTCTGCCACTCCACCACCAATGCCCTCCTCTATCAGTAAATTAACAGAGTAGAATAAGACCAATAGAATATTAACCACTTATTAAAAAATGTGTGTTGCAAGAAGTTGGTCTTTGAGTGAGTGATCAACTTATTCTTTGAAATTACTGTAGGATGGAAAATAATTATACAAGCAAAAATTTTTAAAAAGGCTTTTTCAGTGATAAATTCTGTGTAGTAAGGGCAGCAGGAGGGACAGCACCTACTGAATTCTTTAAAAAGAGTTCTAGAGGAGGTAACAAGATACAGTGACATTTCCACCACTAATAAAATGTTGATCAACATTTCAGCTATCCTCTATCACTGGAATAAAACCAGGAAAGATATTTATTTTTATATTTACAAAATGGATTTAATTCCTTTTATGTAGGAAATAAAGAGCCTTGGTGGCACAGTAGTTAAGCGCTTGCCTGCTAACTGAAAGCTTGCCGGTTCAAATCCACTGGCCGCTTCAAGGGAGAAAAGACCTGACGCTCTGCTCCCGTAAAGATTACAGCCTAGGAAACCCTATGGGGCAGTTTTACACTGTCTTATAGGGTCGCTCATAGCTATGAGTCAGAATCGACTCAATGGCAACAGTTTTCAGGTATAGGGTCCCTATGAGTTGGAAAGGACTCAATGGCACACAGTAACAACATGTAGCCAAGTAGGCATATTGCCTATGAAGTTACAGTAAAAGGCCAAGCTGAATTTAATTGGATGTTAAAGGTGTTGCTATTCTAAAAGCAAATTTGGATACGGTGAAATCAATCTCTACTGCTGTTTCTACACAAATACATTTTAAAAGAATCAAACACCAATTTCTGTAAAAACACTTATTATAACCAACATTCCTGGGGAATGATACATTTCATATTTATGAACCTGTAACTACTCATTTTTATTTTTTATTGTCCTTTAGGTGAAAGTTTACAGCTCAAGTTAATTTCTCATATAAAAATTTATACACATATTGTTACATGACACTAGTTGCAATCTCTGTAATGTGACAGCGCACTCCCCCTTTCCACCCCAAATTTCCTGTGTCCATTCAACCAGCTCCTGTCCCTCTCTGCCTTCTCATCC
>NW_004443975.1:2411583-2412682 GCF_000243295.1 Trichechus manatus latirostris | reverse complement strand
GAAATGTCTGTTCACATCATTGGCCTATTTTTTCATTGGTTTATTTGTCTTTTTGTAGATGTGGTTTTGCAGTATCTTATAGACTTTAGAGATTAGACCATGATCTGATATGTTGTAGCCAAGAATTTTTTCCTAGTCTGTAGATTGTCTTTTGATGAGCATAATTGTTTGATTTTTAGGAGTTCCCACTTATCTACTTTCTCTTCTGGTGTTTGTGCATTGTTACTTACAGTTCGTATTCTGTTTATGCAATGTATTAGGGCTGCTATCATTGTCCCTATTTTTTCTTCCATGATCTTTATCATTTTAGATTGTATATTTAGGTCTTTGATCCATTTTGAGTTAGTTTTTGTACATGGTGTGAGGTATGGGTCTTGTTTCATTTTTTTGCAGATGGATATCCAGTTATGTCAGCACCATTTGTTAAAGACACAGTCTTTTCCTTTTTTAACAGACTTTGGGTCTTTGTCAAATATCGGCTGCTCATAGGTGGATGAATTTATGTCTGGATTCTCAGTCCTGTTCCATTGGTCTGTGTATCTGTTGTTGTACGAGTACCACGCTGTTTTGACTACTGTGGGGTATAATAGGTTCCAAAATCAGATAGTGTGAGGCCTCCCACTTTGTTCTTCTTCTTCAGTAATGCTTTACTTATCTGGGGCCACTTCCCTTTCCATATGAAATTGGTGATTTGTTTCTCCATCTCCTTAAAAAACGTTATTGGGATTTGGATGAGGATTGCATTGTATCTGTAGATTGCTTTGGGCAGAACTGACATTTTCACAATGTTGAGTCTTCCTATCCTTGAGCAAGGTATGTTTTTCCACTTATGCAGGTCTCTTTTGGTCTCTTGCAGTAGTGCCTTGTAGTTTTCTTTGTATAGATCTTTTACGTCTCTGGTTAGATTTATTCCTAAGTATTTTATCTTCTTGGGGGCTATCATAAATGGTATTGATTTGGTGATTTCCTCTCTCAAGTTCTTTTGTTGGTGTAGAGGAATCCAACTGACTTTTGTATGTTTATCTTGTATCCTGATACTTTGCTGAAATCTTCTATTAGTTCCAGGAGTTGTCTTGTGGATTCTTTGGGGTTTTCTGTG
>NW_004443975.1:2399424-2408032 GCF_000243295.1 Trichechus manatus latirostris | reverse complement strand
TCATAATCATAACTTCTTCCTTGCCCTGTGCCCCAACACCTGTAATTAACCATTTTTAATTCTTATATATCCCTCCAATGTTTCTTTAAGAAAGAAATAGAAAAAATACAAAAGTGTATATTCTTCCACCCCTTTATTACACAAAAGGTAATGCATTATATATGCTATTCTGAATTTTTCTTTTATATATAGCAGTATATCCTGTAGATCTTCACACATCAGTATATAAAGAGCTTCGACATACTTTACTTACAGCCGCATGGCATTCCATTATGTGGGAGTACTATAATATACATTTCCAGTCTTCTATAGATGGGCATTTAACTTATGTCTAGTCTTTTCCTCTTTCAAGCAGGGCTGGAGTGAATATTCTTGTACATAAATAATTTACTGTGCAGGTATGTCTATATAATAAATTCCCAGGAGTGGAATTGCAAGTTTAAGACTCTAAGTACATTTGTAATTTTTGTAGGTATTGCCCTGTGACCCTCCACAGTGATTGTTCATTTTGTATCTCCACCAGCAATGTTTGAAAGTACCCATTTTCCCACAGCCTCAGCAGCGGAGTGTGTTGACAAGCTTTTTAGTTATGTCAACCTTACAAGAATGGTATCCCACTGTAGTTTCATTAATTAAGAATTATCCCCAGGTGAATTTTACGACCTGACAAATCTGGTACTATCGATATAGTGGAAAGAGGTGTAGAATTCAACTCAGGAGACTTGAGTTGAAGGCCCCCCTTGTGACCTTATACCTGTGTGAATTGTGTCAAGTTAAGTGGCCTCAATAAATTTGAATTTCCTTAACAATAAAATGGATACAAGAGTTGTGCTAAATATGACTCCTCATGCTGTTGTTCAGATCAAGTGAGAGAGCAGTATTTTATTTGTAATATTGAATCACTAAAATTATTTCCTGGAATCCTAAGAAATGAACTGAAAATGTTAGCAGTCATGGCCCATACTTTCTTACCCATGATCCCATCTCCCCTCTACCTATACAGATTATTTTCTCCTACAGTCTTGCATCTAATATTTGCCTGCACCTGCATCTAATATTTCTGATTTCAAAACAAAACAAAACTCTAGTTTCTTGACTGAACGAAGTGTCTTCTTTTTAAAATTTTTTATTGTGGAGATATATATATATATATATGTACACACATATATATAAAATTTGCCATTTTAAGTTTACAATTCACTGACATTACTTATATTCACTATGTTGTACAACCATCACCACCATCTATTTCCCCATGTTTTTCATTACCTCAAACAGAAACTCTGTACACATTAAACAATAACTCCCCCTTTTCTCCTCCTCCCCAGTTATCTCTCATCTATTTTCTTTATGAATTTCCCTATTCTAGATATTTTAAACCAGTGGAATTATACAATATGTATTTCATTCAACACAATATTTTCAAGTTTCATCCATGTTGTAGCATGTATTAGGATTTCATTCTTCTTTATGGCTGAATAATACTCTGTTGGGAGGGTGAGCTGTTGCATGGCCTTACAACCCTCACCTGGACCGCCTAATCAGAGTCTTTGGGACCTGGAACATTCCCTGAAAATGGAGGCTTGGAACTGAGCCTCTGCTGCTTTTGAATTTTTTCTTCTTCCTTATCAGAGAAACTCCTTCCCTATTTAGGGTACGCATTCTGCTTACTGTTAAGTGTGTGCATCATTTGGCACCTGACCAACCCCACTCCTGTATCTTTTTGCATTGGGGAGGAAACCAAGTCCTTCTTCTGCAGCACAGGGGGGGTATATGCAGATTATCATATCTGCATCAGCTGCTATGGGGTGACCCGTTGGCCATGGGAGACTGACACCCACTATTGAAACTGACTTTGCTTTGTTTCCTCTCTATGAGAGTAAAGCATTGTTCCATTCAGTGGCTATGTGTAAGTCATATCCTTCTTGACCTCTGACCTTCGCTCAACAATTTGGCATAGCAGGCAGTGTTGACAGTTTGACTCAATGAGCAAGGTTGACGTATTCCATTGTATGTCTATACCACATTTTTTTTATTCATTCTTATGTTGTTGGACACGTGGGTTGTTTTCACCTTTGGCTATTGTGCATACTGCTTCAGTTAACATTGGTATACATGTTTCTGTTTGCATTCTTGCTTTCAAGTCTTTTGGGTATATACCTAGGAGAAGAATTGCTGAGTCATATGGTAATACTATGTTTAATGTTTTGAGGAAACAGCAAACTGTTTTCCACATAGACTGTACCATTTTACATTCCCACAAGGGTTCCAATTTTCCACATCCTTGCCGACATTTGTTGTTTTCTAATGTTTTGATAATAGGCATCCTAGAGGATGTGAAGTGGTATCTCATGTGGTTTTTATTTGCGTTTCATAATGTCTAATGATGTTGAAAAGAGCCCTGGTAACTCAGGGGTTAAGCACTCATCTGCTAAACAAAAAGTCAGTGGTTTGATCCCACCAGCCACTTCACAGGAGACGGATGTGGCAGTCTGCTCCCATAAAGATTTACAGCCTTGCAAATACTAGACGGCAGTTCTACTCTGTCCTGTAGAGTCGCTACTAGCTGGAATTGACTCAACAGCAATTGTGGATAATGATGTTGAGTATCTTTTCATGTACTTACTGACTGTTTGTATATCTTCCTTGGAGAGATGTCTGTTCAGTTCCTTTACTCATTTTTTGATTTGGTGTTTGTCTTTTCGTTCTTAAGTTGTAGTTATTTTTACATCCTGAATATTAAGACCTTATCGGGTATATGATTTCCAAACATTTTCTCCCATACTGTACGTTGTCTTTTAACTTTCTTGAAAATGCCATTTGGTGCACAAAATTTTTTAATTTTGAGGTAGTGTAAATTATTATTATTATTGATACTATCACTTCTACTACTAATTATTATTGTTAGTGAAGGCAGGGATCCATATCTGTTCCTGATCTTAGGGGAAAGCTTTCATCCACTCACTGGTGAGTGTGGTGTTAGTTGTGGATTTTATCCTGTTGAAGAATTTACCTTTTATTCCCAGTTTACTGAGTGTTTTTATAATGAAAAAGTGTGAGATTTTCAAATGCCTTTTCTGAATCAATTGAAATAATCATGTGGTTCTTTTCCATCATTCTAGTAATGTGATGTATCATATTGATTTTCTTATATTGAATCACTCTTGCATTGCTGAGAGAAATCCCACTTGGTCATGGTGTATAATCCTTTTAATATGTTGCTGGTTCCGTAGTCTTCAGTGTTTATATCTATTTAGCTAGAAAAAACTGCTTCAGACACACACACACACACACACACACACACGTGTGTATGTGTGTATCTGAACAAATAGTGGGAAAGTGGAAGCATACAGCTAGATTAATATTTACTTGAGACATGGATTTGAACCCCTTTCTCTATACAAATTCTCACCTGTGTTGAATTTGTATGTGTGTGAAACTTGGATGTTCTTGGAAAAAATACAATTCAGTCAATCATTGACAATAAGGAGATGTGTGTAATAGAGAGAATTCAGAACTCAGAAGGCCTGAGTCCACCCTGGACCCTACCTCCTGACAGGTCTGGAACACTGGTGAGCACTCTCACTTGCCTTGCTTTGTTTTTCTTTTTGTAAAATGCATCCATCAAATTAAATGCTGAAGAGTCCCTTGTAACTCTGAGCATCTTTTCATGTGCTTATTGGCTATTTGTATATTTTCTTTGGAGAAATGTCTATTCAATTCCTTTGCCCATGTTTTCATTGGATGTTTGAATGTTTTGAGTTTAGGAGTCACTCATGCAAATTGCTATGTGCAGTCTTCTACTAACCTTCATATCAAGAACTATCTTCTTATTACTGCAAAATAGCAGGTCATTGTGTTGGTGGCATTTCTCACCTTACCCTTACATTTTGCAACTTCTACGCCACTTCCAGCCAATGTGACTAAAACACAAAATATATCGGTTAGCTGATACATTTTGGTAGACAGACTTGTCTACCCACTCTGATGCATACATGCATATTTTCGTTCCATATTAGTTAATTGGAAAAATGTAGAATAAAATAAGTTTGTTATTATATTGTTAGGTCCTCTAAAATTTTAGTGATAGAACAAAACTTGTAGTGGCTTCTTCACATCCTTCCTTTTTCTCTAATTCTTATACCTCTTATAGCCAAGAATACACTAATGTTTTCCTCCAACAAAAGACTGTTTTCCCCTTACACACACATTCTTAAAAAAAGCAAACAAAAGAAAACAATGTCAAAAAGACAGAGTTAGTCCTCTGTGTTTTCAAGCCCATTTGTCTATTTTCTATAGATCTTTACCACAAAGGCCAATATTTCCAGTTCTCTGGAGATAGTAGAAACCCATAGTATCAGTCAGTATCTGATGTGCCTGTTTGTTGTCTCAACATACCATGACTGATTTAAAAGAAAAAAGAAACCACCGCTTAACCTCACAGTCAATCCAGTTTTGCGATTGCCTTGGTAGAGCACAACACCTAGTCTATTCCTTAAATTGCAAAACACCAGTGGGAACATGGCAAGATAAGAAGAGTAATCTTTATTCTCCGCTTAATAGTTTAATCAAATACTCCTGGACGAACACGGAAGCTGTAATGTTGCATTGTGCGTCATTCGAGAAAGCCTTGAGGAGAAAGCTACAGAATCATCAGTATAATGGAGATGTCTGCTATTTGTGCCTCTCCGTTTCATACATTGCCACAATTTATTATATTTAAAAAGGTGAATACCACCTAAGAGAAATAAGATCAGGCAAATGCAGTCTTGCTGCAGCTGCTGTTTACATCAGACCTGATGCACATAAGCGATCGTTTCTGTATAGTGTATTTGTGTATTGATGCTGTGAAATCAGGGGCTTTAGAGACAAGCTGTCAATAAGAGTGCGTTATCCCCTTTAGGGGGAATTATTCAATTTAGTGGTAAATAGATCAGCATGCTGGAAAAACTGATGGTAAATAAGACCCTGGGAGGCAAGGTAATTGAATAATCATGGTGTTTATTCTTGTTCAGATATTGTAACATTCATCTTGAAGGCTTGAAATATTAAATTTCTTATTTTGCACAAGTCACCGCGCTAGAAATATTGTTCTCAAATGGCAACAACAGGTTCTGTAGCAGATATGTGGGAGCTCATTTCCGAAACGTTTGACTTGCCACCAAAGTGTTCTTAATCCACAATTCTAAACCCTGGGTCAGATTTTCTTTTTTAATTAAAAAGCTGAATTTTTTCGTATATTTAAAAGGAATGAATATAATTACATGGGTTTTTTAAATTTCATAAAAACAAGTATTAGTGCCTGTGCCTGAGCCAAAAGATATTGCATGTAATCTGTTTGCTGGTTTGGTACTTTTTTTTTTGTAATGGTAATTTTGTGTCAGTGAGGAAGTAGTTGGATTTATACTAACTTACAGAATGTCTTCCTCTAGTTTTTGCTTTTTTTTTTCCTCATTTAAACAACCTCACTCTACAACCCCACTGAGCCACCTCCAGCAACCTCTTTATCACCATGAGCTCTACCTCTTTCATCTTATCCTCCATTAGCCCTCAGGAAAAAATCCTATATTTCAGCCCAATGCACTGACTGATATCTCCCACCTGCACAGTTTCGTCAAATCTCATTGCCTGGAACATCTTTTATCCCTCTTTCCACTCATCTAATTTCTACTTTCTTTAAAGTACAGATCAAATCCTGTATCCTTTGAAGCCCTCCCTAGCTGTCCAAGCTTACCTTTCTCTTAAGATCTTCAGGACCACAGACAGCACTTGGTAGTATTTGCCATGCCTGTTTTATGATGTGTCTCATTATGAATATGTCCTGTCTCCCTACCTTGATTGTGAGCTTCTCAAAGACAAGAATCTTATTACTGATTGTGTCTCTTCACTTGTCCTTTGCCTTGCAACCCACCCACAGAGCCTCTGTACCTTCAGTTCAACTAACCACACTTGTCTAGACCACCCCAGTCTCCATCTTTTCTGCCTTTAACTTGTTTGACTCTTAAGTTGCACCTCTTGCTGAAACACTCTGGTTGGTGTTTGAGGTTCCATGCTCTCCCGGCTCTCCTCCTCCTTCCTCCCTCACTGGCATCTCAGTCTCCATTGCTGGCTCAGAAGCTAATATGGAAGTGAATCCAGTAACAAGGCTGTCTACTTGTCCTTCCTCTTCTCTTGTCTACATACACGTCATCTCTACCTGTATAACAGGTTTAATATTGCAGCATTAAAGCATGGATGTGCACAAAGTATAATTATATTTATTTCTACACACCGACTTCCAAAGTCTCTCCTACCAGACTACTTAATGTAGACACTTTCAGGTAAATTCAATTCAAATCAATAAGTGATTTCACTCCAAATCAAAGCAGTGTCCTCTTCAGAACTCTCTCATGTGGAGTCTGGATGCCCAGAATTTACACAACCACAGCCTCCAGGTATTGAAATAATGGGAAGGATGGTGCCCACTATTTAAACATCAGCAACTCTTTGTTTCTATGCTGCTCCCATCTTCAGTTTTTGATGTCCTGTACTCAACATGGACAGTGCCCAGTAACAATGCTCACAGGAGATACACATTTTCCTCTGTGGTAATCCCACAAAATGGAGACATTTCCTCTCACTTTAATTGGAAATGAACCAGCCAGCACAAATTCACATTAAATTAACAAATCACATATCTCCTGTTACAGGTAACATAATCCCATGGCTTCAAGTGCCATCTATATGCTGTATATGCTGTGTCCGAATTTGACATCTGAATACTCGCTGAGTTTTGGATTTCTGTGTCCTATCATATACTTGACAACTCCACTTGGCTATCTAACATGTCTCACCTTTGAGTTTGGCAAAGCCCAATTCTTGATTCCTGTCCCCTCACCCTTTTTCTCCCCTATTCTTCCCTATCTCAGTAAATGGCTCCACCTCCCAACTAATTGTTCAGCTCATACCTGGAGTCTCCTTGATTGATCTTTCTTTTCCCCTTTGCTCCCAGCATCAGTGAGCCCTACTGGTCCTATCATTAAAAGAACTTTAAAACCTGACTTGTTCTCATCTCTTGTGTTGCCACCCTAGTCAAAGTCACCCTCATCTCTTCATGGACTATACTTGTTGTTAATTGCCATTGAGTCAGCCCCCAACTCCTGGCAATATACAATGGAACAAAACACTGCCAGGCCCTGTGCCATGCCCACAGTTGGCTACAGATCAAACCATTGTGATCCATACGTTTTCCTCTGGCTGATTTTCAGAAGTAAACCCGGGGCCTTTCTTCCTTCTCCGTCTAAGTCTGGTGGCTATGCATGAGGTGCATTGACTGGGGAGCGAACCTGGGCCTCCCGCATAGAAGGGGAAAATTTCACCACTGAAGCATGAATACCCCCACCTGAGTTCTAATTCTGGCTCTACCACTTGTGTGGTCTTGTGTAAATTACTGTATTTTATGCAAATAACATGAACGTTTTACATTTTTTGCCAACTGTGCAAGCGTTTCTTGTGCATTATGTGTGGACATGTTATTTATTTGGGCGCATTATTTGAGAAAAACTATGGTAATCTCTGAGCTTCAGCTTGTTCATCTTTAAAATGATTATTAAAAGCAACTACTCCCTATAGTTGTTATTATGATTAAATGAGTAGAGCCACATAAAGTGCAAAAAACAATGCCCGGTACATTATAACTGTTCAAAAAGTATTAGTTATTATTATTCAGGATAGGTAGCATAAGCATGGTTTAGCGCATAGGGTTTGGAGTCAACCAGACCTGCTGATAATTTCCTGCTTTGTAACGCCACAGGAAGTTACTGAACCTTTGAAGCCTCAGTTTTATTATAGATCATACAAGATTGAAAATATCTACCTGATAGGACTGTTGTGAGAATTAAGGAGATCTTGGATATTAAAAGCTTTGCATATAACCAGTTCTTAATAAATGGCAGCTGTGGCTATCTTAGGTCCCCATTCTGCACCTAAAGCTGCTTCCTTAAACAACACAGCAGAACGTGTCATAATCTGAGAGAACCCAGGAGGCAGCCAGGCTTCTGATCACTGACTGTAGCCCACCCCTACATTGGGCAGACCTGGGGCTCAGTTGCCTCTCCTCTGTCATTGTGTTTCTCAGTTAAACAGAACACATGCTCATGTATTGAGAAGTACACTAGGGCTATTTAGGATGACAGCCAAATGATTAATGCTTATTTGATAATAGGAACTAATTAAGTAGGTTTTCTTAATGTACACACTGAGATATTACCATATACATAAAAGATCTCCACATAGATTTTTAATAGTAAAGAATAAAGCTTTAAAACCTGTTGCTGTCGAGTTGATTCTGACTCATAATGACCCTATGGGACAGTGTAGAACTGCCCCATAAAGTTTCTAAGGCTGCAATCTTTACGGAAGCAGACTGCCCACATCTTTCTCTCGGGTGTGGCTGCTGGATTCGAACCATTGACCTTTTGGTTAACAGCTAAGCACTTAACCACTGCACCACCAGTGCTCCTTGAATAAGGCATTAACCCAAACCCGTTGCCGCTGAGTCAATTCCAACTCACAGCGACCCTATAGGACAGAGTAAAATTGCCCCATAGATTTCCAAGGGGCTGGTGGA
>NW_004443975.1:2355607-2399140 GCF_000243295.1 Trichechus manatus latirostris | reverse complement strand
ATTGTAACTACTGTGCCAGTCCATGTCACTGAAGGTCTACCTTGTCCTTGCTGACCTCTACTTCACCTCTCATGGTTAATCCCTCCTGATGATGTGTCCAAAGCAAGCAAGTCCATCAATGTTCTTTTGCAGTCTATAGGGTTTTCATTGGATAATTTTAGGAAGTAGATTGCCAGGCATGTCTTCCTAGTCTGTCTTAGTCTGGAAGTTCCACTGACACCTGTCTACCATGGGTGACCCTGCTAGTATTTCAAATACTGGTGGCATACCTTCCAGCATTACAGCAACACACCAGCCACCACAGCATGACAAACTGACAGATGGGTGGTGGAAACGTTACTGGTAGAGAATCTAAAACATTTCACGTATCACTGAGTCGGCTAGTGCCTGGTGCTTATTCTTAACCGGGTAAGTATTCTTGTGAATCCATCCTCCCAGAGACTATGAAATCTGCCATTGCTCTGCACCAATCAGAGGTGTGTTTTCTGTCCAAATGCTACATATATTCTCAGAACAAGGCCGAAGCGTTATACAAACAACAAAACAACCATTGCCATCAAGTCAATTCCAACTCATAGCGACCCCATAGGACAGAGCAGAACTTCCCCAGAGAGTTTCCAAGGAGCAGCTGGTAGATTTGAACTGCTGACCTTTTTGTTTGCAGCTCTAGCTCTTAACCACTTCACCACCAGGGCTCTTCTAACATTTTAAAAATGAATTATAGACCTTGGAAATGAAAACAGTAAACTAAGTTTTGAAATGCCCTTTTCTGTTCATTTTCACATGAAATGTTACTGTCTCCTCTTTCCTTTTTACCCAATCCTCCATACCACCGCAGGCGTGTGCATTCCACCACTGATGAATAAACAGCAAACCTGCTTATCACAGTAGAATTTGGACTCCCAAACAGCTGCTATAGTGTTACAGAGGAGGATATCCAAGTGTAAATTGCTCATTGTTACTGATGCATGCAAAATAGAACTTCTTTGGTTCTGGAGCCCAGATTGAAATTCGGGAAAGAAAATTAGAAGATGAGGCAGCACAGCTATGTTAACAACACTAATAAGGAGCTCTACCAACACTGCGAGTCTTTCTGTCGGCATTTCTAATTAAACTGTAAACATTAACTGGATTAGCCTTCTGTCTTAATTGCCTGTTTACAATGTAAGAACTATATTATTTGCTTCCTCTCTATTGAAAAAAAAATATCCAATATTTCCTCTGTGGATAAAATACAGTGATCCACCATGGGAAAAATCAGTCCATTGATATAGTTGATCTTGTTTCCTTGAGTATATAACTCTGATAATTGGATCATGGATCATGGTATATATTATACTGAACAAGGGGGGGAAAAAAAGAACATAACACCCTTCTGTGTTCTTCTAGGCCAATCTAGAACTTTACAATGAGCTTTAAGAACTAAATCTTTGACGAAACTGACAGGTTGGTTCAGTCCAACAGCTAATTTAACTAGTGCATATTTTTATTGACTAGACAGACCATTTCACTGAAATGAGCAATTCATTAGATTATTCTGTTTTCCTTAGATACAGTCTATGAAATGACTAGTTGGTACACTATTATAAGATCTGCTTAACTCTAAAAATTATGCCATGTTTATATAAATTTAAATCAAATGAGCAAATTAATAATTCATTTCTTTAATTGTTCAAATTGTTTACTTGGCATTATACGGGGACAGAGATAGAGTTTATTGAGCCCCTACTTCATGCCAGGCTTTGTGGTAGATGCTTTATAGAGATTATCCCTACAATCTTCACAGCAATACCATGAATTAAGTCATTTTATATCCGTTTTGTAGATGGAAAAAAAAAAAGTTGCAAAGAGAGATTAAGGTAAGTTGCTAAGATGAGAAAAGTCTGGTGACTACTGACTTCAATTCCAACATGTAAAGAGCTAGGAAGTCATCATTCCCATCATAATAATATAAAAACCTGGAAAAATTGAAAATCGGAGAAAATCAGTCCCATTAGAGAACTGAGGTCATAGGGAAAACCACCACCCTGAAATCTAGAAAGACAGATGCATCCAGAGAAATATAGCACCAAGAATTTTTTACCTGGAATAGAAGATGCAGGACACTATAAACTGGTAGAAACATTTAAACAGTAATTTTACCAAATTACTGGAAGCTGAGGACAGACTAGTATGAGAGTGAAAAACTCCTGGAGGCCATAGTCATAGAGGGGCCCTATACTTATGGACTTTTCCCTCAGAAACCCCACCAGATTCTCATGGTGACGATCTAAGAAATTTCTCCTTGTGGCTCTGGCAGAGGGAAGGGAAGAGAAAACCCCCAAACTTTTCTCCCTAACAAGGGTCTAATCTCCAGGGAAAGGACTTTTTCAGAGAGTGATTCTGATGCCTTATCCCAGCTGGAAGAAGGGAGTTCTGTCCTCCTTCAGCACTGTCTCACCTGAGAAAGAAAGAAAGGATGGAAGGAAGGAAAGAAGGAAGGGAAGGAGGGAGGTAAGGTGGGAGGAAGAAAGGAAAGAAAAAGAAAAAGAAAGAAAAAATATAGTCATCAGGAGGCAGGACTTCAAGGAAATAGATTTAGAGTACTTTACCCAGGGAAGGGAGTAGGCGCAGTAGGGAAAAATAACTGTACCCTTGAGAAGGGACAGAAACGCTTGCAAAGACCACACTTCAAAATAAAATACTACTAACTGATTGAGGCTTAATAAGATTATAGAATGCTTCCCTTCTGCTGCTGTCTACCACCACACCAATAAGCCTTCAGTATGATAACAGTAAATTACAACTGAAAGAGCTGCAAGACACAGACTGTCTTCAGGAGTAGCACAAAGCAGAGTCCCTTTTAACCTATCTGAGTCTTTATATTTAAAGTGGTTTTCTAGTAGATAGCATATTGTTGGTCCTAATTTCTTAATTTCCTAATTGTTGGTCCTAATTAAGAAACTCAGATAGGTTGAAAATAAAGAGATGGAGAAATAAATACCATGTTAATACTAATCAAAAGACAAGATAAGACTGAGATTCAAGCCCAGTTTTTTAATGCTCCAAAGCCATGCTGTTTCTACTATTACATATCAGTTGCCCAAGCATATGTAGACATTATAATTGTTTAGCTATTTCAGTTCTATCTCATTGTGGGATCAGATGCTGGCCCATGTGAATTTAAGGAGGGTATTATGCTGCTGGGTGTTGAATATGTTTAAATAGAGTGGACTATTCAGTTTCATATTTCATTACACTAACTAGTAGACTTCCATGGTTAAAGTATATTCTGAAATTTATAAATGCTTCAAAGCAGAGAAAGAAAGAGATTCAAGTCCTGGTTCTACCCCTGAGTTCATAAGTCATGACAGTCACTCAACCTTTGTTGACATCTGTATTTGTTTTCATATTGTTATGACTTTTAATGTAAAATTTTTGCTAAGGCAAGTTCAGCTCAACATATGTACTTTGATTATAAGAGATGAAATAAACCTGTAATGATCAATAGGTTAAATGTGTGTTTATTAGATTTTAAAATTATGCAAATTTATATCAAGCAATCTGAATATATTTTGCTTCTTTAGCAACCAAGAAAAAATGATGAAAACCCTTACTATGAGAATGAACAGCTCCACTGAATAATTTCTGCATATTTTGTCTTCTAAGCTATCGCAGAACATTCTAGAAAGCACTGGGCAGGTGAACATCATGAAACTTAAAATTTCCAGATAAAATGCCATGTATATTTAAGACTCAAGGTTTTTCTTCAGCTTGCAAGTGATTGGTTCAGAAGCCCTTGGACTTTCTGGGAGAGCCTGAAGTGAACAATGCAAGGCTTTTTGAAACTGTGAATCTTTAGATTTAGAGATGTCTTTAAAGATCTGAGTAATGACATGAGTTATGAACATGGGAATGTATTACCTTCTCCTTGTGGTTATAGACATTTTAGTAACATGGTGCTTTCTGGAACACAATAAATATTCAAAGAATATTAATGAATACATGAATGCCTTGAGCAGCTTCCATGATTAAGAAATGACTGTGGAGTGACATGGTTGGCCCAGCAGTTTCTGCTGTCTTAACAATCATATGATATCATTTGAGCCACAGCCAAAGTGACTGAATAGGGCTTGCAAAGGTTTAATTCTCTAGACAAGTAATATAGAGGGCATCAGTCCAGTGCATTTAAAATTGATGACATGCTATTTGAAACATTAATGTTTAAAATTTCATCTTCAGATAACATAAACATACAAAAATACTATCTAGACAATGCAACCTGATTGTTGGACAGACCCGATTTTATATATTGAGGGGTGGAAGTAAGCATAGAGCACGCACCAAAGGAGATGATTTTGGTTTTCAGTGTTAGGCTTTGTAGGACTCTCTAGTCTTTCCATTTTAAGACTTAAAACTCAGAAAACGTAGAAAATGAAAAATTGTGAAAAAAAAGAGAAATTATGTTCACAAAGGAAAAAAGGAGAAAACATAAGCTTGGTGATGTGAATCTGATGTTTGACTGCTCAGATCTTTTAGAAACAGCATTTTAAAGTCTTTAGTCTGGAACAGACCATCACTACTACCGTTTCTCACATTAGTGCCCTAATGCTGGTCAGGTTATCTGAGAAGGATGTTATCCTCTCAACTCTGCCCTTAGGAATTTTACTGAGAGCAGGGTTTAGCAAGGTTAGTTGCATTATCATACTTTCGTTATAAGAAGTTGGCATTACCTTGTTTTGTACCCTCCCGTCGTTATGTCTTTTACTGATATGATATGGTAGTAACATTTTAAGTATGTAGCATAACACTGAGGAACTGGATGTAGGTAACCTCTCCATTGTTCCACATTAAGGTGACAGCTTCATAAATCCATTGACAAGGTTATTTCCTTTTGCCCTGCATCAGGGAGAAGAGGCACATTTACTGAACTGAATTTTCTCACCAGTGGAGGAGGAAAAATAAGCAAGTCTTCTAAGCTGTGAAATGGAGAAGGGTTTCCCTTTCAGATCCTTACTGCGTACAGCTTGTTTAAAATTTACCACCTCAACACAATAAAGATGGGCAGAGTATTCATCTTTTTATATTTGTATGACTTACCTGAACTTCCTCTTGTGCCCTATTTCTATTAGATGATAGGGCAGGAAGAGGGATAGTGAGAGACTTTGGAAACATGGTTTCATCTTGCCTATTATATGTAACTGAATCATTTCCTGTTTATTCTGTCGCCTCTTGTAACTCACTAGCATAAGTAAGGTTTCTTCCCAAGTCCCCTTCTCTTCCCCTTCCCTTTTCTTGGATGGCATTCTGGCGCAGAGTTTCATAACACAACATCCTGTCATTGCAAGAGCGACCTGACCTCTTACTGGCTTCTGGCCCTTATTTGGTACTCTAGGCCTCACTGGTTTCACTGAGGACTTGTCCTACATTATCTTGGGGTCTTACTCTCTGCCCTAGCTGCATCCACTCTTCAATTTTCCAGCACTAGGGCAGCTCCTGGCCAGAGCACTGGGCATGGTCAATATGAGGAGCCCCACCACCACCACGGCTATCTCAGGGTCCTTCTTGGCTCTTGCTGGTACTGTTGTCCCTCTGAAACTGGCCACCTTCATCTACAGATCCCTTGTTCAGCACTGTGGATATGATCCCCTGAGGCAACGTAATTCATAATTCTCAGCTGGCTTCCACACCCAGCACTCAGGAGGCCTCAGGAATTTTTTGGATCCCTTCCACCTTTCACAGGTCCTCCTCAAGCAAAGGCGGCTAGTTTTCATTCCTTCTCTACTGAGGCTGGAAACCCTGGTGACGTAGTGGTTAAGTGCTATGGCTGCTAACCAAGGGGCCTGCAGTTCGAATCCACCAGGCACTCATTGGAAACTCTATGGGACAATTCTACTCTGTCCTATAGAGTCACTATGAGTCGGAACTGACTCAATGGCAACAGGTTTGGGTTGTTTTTTTTGGTCTACTGAGGCTGCTCCATTTTGCTGTCCTCCATTCCATAGACTGACTCCTTCTCTGGTGCCAGGAGGGAAGTGGTACATATATCCTTCTGTCTTTGGATCCCCAAACTTTTCTGAATTATTCTGAAATGAAGGGTTCTGTCCTCCTGCAGTAGTCAACTGGTACTTTCTGTGGAATATGGCAATGAAGGAACTTAAAGAAAAAATTAAAGAAGAAAATCCTTTTATGTTTCTTAAACTAACCCAAAAGGATTCTCTCTAAAGGGAAGCATATCCCCTCAGCCCTCTTTGAAAGGCTTTTCTCTGCTTGAGACAAAAACTAACTTTCCTTTTATTTCACTAGAGTTATATGTTCAGTTTTAGTTAAAATAAAACACACATAGTCCTGGGTGGAAGCCAAAACAACTGTGTGCCAATTACACATGACTGATGAAACTGTCTCATTACACACAGTTACCAGGCATGGGAGTCACATGGACAGAGCGGGGAACCATGCAGAAAGAAAGGTGGTGGCAGCATTTCTGACAAGAGGACCAGGCCTTTTATGGAGGCCACCACCTCTTCCCTATGAGGCAGTCTACACATTTCAATGTATGACATCCTAGATGCTCAGATTTCCAAATGAGACCCACTGATTGGACCAGCAGGAAACTGGAACATTGGCTGAGAAAGACATTAACTTGAAAGTCAAAACCACACAGGGGCCGGTATTATGAATGTTAACTAATGTGAGAGTGCATTTCTAGAAGAGAAGGTAAGCTTTTGATCTATGGGTTTTAATTTAATTTCTGCCTCTTGGCCTCTAGAGAGGAGAGCAGAATAAAATAGCCTAAAATTAGTTTCATTCTGGGCATACTACAAGTGGTTGGCAGTTGTTCTTTTCTGGGTATGGGACCTGGCAGGGAGAGATCATCACAGAGAAGGGTTCTTAATCCATTTGGGACTTTCTCTCAATGTGTTTCGGTTAAGAAAACTAGTGTATTCCAACGTCCAAAAGTATGCTGTTAAGTGTTGTCTTCAATTTTAAAATCTGTGTTTATTTTGTTGGAAATGTCAGTCTACAGCAGGATCTCAATCCTTTGGCTCTACAAAAAGCACTCAGCCAGTGGACTGGTACCATCGTAAGTATTCATTCACAGTGCCAGCAAGGCAACCACTTCAGAGCAAAGTTCTCTTCATATACTCAAGTCCAGATATTCACACTACGTCTCTTTCCCCAATATTCTAGATATTTCCACAAATGCCATCTCATCTACTTAACTCTTCATTTTTTGAAAGTCATCTGACCCATTCCTTCTACTTTCTGGTGTTTCTTCCATCTCTAGCTCTCCTTCCAGTCATCTACACCTTGCCTTCCAGAGTGCCTATTCAAGTATAAACGTGACAGAGCTCTCCACTTCCCATTTTCGGTGTAACATCACACGTCAGTCCATTCCGAGTGTCAGCTGACACTGCCAGTTTTCAACCCAAGAATGGCTGTGGAAGTTTGTGAATGGAGCCTCCTATCGGAACTATAGCCACCAACGCTGTGGGACAGTCTTGGAATTCAGATCGGTATAGACCCCTTCACCCCAGAGAGCCAGAGGACCTCCTTCCTTTTCCTCTTTCTCTTAAGATCTAATAGCTTTTCTTCTTAGATTCTCAAGCAAAAAAGCCTCAGTAAGCCCACTCAAAATGGATTTATACAGGTGATCCAATTCCTTGCTACTCCAGGACCAGCATAAGCAATGTCACCTGGAAACTTGTTAGAAATGCAATCTAGGCTCCACCACAGACCTGCTGAATCAGAATCTGCATTTGAACCACTATTATTATTCTTATTAAAGGTCTCTGACTATTTCATAAGGTGTCCTAATTCCAGAAGAGCCAAGTGGTTGTTAATCTTTGTTTAGGTACAAAACCCAGCTAAAAAGTCTTATTACTCAAAAGACAGGAGGAATTCAGGGTATTACAGAATATTCCATTCTGTGTTTGAACTTTGAGAAATTTAATTCAATATCCTTAATAGTAGTTCCTGAGCATCTAACAGGTACTATACTCAGAACCTTTAAAGAATGAGTAATTTAAAAAATGCAGTTCTAGTTCTTGAGGAGCTTACAGTCTAGAGATGGGAAAGCAGTGCATGACTAGATATCAATGCAACATGATAAGCAGAAGAAGGGACATGGAGCTATGGGATCCCCTTGGAGGACCCTTCATGTGAGCCTGTTCAGTATGGAGCAGGGGGAGAGGAAAGACGGCAATAACCAAGATGGGTTCTAAGAGAAAGTAATACTTGGCTGAGTCTTAAATAGAGAAAATCATTGATAAAAACACAGAAATATGAAAAAGTGTGCTATGTTAAGAAAACTTCAAGTCGATGTCTTTTTTTTTTTCCTAATTACAAAATTGAAAAGAAGGAAGTATGGTACCTGAGACTGAGAGGCAGAAAAGAGTCAAATCATAAAAGGCCATGTATCTTGTGCAAGTACTTCAAACTCTATCTAGGTGTCAATGAGAAAGTGTTTGAAGATTTTTCAGTAAGGGAGAAACATGTTTAAATATGCATTTCACATAGCCCATTCTTGTTCTGATCTTAGATATTTTTGGATATTGCATTTCTGAGAATTTGATAATGAAAGCAAAGATGGAGATTTTAACGGGAAATTATATGTGAAGACCACAAACCTGTCAGTTCACCGTACTGTGGTGGCTTGCATGTTACTGGGATGCTGGAAGCTATGCCATCAGTATTTTAAATAACAGCAGGGTCCCCCATGGTAGACAGGTTTCAGCAGAGCTTCCAGACTAAGACAAGGAAGAAAGGCTTGGTGATCTACTTCTGAAAATTAGCCAGTAAAAACCCTTTGGCTCACAAGGAAGCATCGTCTGATATAATGCTTGAAGATAAGCCCCCTAGGTTGGAGGACACTCAGAATACACAACGTCCACAACCATGGACTTGAGCATACCAATGATTATGAAGATGGCTCAGGACCTGGCAATAATTCATTCTGTTGTACGTGGGGTTACCATGAGTCAGAACCAACTCAACAGAAACTAATAAAAAAGTACGTGAAGATATGTAGCATATCATGCAACAAGAACTCAGTAGCTGTTTACTCTTCCTTCCTAATGCAGCTATAGACTACACTAGAGGATATTTTCATTTATCAATCAATAAATATATTCTTCATCTCATATGTCCCTCTTAGCAACAAATAGACAATTAGACCTCTGGCTAATTGAAAAAAAGATATGATTTTAGAGCAGGGATGGTCTCCTAATCTTCTCTTTATGCCTAGCAGCTAGTATATGAAATTAATTACTTGATTAATAAATCAGTAATTTATTTTTATAAGTTCTAATATATTAGCTGACTTAAAATTCATAGTTATATCTGTATATATATATGTACATGGAGTTCTGATGGCACAGTGGTTAAGAGCTGAGCTGCTAACCGAAAGGTTGGCAGTTCAAATCCACCAGCCGCTCCTGGAAACCCTATGGGGCAGTTCTACTCTATCCTATAGTCAATATGAGCCAGAATTGACTCAACAGCAATTGGGTTTTTTTTTTTTTTTTTTGGCTTTTGATATACATACACACACACACACACATATATATATATAGTACTTTTTTATGTCTAAATAATCATAAAACCAAAGGAAAAAAATGTCATTTAAAAGGATCCTGATAACTCCATCCTGTGGAAAACACTGCAGACTTATTCTCCTCTTTAATCTTCACAGTGCATTTTACAGAAATAAGGGCTACATCAAGGGACCATATTTTCTATCCTTCGCCTAACTCAGCAGTATCTCCCACTCTTGCTCTCAGCATCCCACACAAATGACACCAGTGGCGTCGCTTGGAAATGCTGCTCTGGTTGATCGGCAATGGCAGAGTGGGAAACAATCCTTAGCGTAGCTCAATTTCCTTTTTTCCCTTCATTATTGTCATCTCTGCAGCCTACTGTTTTTACTGCCTATGTTTAAGCTCCATATGCTTTGAAGAGACAAAAAGTTCCTGCTTTGTGTCTGAGGAAATCTTTTTTTGGTTTATGGAATTTGTACAACAAAGGTAAAAAAATCCAATTCACATTTTCTTGATTATATACCTGCTCAACAACAACCATAACTATCCCATAACTCTAACATGTTTTCATTATGCTTTCCCAGAGGTTAAAGAAATGTATGTTTTACTCTTTCTGTCTTCATAGCACACTGATGGTAATTGCTAGGAATATCTGGACTCTTATCCTGGTTTGATTTGCAGATTCAGGCTGTATTTACAGAGTCTAGCATTTATCTGTAATTCTGCTTTTTGAGCAAGATTCATAGAACTCTCAAGAGCAACGACCTGGAAAGAAAACATGATCAACCAGGTAACTTGCTCTTTGCCATCATTCCTATAAAAGCATTTAAATGTCCTCCTTCCTGCTTTTTTAGTGCTGTAGACCAAGGCTTGAAATATGTCTCAGATTGATTGAAAGGAATTATCTCTATTTTGATTATTACTCACCCATAGATCTCTGGATTTCATGGATATCTGTAACTATGGAGGATTGAAAAATGTGCTTCTATATCATAATTTGATCCCATTTCATACTGTGCTCAGAATTCAATTTTAAATTTATGAAACCTGAATAGTCTGCTATAAATACATCTGATATGTAAAAATGCTGATATAGCAAAACTCAAATAAAAACCAAAAATCCATTGCTGTCGAGTTGATTCCAACTCATAGCGACTGTATATGACAGAGTAGAACTGCCCAATAGGGTTTCCAAGGAGTGGCTGATGGATTAGAACTGCCAACTTTTTGGTTAGCAGCTGAGCTCATAACAACTACACCATTCATCTTAGAAAGTAAATTCTTCATTTAAAAAGATACACAAACATATATAAACACATGTCCACATAAACACCGTGAGCTTCCTTTGAATAGCTCTTTTAGTGTACATAAAATGTGGCTTTATTACTGGGAAAATGTATTCACACTTTGCTTTTCAGGAATATAATTATTTCTTAGAACAAAGCACGTTTACATTCGTGACAAGGCAGAGTAGCATATATATTTCTTTCAAATTTTGGCTTTATGTTTTTCAGTTTCACGTCCCCTCTTTTCTCCTTTTTTCTGATGGAAATACAAAACTGAAGAAACTAGAAGCAAGCAGAAGTGTACACCTAGGCACCTATGCCTTCTTGGAGCTGCTCCCTCTATGCCTCCCACCAACATGACTATGTTTATACCTTTCTTGCCACAGTTGATTGGTACAGCCAAGATTTTCGTAATCAGGAGGTTGTGTATGGAACATAGTCTGTAACTGGATTAGCAATAGTCTTTCCTGCTCCTTTTGTTGCAGAATGCATTGTTGGATCCTCTGACATGTCAGTAGGCAGGGTGTTGCATTCAAGCCTTTGTCCAAGCTGTAACACAACTAATCATCAGAAACAAATCGTTGTTGTTCATTAATCTTTGTTAATGTTGTTGTTAGGTGCTGTCGAGGCAGTTCCAACTCATAGTGACCCTATGTACAACAGAAGGAAACACTGCCTGGTCCTGTGCCATCCTCATGATTGTTGTAATGCTTGAGCCCATTGTTGCGGCCACTATGTCAGTCCATCTCATTGAGGGTCTTCCTCTTTTTTGCTGACCCTCTGCTTTACCAACTATGATGTCCTTCTCCAGGGACTGCTGCCTCCCGATAACATGTCCAACGTATGTGAGACGAAGTCTCGCCACATTGTTGCTTCTAATGAGCATTCTGGCTGTACTTCTTCCAAGACAGATTTGTTCGATCTTCTGGGAACCCATTTAATATTCTTCACCAACACCATAGTTAAAACAATTCTTCTTTGGTCTTCCTTATTCATTGTACAGCTTTCACATGCATATGAGGTGATTGAAAACACCATGGCTTGGGTCAGGCTCACCATAGTCCTTAAAGTGACATCTTTGCATTTTAACATTTTAAAGAGATCTTTTGCAGCAGATTTACCCAATGCAATGAGTTGTTTGATTTCTTGACTTCTGCTTCCATGGACATTGATCATGGATCCAAGTAAAATGAAATTCTTGGCAGCTTCAATCTTTTCTCCATTTCTCATAATGTTGCCTATTGGTCCAGTTGTGAGGATTTTTGTTTTCTTTATGTTGAGGGGGAATCCATACTGAAGGCTGTGGTCTTTGTCCTTCATCAGTAAGTTCTTCAAGTCCTCTTCACTTTAGCAAGCAAAGTTGTGTCATCTGCATATGGCAGGCTGTTAATGAGCCTTCCTCCAATCCTGATGCCATGTTCTTCTTCATATAGTCCAGCTTCTCGGATTATTTGCTCAGCATACAGATTGAATAAGTATGGTAAAAGGATACAACCCTAATGCACACCTTTCCTGAGTTTAAACCATGCAGTATCCCCTTGTTCTATTCAAACGACTGCCTCTTCATCTATGTACAGATTACTCAGGAGCAGAATTAAGTGTTCTGGAATTTCCATTCTTTGTAATATTATCCATAATTTGTTATGATCCACACAGTCAAATGCCTTTGCATAGTCAATAAAACACAGGTAAATATTTTCTGGTATTCTGTGCTTTCAGCCATGATTCATCTGACATCAGCAATAATATCACTTGTTCCACGTCCTCTTCTGAATCCAGCTTGAATTTTTGTCAGTTTCCTGTAGATGTACTGCTGCAGTGCTTTTGAATGACCTTCAGCAAAATTGTAGTTGTGTGTGATATTAATATTATTGTTCTATAATTTCCACATTCTGTTGGATCACCTTTCTTTGGAATGGGTACAAATATGGACCTCTTCCAGTCAGTTGGCCAGGTAGCTGGTCTTCCAAATTTCTTGGCATAGATGAGTGCGTGCTTCCAACGCTGCATCTGTCTGTCGAAACATCTCAATTGGTATTCCATAAGTTCCTGGAGCCTTGTTTTTCTCCAGTGCCTTCGGTGCAGCTTGGACCTTCTTCTTCAGTACCGTCACTTCCTGATTATATGCTACCTCCTGAAATGGTTAAAGGATGACCAATTCTGCTTGGTACTGTTACTCTGTGTATTCGTTCCATCTTCTTCTGATGCTTCCTGCGTCATTTAGTTTTTTCCCTGTAGAATCCTTCAGTATTGCAACTTGAGGCTTGGATTTTTCTTCAGTTCTTTCAGCTTGAGAAATGCCAAGCATGTTTTTCCCTATTGGTTTTCCATATCCAGGTCATTGTAATACTTTACTTTGTCTTCTTGAGCCCCCCATTGAAATGTTCTGTTTAGCTCTTTTACTTCATTTCTTCCATTTGCTTTAGCTACTCTACATTCAAGAGCAACTTTCAGAGCCTCTTCTGACATCCATTTTAGTATTTTCTTTCTTTCCTGTCTTTTTAATGACCTCTTGCTTTCTTCATGTATGATATCCTTGGTATCATTCCACAACTCATCTGGTCTTCTGTCATTAACATTCAATGCATCAAATATATTCTTGAGATGGTCTCTAAATTCAGGTGGGATGTATTCGAAGTTGTACTTTGGCATTTGTGGATTTGTTCTAATTTTCTTCAACTTCAGCTTGAACTTGCATATTAGCCTTGTTTTGACTGGTGATTTGAGCTTTTCCAGCGTCTCTTTCCACATACGTAGTCGATCTGATTCTTGTGCATTCCATCTGGCAAGGTCCATGTGTATAGTCACTGTTTATGTTGTTGAAAAATGGTATTTGCAAAGAAGAATTCATTGGTCTTGCAAAATTCTATCATACAATCTTGCCATTGTTTTCTATCACCAAAGCCATATTTTCCAGCTATGGATCCTTCTTTGTTCCCAGTTTTTGCATTCCAATTGCTAGTAATTATCAATGCATTTGATTGCATGTTTGATCAATTTCAGGCTGCAGCAGTTGGTAAAAATCTTCAGTTTCTTCCTCTTTGGCCTTAGTGGTTGGTGCATAAATTTGAATAATAGTCGTATTAACTGGTCTTCCTTGTAGGCATATGGATATTATCCTATAACTGACAGCATTGTACTTCCGGATAGATCTAGAAATGTTCTTTTTGACAATCAACATGATGCCATTTCTCTTCCGTTTGTCATTCCTGGCATAGTAGACCACATGATTGTCTGATCGAAGATGGCCTATACTAGTCCATTTCAGCTCCTTAAAGCCTAGGATATCAGTGTTTATGCATTCCATTTCATTTTTGACAACTTTCCATTTTCCTAGATTCATGTTTTGTACATTCCAGGTCCAATTATTAACGGATGCTTACTACTGTTTCTTCTCATTTTGAGTCGTGCCACATCAGCAAATGAAGGTCCCGAAACCTTACTCCATCCACGTCATTAAGGTCGACTCTTCTTTGAGGAGGCAACTCTTTCCCAGTCGTATTTTGAGTGCCTTCCAACCTGTGGGACTCATCTTCCAGCACTATATCAGACAGTGTTCCACTGCTATTCATACGGTTTTCACTGTCCAATTTTTTTAGAAGTAGACAGCCGGGTCCTTCTTCCTAGTCTGTCTTAGTCTGGAAGCTCTGCTGAAACCTGTCCACCAAGGGTCACCTTGCTGGTATTTGAAATATGGTGGCAAAGCTTCCAGTATCACAGCAACACACAAGCTAACATAGTATGACAAACTGACAGACACATGGTGGTTGTTAATCTTAGATATTAGCAAGTATTTATTTGAAAGAATCAGGCGAGATTCTGTTCACTCTTTCAGCTATCTGAAAAAGGATAATATGCTAGTTTAAAAAAAATTATTTCTCAAACCTTAATGAAATTCTGCTTTGTTAAAATTAAACTGAATTAAAATTGATTTTGCATGAACAATTTTAAAAATTTTGACAGAGATACACTGGGGTGTTATAAAATGCTGGGTGGGAATCACTGTTAGAGCTGATTTTTCAGAATTTTTGGTCTTTTGTCTGTGTATGAAGTGTATGTTTATAAACATTGAGTCATACCTTCAATAAACATTCAACCACTGTCTGTGTGAAGGCACTTCAAGGAGAACTGGTGAAATGTGATGAGTAATACATGGTTTCTTCCCTCCAGGACTCACAGATGAGTGCATCTTCTTTGCTCCACATTCTTTCCTTCTTGTCGCTAAAATTGTAGATCCACAGCCAGACTTCCATAGAAACTCAATATATATTACATAGTATTTCATGATGATGATGATGATGATGATGATGATGGACATTTATTGTGCCTATTTCAAAGAACTAAGAATAATGTTCAAAAATATTTTCTAAATATAGAATGTCTTTAGCAAGAGATTTTAAGAAGTTATCCCACCTGAAAAAGTGGAATATTTATAGTACTCATTAAACAAGAAAACATTCATATTGCCAGGACTGTATCTATTTGATTTTGAGGGCTGACCAAAATTTATTTAGGCACTACAAAGCCTGTTCCATTTACCTGAAAGAAAGACATTGTAAAGGTCAGTGTCATTGCCCCAGTAAGACTTAGTCCCCTTCCACTGGCCCCTTCCATTAAGAATTGAATTTTAAATTCATAGCATTAGCACAGATTACAATAAGCATTTGTTTTTTTATAAAGAATACAGATTAAATTTGTAACATTTTGATTGCTTACAAAGTCCTCATATTTAACAAAGTTTAAGAATATTTTTCTTTTCATGAGTACTTAGTATTTTTGTGAACTTCAGAGTTCAGGTTCAGAATGTGGATAACTGGTTGACACTTGTTCCACTGTTATTCGTAAGGTTTCCACTGGCCAATCTTGTTTGGAAGTAGACAGCCAAGGCCTTCTTCCTAGTCTGGAAGCTCCACTGAAACCTGTCCATCATGGGTGACCCAAGCTGGATTCAAAAGAGGACGTGAGTTATCATTGCTGATGCAGGATGGATCTTGCTTGGCAGAATGCAGAGTATACCAGAAAGATGTTTACCTGTGTTTTATTGACTATGCAAAGGCATTCAACTGTGTGGATTGTAACAAGTTATGGATAACATTAGGAAGAATGGGAATTCCAGAACACTTAGTTGTGCTCATGCAAAACCCGTACATAGACCAAGAAGCAGTGGTTCAAACAGAACGAGGGGCTACTGCGTTGTTTAAAGTCAGGAAAGGTGTGTGTCAGGGTTGTATCTTTTCACCATACTTATTCAGTCTGTATGCTGAGCAAATAATTCGAGAAGCTGGACTATGTGAAGAAGAACGCAGCCTCAGGATTGGAGGAAGACTCATTAACAGCTAGTGGTATGTAGATGACACAACCTTGCTTGCTGAAAGTGAAGAGGACTTGAAGCATTTACTGATGAAGATCAAAGACCACAGCCTTCAGTATAGATTATACCTCAACATAAAGAAAACAAAAATCCTCACAACTGGACCAATAAGCAACATCATGATAAATGGAGAAAAGATTGAAGTTGTCAAGGATTTCATTTTACTTGGATCCACAATCAACGTCCATGGAAGCAGCAGTCAAGAAATCAAACAATGTATTGCATTGGCCAAATCTGCTGCAAAAGACCTCTTGAAAGTATTAAAAACCAAAGATGTCACTTTGAGGACTACAGTTTGCCTGACCCAAGCCATGGTATTTTCAGTCACTTAATATGCATGAGGAAGCTGGGCAGTGAATAAAGAAGACTGAAGAAGAATTGATGCCCTTGAATTACGGAGTTGGCAAAGGATATTGAAAACATGATGTATTGCCAGAAGAACAAATCTATCTTGGAAAAAATACAGCCAGAATGCAGTAAAAATGAGGATGAAGGACATCATCCTTGGTAAAGTAGAAGGTCAATGAGAAAGAGGAAGGCCCTCAATGAGGTGGATTTATAAGGTGGCTGCAACAACAGGCTCAAATGTAGCGGCAATTGTGAGGGTGGCGCAGGACTGGGCAGTGTTTCATTCTGTTTTACTTAGGGTTGCTGTGATTTGGGACTGACTCAATGGCACCTAACAACAACAGTTGACACTTGTAGTGGAGGGTATGCTCTGATCTGTGGAGGGGATGTCAGCTATAATAGAAGTAGTACGGGACACAAGATCTTTTCCAGGCCTTGTAACTCTGCAGCAGGTCAGTAGATTTGGGGAAGTCACTTTACCATTCGAGTCCTCAGTGTTCTCATCCATAACATGGGAAAGGATGTGGTAAACCAACCAGTTGCCATCCAGTCGATTCTGACTCAGAGAAATTCCATGTGTGTCAGAGTAGAATGCTCCATAGGGTTTTCAATGTCTTAATTTTTCAGAAGTAGACCACTAGGCCTTTCTTCTGAGGCACTTGTGGGTGGACATGAATCTCCAACCTGTTGGTTAGCAGCTGAGCTCATTAACTGAGGAAATAATATCAGTGTCTAAATTCCCTTTCTTTTTTTTTTTTTTTTTTTTGCTTTAATTATGAATTAGGTGGAGAAGTGAAAGCCTTGGTAAAGGAAAACTATCACTTCAAACTGTGATTATGGTAGCTGAAAATTACTTGCCAGTAGAATATTTTTTGTATGATGGATGCTTTTTTTGTTGTTGTTGTCTGTTTTATTTTGTTTTAAACTCTTAGAGTAAGTTATAGAGAGGGGAGCCCTTCTGCCCATTCATCCGTTCTTTCAACATTAACTGATCACTTCTTACATAGCAGGCGCTGGTGTGAGTCGTTGGGATCCAAAGATGAATAGTACTCACTCCTTGCCTTCAAGGAATTCATGGTACAAAGGGGAAAACAGAAAAAAATAAAGATAGGATGATAAAACCTTTGGGAAGTATAATGATGAAGGGAATCTTAATGGAACATAGAGGAGAAAAGCCTTACCAAGTAAGATAGGGTGAGGAAAGGCAGATAGGTTTCCTGTTGTAGATAATATCTGAACTGGACTTTACAGAACCAAAAAACCAAACTCGTTGCTGTTGAGTTGATTCCAACGCATAGCAACCCTATAGGTCAGAGTAGAACTGCCCCATAGGGTTTCCAAGGAGAGCCTGGTGGATTCGAACTGCCGATCTTTTGGTTAGCAGCCAAGCTCTTAACCACTGCCACCAGGACTTTAGAGAGTCAGTTGGAATTAGCCTAAAACCGATAGCATTAGCAAAGTCATGGAAGTAAAAAACAACGCAGCACAAGAAGAATTACGAGCAGTGTGGCGAGGAAGAATTTTGCTTCTTTGGTTTTACTTGTTTTCATTTGAAGTCATGATTACACAATAGTAAAACCTCTGTTGGTTCTGCTAAGTAGAGAGAACACATAATTTTGTAACTCCAAAAGTGATGTAAACCTCTAACAATTCAAAACAAGACTATGGACACTGGCCTAGGTTAAACTTTCCATAGACTGTGTAGTCAAAGAGATGTTTCTTTTATCTCTTTGGGTACAAGATATCGTTGCATCTTTTAACTAGTTTCTCTTTTGTAGCTATCGATAGCTCTCTTGGCAAAAATCCAACAAACCAAAATAAGAAGAAAAAAAGCTGTATGTTACTCTGCAGTCCCAAGAATAAAGATATGTGGAACTCGAAAATATGCTGCATTTTCACATTTGTGTATGCAAAATTTGAGTAGATCTGCCCATTCATTCCTTAAATATAAAGCTGAGAAATTGCTGGAAAGGTTTTCTTCCTTCCTACATCCCACCTGGCTGTAATGCCTCCTTTTAAATTTGGATAGCAGTTCACAAGGTGACTCCATGATGGAATATTTCTCCTTCAATCTTCTGGTTCCATTAAAATACTAGATTTTTCTCTCTCTTGTTTGTATCTTTCTCACCAGAGAGTTCAGTTCTTGTTGTCAGTGACACAGAATAGGTGAATATGTTGACTTTGGGGATGCATTTCACAATAAAAAATAATTTATAATTTTAAACTTAAATTCATAAATATGTTGGGGTGATTAAACAATAATAAAACTACTACAACATCTACTAAGTAACACTGATGATCGATCATGTCAGAATACACTGACTCAGAGCTGAATTGAGAATACTCATGTGACAGAAATACCGAACTCTAAGCTTGGAGAGTTTCCTAAATTAAAAATCTTTTCCACATCAGACTTCTTTGTATTTATTTCTGCTCAGAAAAAAAGGGAAGAAAACTTTTCTTCACTTTCTCCAAAAGAATTTTTTTTTTTAAGTCATTGTTCACAATGAAAAAAAAATTATAGTCCTGGAACCAGTGTTTGGCTTTCTTCAAAACAATGGGAAATTTCCAGTGGTTGCTCACGTGTTGCACAAATAGATGCTCAACTGTGATAAGTGAGCAGGGTGCCTGGAGGTAGTGCATTCAGTTTAAGTACCTGGAACTGTATGCTGGTCAAGCATCACTATGTACATATTTGAATACGAAAATGACTTCTCATTTTTTTTTCAAGGGAACACCGTACCTCAAGTTGTGCACATGCTGTTCATTGGAGAAGTTAGGATATAAGCATAAACACAACACTGCAATTGTTGTGCTGTTGAGAGTGATTCCCTACCTCCCTTCCCTCAGATCTATTTTACTGAAACTTCCTTAAAGGTGTGCATGAATCCTTCTTCTCAAATGCATTTAAATCAGCAGCAGCTCTAAAAGGAACAGCTATAAAAGACAAAAGTAGATTCTACACTTGAAGTTGTCTGAAAAATGCATGTAGACTGACATTGATGTTGGATATGAATGTTGCCATAACTTTAGGAAATTATTATTAAATTTGATAGTAAAGTTTACTTTTTTTAGTGGTGAAAATATGCACAACAAAACTTACACCATCTCAACAATTTCTACATGTATTATTCAGTGACATTAATTAGATTCTTCACGTTATGCAACCATTCTTGCTATCCTTTCAGAAATTATTTTACCACCATTAACATTAACTCAGTGCCCCCTAAGGAAAGAATCCCCGTTTCCCCCTCCCTTGTACCTCTGGTAACCACTAATAATTTTTGGTTTCCATATATTTGCTTATTTTATGTAAATGAGATCATACAGTATTTGTCCTTTTGGAACTGACTTATTTCACTCAGGATAATGTTTTCAAGGTTCATTCGTGTTGTGGCATGCATCAAGTTTACTTTGAAATCAGTTTTGAACTATTTTAATCCATGCAGCCAATATTACAGAGTTATTATAACTCATTTGCAAGATCTCTGAGGTGGGTGGGCAGCAACTTTAGCCTGTCTCTAGAAGAAGCTGGAATGGAATCTCAGTTCACATCAGAATTTCACTCATGCAACCATGACTCAGTTTATTCTGTATACATAATTACTTACATACCTATTTTATCCTTGTGCTATTTTATGCAGAAATGAATTATGCTGAAAACCAAATTTAAATAGAAATGGACATCTCAAGCACATCAGCTCCTTTTCCTGAATCTTCTATCTCTGCTCACATTTGCACCATTTTGTTTATCCACGCTGCTGGGATGGAAACCTTGAGTTCTCATTTAGTCTCTCCTACTCCCCATCCCCATGCTTCATTAGTCACAAATCCCTGAAACAAGACTCTAATTTTGTTTGGATTGGTTTATAAACTGAACTAGTTTAGAACCTTAGCCCATCAATCCTGGCTCACAACCAGTAGGAATGTTGGTGGCCCACTTTCTTCCTGCCTAGACCAAGGCCTGCCACATAATTCAGTCAAATTCCTTACACCAACTTTGATAATGTCATTCTTCTGTTCAAAAAACATTATATTTCTCCTTTTCTGTCTTTCTAATAGGAAAAAATCCAAATTCCTTAGCCTGGAATCCAAGAATTGCTGAATGTACTATGAACTATGTTTTGAGTCCCTATTATTCCCAGCACCTAGTATTTAGAAAATGTACAATAAATGGTTTTTATTAAATGTTTCACAACTTTTAACTTTTTACACAGACCCTTTCAGTAACTTTCTTTCTTTTTTATACATCAAAATATATCCTTCAAAATGTATCTTAAGCGTTACATTTCCTGCAGAACCTCCCTAATCTCTTCTGTATGAAGTGAAAGTGTATTCACTCACCTTTTTGTTTAATGCAGCTACTGCTATCCTTCAGCTATATAAAGACAAATAAGATAGCCTGCTCCAATGTACTTACTCTAGGTCTTTAAACAAACAGTTGTGGCACCATATTATCAGCACTACAGTTAACAGACAGTACAGATTCTAGTAAGGATCCCAGGAGAGGGTTTGTAAATTCATTGGACAAAGGCAAAAGCCAAGGGAAGTTCTATTGGGTAGATGAATCTTGAGTGTCTTGAACATAATGGAAAGACATTTCAGTCAAAGAGAATACCACAATAAAAACACCAAGGCTTAAAACATCCTGGAATGTTCAAAGAACGACAACAAATTTGGCTTGGCTTGAAAGTAGATATAAGAATGAGATGGGAACTACCAGAAATGAGGCAGGGATCATATTATAAAGTACTGGTTGTACTAAGAATTGTCCCTCGAACATAGTAGGAACCCAGTAAACATGTATTCAATGAATGAATGAATCGCTTCATCTTCTACTAGTATATTAAATCTTTATGTTTGAATATTTTATATTTAATAATTTATGAGTTTGCACCTTGATTCTCTGAAGAAAACTGTGTATTTGCATTCTTTGTTTTCAGTGCTCCATATAATGTTCAACCTGATAATTTAGCAATTAAAATTGTTCCTACTAATATAACCAAAAGTTCGGAGTTCTCAAAGTTAACACATACAAACGAAGTGTTCATTTCTATGTGTGTTTTTCTTTTTTCTAGGGTCAGACATTGTTCAATGGTTAATAAAGAACTTAACTATAGAAGATCCAGGTAAGTACATCATTTTCCCATTGGTAGAATTTTTTTTTTATTTCTGAAAAATTATAATTAAACTTGAGCTATGCATTTTAGCATTTATACAGATTTTATAGTAATCAACATATGTTTAACTAAAATTTAGTATATTTTATAATTTTTCATATATGTCAATAGTGTTCCCTTTGATAAAATTTGATTCTGGCAATTGACAATTGTTAGAATGGGTAAACTGAATACATAGACATAAATAATTATATGTATAATTTATAGAAAATGATAATGAAATTTTCCTTCATAAGACACAAAAATAAATCTCATTAGTTTATAATATTGCCTTCACTCTCTTTTTGCATGAGGTTTGAAAACAATATGTTATTTGTAAGTCAGGATTTTTATTTTTATTATTATTATTTTTACCATGCCTGTATGCCATATTTTTTTTAATGCTTTCATTTAAGCCCTGGGCCTATTCACTGTGGGAGGCGTCATGTCTGCTCTGCAGTGGTAAACTCAGTTGCAAAGTCTGGGAGCAATTTCTACCAGCTAACATTTATACTGCGTAGAACAGAATCCTACACATGACTTCTTTAAAGTATTGTGCAAAAGTCTTCTATGTGGCAAATAATTCACATCACTGAAATGGTATATATTGTTTAGGGAAGTTGCTGAGAAATCAAGAAAAATATCCTATGAAAAGCAGGTATTGCAGTGCCTGTCAGTGACCTGGCAGAGAAGGAGTCCATGAAACTACACAACACACGATCCTTTGGATCAGAGATAAATTTAGCTTGGCCTTTACTCCTACCTCTGGCCGCCGCCACCTTACTAAGGTTTAGAAATAACAGCTGATGGAGATGCAAAGGTTTCTATCCCATTTTGAACTACTGTACGAAACCACACCCTGAGAAAATGCAGCTCTAATTCCGTACACAAGTGCCTATGTACACACCCTGCTCACCTGGTAGATGAGCTTTTAAAATACTTATCCTAGCAGATTGAACAGGATTAAAACAACTAGTGGAGGTGAAGCAGCTACTCTGACACCATATATTACTAAGTGAAAAGAGGAGATAATTATTAGGAAAGGAAGCCATGGTCTTACTAAGTTTAGGATTCAGTCTACCTCAAGGGCACACCTGACTTTTATAAGCTGTAGAGCCAGAAATATCCAACCAACCAACCCTTTGCCGTCAAGTCAATTCTATTTCATAGTGACCCTATAGGACAAAGTAGAACTGCCCCGTAGAGTTTCCAAGGAGCGGCTGGTGGATTCAAACTGCTGACCTTTTGCTTAGCAGCCAAGCTCTTAACCACTGTGCTGCCAGGGCTCCATCCTAATGCTAAAAATCAGGTTGGCACAGTCATTGAGAACCAGGGAACAGCTGCTTTGCAAAGAATATTATAGCTCAAAGGGTAACGTGTTCAAAAGAGTAAATTTTTTTAGTAAGTTTAAGACTGTAGGTGTGCTTCAGAAATAGTCAGAGAAGCAGGAAAGAGACTGACAGATGTAATTAGCTACTAAGAAATCATCACGGGGGCATTGGTGGTTCAGTGGTAGAATTCTTGCTTTCTATGCAGGAGACGGGTTTGAATCCTAGCCCATACACCTCATGTGTAGCCACTGCCCATCTGTCAGTGAAGGCTTGAATTTTGCTAGGATGTTGAATATGTTTCAGCAGAGCTTCCAGACTACGACAGACAAGAAAGAAAGGCATGGTAACCTACTTCCAAAAATCAGGCAGTGAAAATCATGTGGATCACCATGGTCTGATCTGCAACTGATCATGGTAGTGGTGCAAGACCCGGCAGCATTTTACTCAGTCGTGCGTGGGGTCGCCTTGAGTTGGGGGCATACTGGATGGCAGCTAACAATCACAACAAAGAAATAATCAATGTTTATAATTTACACATGGAATATCATTTTAGCTATAAAACTAAAAGCCAAACCCATTGCCATCGAGTCAATTCAGACTCATACTGATACTAAAGGTCAGAATAGAACTACCCAGTAGGGTTTCCAAGGAGCTGCTGGTGGATTCCAACTGCCGACCTTTTGGTTAGCAGCCCAGCTCTTAACCACTGCGCCACCATGTATGAAAAACTGATTTCACTTGCTTGTTCAACACTTTAAAGAAGTTGTACAGCTTCATTAGAAGGGAATGAAGAGATAAAGCCAATCATATCCAGGTCAGGAGGTAAATGTGCATTATTGTATTTATGGAAGGCTGAAAGATTAGTTTTTCTTTGTTTGTTTGAATGAACTAATTCACCCTTTACAGAGTGCAGGCTCTGTATTAGATTTACAGCAGAGTAAGAAGCATTAATAATTGGTCTGAAGATAAAATAGATTATGCACACAGAAAATGAATCAATCTGACAGCCATACTGATCCCAATTAAATATGATCAACAATGTAGCTGACATCATGAAAGTTACTTTGATGGCTGCATATATGCAATTAATATACCATTTTGGAACTGTTTATGAAGAAAGACTGTTATTATAATTTAACCCTATCTACTCCCTGAAGATGTTTAAAAATGAGAGAGAAATCCATGCCTGGCTTCTGTCCTTGTATAGTATCTAGTAGATAAGTGGTCATTTGAAGCCCTCTAGGGATAATTTGAAATTCTGGATGTCAACGATTTGTTGAAAGAGGGTTTTAAGGTAAGTTGGAAGAACAGACCAGTGCCTGGGTAAGGGAGCAGGTTCTGATGGCGTATCTGGGGACAGGAGAAGAGGGTTTATGGTATTTCAGGATCTTGTGGAAGGAAGACTGATAAATCCATATTATTTGTACTTATAGTGTTCAGTATTTTATGACTGAGCATTTCATACCTTTTCATTTCTATTACAGCAATTCATTGTGTATTTAGCTGAATATTTTAGTGCAGATTTTGGTACTCTTAGACACGTGATGGGTCATCAAAAAAGATAAAGACCCTCAAAGAGGTGGATTGACACAGTAGCTTCAACAATGGGCTCAAACACAGCAACAACTGTGAGGATGGCGCAGGACCCAGCAGTGTTTCGTTCTGTTGTACATGGGGTCACTATGAGTCAGAACCGACTTGTTGGCACCTAACAACAGCAACAAGAAGCCATGTGGTTACGTTGTAGTGGATTTGAACTTTTAGTTGGAATTAAGGATTTTTTGTAAGTTAGCATTATACACAATTACTCTCACATGTACATAAAACACAAAACAAAAACAAACCTGTTGCTGTCCAGTTTATTCCACCTCATAGCGACCCTATAGGACCGAGTAGAACTGCCCTACAGGGTTTCCAGCTGGTAGGTTCGAACTGCCAACCTTTTGGTTACCAGCCGAATGCTTAACCACTGCACCACCAGGGCTCCGCATGTACATATACATGTACATACAATACACAGGAATAATATAAATTTTTTGTTTCCTTCTACTTATTGAGTCTATTTTCATAATTTATATTTTTCTGGGAAAACTTCATTTCTTTATCCATTCCTTGATTATTTCATTCACCTAACAAATATTTACTGAATTCTTTCTATGAGCCAGGCCTGCCAATATAGTGGTGAGAGTTCGCTCCTTGAGTAACTGTCTTTGGCTTCCAGGATATCCCACTTTCTTGGCTATCCTTCTTTTTCACTGGCTACTCGGTCTCAGTCTTCTGTGATAGCTCTTCACTCTCTAGCTGATCTATAAATGTTGCAGGCATCTGTCCTAGCTGTTTTTCCTTTTTCCAGCTACACACTGTTGCTAAGTACATATACGGAGGATTCCTAAACTCATATTTTCAGTGCAGACCACTCCATGGAGCTCCATACTTACCTATCCAATCCTATTTGACTTGTCTTCTGAGAGGTCAAACTCAACCAAGACAGAACCCTTGATGTCCCCCCCTCTCAAACCTGTTTCCTTGTCTTCTCTACCTCATTTATGCAGCCCTGATGGCCCAGTGTTTAAAGCACTCGACTGCTAAGCAAAAGGTTGGCAGTTTGAACCCACCAGCCACTCTGTGGGAGAAAGGTGTGACAATCTGCTTCTGTAAAGATTTACAGCCTTGAAAACCTTATGGGGCAGTTCTTCTCTGTCCCGTAGGGTAGCTATGAGTCAGAATTGACTCAACAGCAATGGGTAGCTCATTTATGATGTGGAGTCTCCTATCCAAGAACATGGTCCACCTTTCCATTTGTTCAGGTTTGCTTTGTGGTCTTTTGGGAGTGTTTTAAAGTTTTCTTCATATAAGTTTTGCTCATTTCTTAGTTATTTTATTTTGTGTTAGTATGTGTGGATCTACTCTTCCATCATATCATTTAACTGGTTATTGTTTCCATAAATATAAATTATTGATTTATGTATGCTATTTTTATATATTCCTACTTTGCTAAATTACCTTATTTTTGCTACTATTTTTGACTAATTTATTCAAAAGCTGGAACAGGTCTTGCAGCAGTGTTTTAGAATTGTATGTGGTTGCTCACTTCCTGAACTCTTGCATATCTAACAGTATCTTTTGTTGCCTGTGTGTATTTTTTTTTTTCATTTTTTTAATATATATAAAATTTTTTGTTTTTTCCTTCCCCCTGCCTTTATGCCTGTAGTAGCTTTTCTCTCTTTGAAATTCAAAATTATAAGCAGAGGCCATTACTAGGAGCTTGTCCTTTGCATTATTTTTTTTGTATGTGGATGTGTGTTTGTAATAACTGGTGAATCATTTAAATCTGTTGATTCAGGCTTTCTTCAGTAGAAGAGAGTTTTTTCCCCGTTTTATTATTTAAGTCTCATTTTCTTCATCCTAAAAGAGATGTAATAATAATGCCTACTATTTAGAGCTTTTCTAAGGATTAAGTAAGTAATACATACCAAAAAAAAACCCATTGCCATCGAGTTGATTCTGACTCATAGCGACCCTGTAGGACAGAGTAGAACTGCCCCATAGGGCTTCTAAGGAGTGGCTGGTGGATTCAAACTGCTGATCTTTTGCTTAGCAACTGAGCTCTTCATCACTGAGCCACCAGGTGATACATATAAAGTAGTTATTACCACATCTGTCGGAGCCCTGGTGTCTCGGTGGTTAAAGCTCTCTGCTGCTAACCAAAAGGTCAGCGGTTTGAACCCACCAGCGGCTCCCACCAGAGGCTCCGTGGGAGAAAGATGTGGGAGTCTGCTTCTGTAAAGATTTACAGCCTTGGAAACTCTACGGGGCAGTTCTACTCTGTCCGATAGGGTCGCTATGAGTTGAAATCAAGTCAACAGCAATGGGTTACCACATCTCGTTCATAACAGTTGCTCAGAGAATGTTAACAATTGTAGTCCTTTTTGTATTTGTCTGTTGAGGTTGTTGTCATATCTATTTACCTGTTTTTTTTTTTTTTTTTATTTTGGTTTATTCTTTTGAAACAACGTTTACTTGTATGTTTTATTCCTTTCTGTAACCAGATGATCATTTTCTTCTTTTTCATCCTTTTGTTAGCTTTGTTCCCCTCTTTCTCTACCCTAGGTAAGCTTATTAAGTTTATACACTATAGCATCCATTCTAATTTTATGCACTGGCAATTCAGCTCTTTCCTACCACTAATAAAAAATATATCTGTTTTTGAATTTTTAATTTCCCATCCTCTTTCTAATTTTCTCCCATTCCCTATTTATTTCTACCCTCCCTTTAGCAAGTTCTCTTCTAATCATAGTGTGTTGTCTTACCAAGTCATCTTTTATCTCTTTTATTACATCCAAGTCATTTACTTTTAATATTTTATTTGTACATAGCAGATACTGCTGTAAATTTACTTCATTTCATTTTATGTCTTGAAAGTATTTGTGGGTTTGTTTTGTGAATTTTCCCCCCGTTTACTTCTCAAACCAAAAGGGTTCTATGTAAAACTCATGTTTGGCTATTGACAGGATGGAGGGATTCCCTCTTTACAACTAGAACCGGAGTGCTAGGTAATATAAATTCACATTCACAGGTTAGTTATCTGATAGACTAGGTACAGTGAGGAGTGATTAGCAGCTGTGAATAATCTCAGCCTCAGGACTTCATGAGGTGTTATATTGTCTCTGAGTGTGATGAGCCCATTTCAATGGGCCACATTTTCATCCCTTATTCAGCTTTGCCAATTTCCCAACCACCTGCAAGGTATGGCCGTGCCTGACTTCTGAGGTGTTTACTTTCTACACTTCGAACTTCCCTGTTGCTGCAGCCCCACTCCAGCTGCCTTTGGGTGCTCTTGATATTCTGCAATGAACAGGATCTGAAGAGATGTGCTCCCTTCTCTCCTACGATTTCCCCTCTTTGGGGGGTTTTATTAGTGACCTGCCAGAATCTTCTCTACTTAGTACTGTGGTGCTCTCTCAGGAGGGTGTTGCAGCCTGGCCCCATATGTGGTATACAGGTGGGACTTCCGGAGTATGTGCTTTGACACCCTTTCTTAATTTTAGAGCTGATGCATGATTCTATTTGTGTTGCTTTTTGTGTGTGTGCAGGGTTCATAGTTAAAAACTTTGCTTATGTTTCCATCTTGACAGAAGTAGTTGATATTTGTATTACTATCTCTCAACTATATCACTAAAAATCTAGAATATGTATGTGTGTGTGTGTATTGAATATGCACAGGAAAAGTGCAGAACAAATTACATTAGTTTTAGAGTTAGAGCTTAGCTGAGACGTTAAATAAACAGCTATCTGGATTTTGTAGAGGGAAAAGTTGATACAGGTCAATTATTAGATAGGGGCACAGGGTTGGGAGGAGGAGTTTGGCCCTTGGAGAGCATCCATTCACATTGGCATCCACTGAGAAGCATGTCGCCCACCCATGCCTTCGTTAGTGGTCAGGCAGTTGCTTCCATCTAGTTACTTGTTCCCATTGGCAGGGCCCCTTTTTGTCTGTTGACACTCTTTGCTTCTGTCAGGTTCACTCTGGGAACACAGCAAGTGACCTGCTCCTTCTCCCTCAAACTGGGAGCATGTGCTACGCTGCCTAAGGTCCTATGCTATTTTTCTGTTTTAAGATCAGTTGCTGCTTTCTTACCATTCTGAGGTGTGGGATCCCCTGAGGCTGCCCAAGCTGCTTTCTGCCTGAAAAAACCGTATGGTCATTCCTGCGGTGTAATCCTTCTGAGTCCCAAAGTCTCCGTGTGGGAAGCAAGCAATAGGTACTCTCTCCTCTTGTATTTCAACAATTTTGCGGTTTTCTCCATTGCTTGAAATATTATTCTGTCATCTCAATTAGCTTTTGCTCTATAACAAACCACCTGAAAACTCTGTGGCTCGAAATAAACAATTTTATTTAGCTCATGATTCTGTGGATCAGACGGTAAGCTCTTCTGGCCTGGGCCTGCTTGACCGATATCTGCTGGGCTCTCTGATGTGTTTGTGGCTGGCTGGTAGGGTGAACGATCTAGAATTTCTGACACATCTGGCACTTGGTAGGCTGTTGGCCAAGTGCCTCCAATTCTCTCTTCCTTTAGCCTGCTATCACTAGCTTCTTCCAATGGTGTTTACAGGGTTCGAAGCACAATATAAGTTTCTGCTTGTGCCACATGCACTATTGTCTCACCTGCCACAGTAAGTACCGTGGCCAAGTCATGAGTCACTGTAGGCAGGGACTATCCAAGGGCCTGGATGAAGTGGAGTCTAAACAAATCGAGGCCGTTATTGCAACAATTTTCCGTATCTGTATTTTCTCTGCCTTTTAGTTCTACCATTCTGTTATACATCCTACTGTCTTTTGGCTTGAGTTTGCAAAATACATGCTCCAGAAACTGATCATTTTCTCTTAGTGTCTTAGTCATCTAGTGCTGCTATAACAGAAATACCATAAGCAATGGCTTTAAAAAAGAGAAATTTATTTTCTCACAGTTTAGGAGGGTAGAAGTCTAAATTCAGGGTGCCAGATCTAAGGAAGGCTTTCTCTCTCTGTCGGTTCCGGGGGAGGGTCCTTGTCATCAATCTTCCCTGGTCAAGGAGCTTCTCAGTGCAGGGATCCCAGGTCCAAAGGACGTGCTATTCTCCTGCCTCTTGTTTCTTGCTGGTATGAGGTTCCCCGTCTCTCTGCTGGCTTCTCTCTTTTATTTCTCAAAAGATATTGGCTTAAAACACCACCTAACCTTGTAGATTGAGTCCTGCCTCATTAATATAACTGCCACTAATCCCACCTCATTAACATTATACAGGTAGGATTTACAATGCATAGAAAAATCACATCAGATAACAAAACGGTGGACAATTACACAGTACTGGGAATCATGGCCTAGCCAAGTTGACACACATCTGGGGGACACAATTCAATCCATGACACTTAGTAAACATGCTTTATATCTAGTATTATGCCATATTACTTATGGACAATATTTTAAGTAAATTTATCAAAATGCAAAGCTTCATTCAGTGAAGTCTGCAGCCTTCACAAAATTATTAAGAATTATCAATAACTCTTTGATGTCAGTCTGCTAGTTTGTGACCCTTGCTATCTCTCCTCAGAAAGATCAACTCTGTCAAGCTCTTGAAATGGCATTGACCAAACTGAGGCGTACCTTACAACCCTCAGATTTATTAGTGGCTAGAATTTGAAATTAGTCTCACTGTGAGCCCTAAATATCTAGGGACATTATATATTTCTGCATTCCCTGAGTTACACTCTGCTTGTTCCACCTTTGTCCTTCTCTCCATCAGCCATGCTTCTTGATTTAAAAGCATTCCTTGAGAGGTATCCTGGCATTGAAGATTAGTCATGGACTTTGGAGACAGGCTTGACCTTGAATCATGATTCAAGTATTTACTGACTATAGAGCATGGAGCAAGTTACTTAATTTCTCTGCCTTTCTTTCCTTCTTTTATAAAATGATTTAGTATTGTGTGTTGTGAAGCGTAAATGAGTCAACATGCAAGTGTTCCAGAATCTTGTTTTTATTTTTAAATGGGCCAGATTGTTTTAAGCTCTGAAAATTTGCCACCACATTGAATTGCGTTCTTTTTAAAAATGCATGCAATTTCTATACTAGCCTTCAAACATGACCTGTTCCAGGAAGCCTTCCCTCAATAATTCAGTTCACATGGGCTGTTCTTTGCCATGAACTACAAGAGTATTTATATTTGATTCTATTCAACTTATTGATTAATTGCATTATCTTTTATCTTGCATTTCACATATGTTGGTCTTATCACTTAAGTTGAATCTAGGCACTTTAATGACAGAGGACACATATCCTCTCCAGCCATCCAGGGAAGTTCCAGGAATAATCGATACTCAGTAATTACTTGATTTTACTCTAATGGTAATTTCCTGAAGTGGCATCAAGTTTATCGAAACCTATAAATCATTTTGTGCTCTTCAAAAAAAGATGGGAAGAGTGAGGAGAAAGACGTTAAAAACGGATTGTTTTTCATCTAGACTAAAATGCAGATAGAAAAGTAAAATTAGGGGTAAATATGATTTCACCGGTATAAAAATTAAATTTTGAAAGAGTTGCAGAATTTCTTCCTCAATGCATATTACCCATTGTGAAAACAACCAGTGAAAATTGAGATTCAGGCAAATACAACCAGATGTTTTACCTGCACATCATCAAACAACTGGGTTGAATAACTTAATTGTCACTGAATTAATTACATCAATCCATTGTGTTCATCCTGAAACAGTCTGTTGTCTGCCTCCCCAGCCTGACACAAGTCTTCTGGAGAAAGTGATCTAAATTCTGTTAATGAATTTAATAAAGTTCCATTACAAACTGCCTTTGTATTCCATGAATTTGGTTAGACTGCCAGAGAAATCACAGCCTTAGGAGCATAGCAGTGCATCAGCACCAGCATGGTATATAATGTCTCTGCTATCCTGGATAATGTTTTTACTTGTGAAGCATTTTATACTTTTTCAAATCGTTTCTATTTAGATTATTTTATTTGATCATTGCAACAATATTGTCAAGTAGCCAAGGCAGGCATTTTCACCATTTTTCAATTGGAAAATCAGCTGAGAGAAGCTAATGAAGGCCCAAAGTCACACAAAAGCCTGTTCAGAGAAGTAGAGCCCAAGTCTCCCAATCTGTACCCTCTGTGTCGGTTTATTTTTTAAAAATTATTCCAGACTTGGATTCTACTTTTACATAGATGGTTGGAACTATGAGGGGACATGAACTCACGTGACAGGGTGGCATTTTACATAGTGTCTTTTGGAATAAAGTAGTTGTTTTTCTTGGCTTTGGTGTTATTTTTAACCATTGTATTCTGAGCACACCCTTTTCTTAGAGCCATTTCCTACGTATTTCAACTCATAAGTATTGTACATAAAATCAAAAGCAATCTTATCTGTGTGCTCTTGAAATTGTTTCAAACAACAATCTTGCTTGGATGGATGGAGAAGTATTTAAAACACCCTTGCAAATAATCATTAAGGCCTTTAGGAGCCTATAAAAGTGCATATTTTATTGGCCATTCTGCAAGCTAGCATACCACTATTAGCTAAATAAAAGCCGGTATTATTGTTTCAGTGTTGTTGTTGTTGTTAGGTGCTATCCAGTCAATTTTCCACTCACAGTGACCCCATGCAACCGGGTGGAACTGCCCCATAGGGTTTTCTTGGCTACAATCTTTACGGAAGCAGATCACCAAGTCTTTTTGCCACAGAGCAGCTGCGTGGGTTTGAACCACCAACCTTTCAGTTAGCAGCTAAACATTTAACTCTTCTGATGATAATATGTAAGAACTCATAGATCAGAGTCATCACATACACCTTGAACAAGACTGATTAGTTTCATCCAGTTTTAAGGCAATAGCTATTATCCAAGTGGTCAACTTGCAAATGTGCACCTATCTGTTATAAATAACACTTAAAGGAAAAAAAATCTAATGTCTTTGGGTACCTACTCCCAACCTGTGCCTCTACTATTGTAGCCAGAACTTTATAAAGTTATGTACATGAGGAATCTTATATGTTGTTCTAATTATTTTGTGTGAGATAAGCAAGAGCTAAAGTTTCTTTTGTGTATTTTTGGTGTCTTACTAATTTCTCCTCGGAAGAGAGAAGTGATTCCTCTTTGCATATATTTCATTAGTACCCCAATATTATTTTCAAAAAATGTATCCTGTACATTTAATATCATCAGAAACCCCCCTTTTGGTTACCTTGCGTCTTAGCAAGGCAGAAAGTGAATAGTCTGCAAATGTTTGCTCTATGAAGTCTGCCATTCAAAGTACTTGGCGCCACTGAGCCCAGCCCCAACACATCCAGCTGTTGTAACCAACTGTCTCATTTAACTTCTTAACTAGTTTCATTCCTTTCTTTTGTTCTCCCCCTTTTATCATTAATTTTTTTGTTTCATTTTGCATTTGCATTTGAATATTACATTTCATAATGGAACAAGATGTTTTTGTCATTGATCTGGCATAATTATGCCATAAAAACCCAGAATGCATTGAAAAGTCTTTGTGAAGTCCACAAATTGAAGTTTTTGTTGTTAGAACAGGGATTACTATCCCCAGCATGACTGCCATGGTTTCAGTCACCTGTTGACAAAAGCATTTTCTGGTTTTTGCCTTCTGGCTGCCTTCACCTCCTCCCTCCATTACTTTATTGCAGTAGCAGCAGAAAATGACTATTATACATTAATATTAACTAATTGGGTGCTCCCAGGTGCCATGCTGAGTGATTTCCACTTTTTTAATTCTTCTAAGTGGGAAGAGGGCAAGAGATCTCACTTACTTGAATACAACTATGTGTCACACACCCTGTTGAGAACTAGAAAGATAGATCATCAATAGATAGATAGGTAGGTAGGTAGACAGATGAATAGATGATAGATAGATATTTAATTCAATCTTCAAACAAAGAGAAAGCTTCATGAAAAAGGTGGTAGATAAGAGAACAAAGTCTCAGATTGTGAAGATAGTAAGAGATAGAATCAGTATTTAAACCCAGATCGTTTTATGTCAAGACATGAACACTTTCAGAATCAAGTTGCTTCTGACTCATAGCAACCCTATAAAACAGGGTAGAACTGCCCCATAGGGTTTCCAAGGCTGTCATCTTTACAGAAGCAGGCTGCCACATCTTAGTCCTGCGGAGCTGCTGGTGAGTTTGAACTGCTGACCTTTCAGTTAGCAGTTGAGCACTTAACCACTGTGCCACCAGGGCTCCTTAGATCAAGACCCAAAGCCCAAACCAAACCTGTTGCCGTCAAGTTGATTCTGACTCATAGCGACCCTGTAATCAATACAAGGAGTATTAATTTACTTTGACAGCTGCAGACCCTAGCATCAGAATAGAGCTAGTATGGTGTGGAGCTGGTTCATACTCCCTATGTCTGACTTGATGTCAACACAATGCATGTGTTAGGGACCGAGAAGGTGCCCTCTTACTATCCTGGCCCCCTCTTTTGCTTTGTGCTGCCAACACATGCATAAATACCAGTCTCCGCGTTTTGTAGCCTCTCTCTTTTTCATTTAATTGGCTCATTTTACATATATTGCTTATTAGAGTTGCCAGTTATTAAGCAAAATACTGAAAGTAGCTGGAAATCCTATTAGAATTGCTGTCTTTTCTCTTGTAAAACTAGAACAAGCATAATGAGGCCAGGGTTCGATATACTACTAAATAGTTGTTAAACTCTACCCTATCAATTAGAAAAAACAAAAACGAAGATTACTCCATAAACAAATGGAAAAACACAAATGCCCCGTGGCGCTGCCGAATTCCTCCAGTAGCTGATTGACCTAATTTTTTTTTTCTTTCTTCTTTTTAGGTCTTCACTTTCTATTTTATTAAACTTTTTGTATATCGTGTTCCTTTTATAAGGAGCTCTGGTGGTACAGTGGTTAAGCATTCGGCTGCTAACCTAAGGTCAGCAACTCGAAACCACCAGCAGCTCCGTGGGAGAAAGCAGTCTGCTTCCGTAAAGATTACAGCCTTGGGAACCCTATGGGGCACTTCTCCTCTGGCCTGTAGGGTCACTGTGAGTCAGAATCAACTCTATGACAATGGGTTTGGTTTTCTGGTTTTGGTAAAGAAATAAGGCATGAGCAACCTAAAAGAGAGAGAGAATGAGAGAGAGAAGAAAGGAAGGAAGGGAGGGAGGGAAAGAGGGAGGGAGAGAGGAAGGAAGAAAGAAAAGGAAGGAAGGTAGGGTTTGGTAAAGCTAATATGGCCTATCCACCATCCCTCTGTCAGTTTGTGGTTCTGTGGTGGCCTGTGTGTTGCTATGATGCTGAAAGCTATACCACTGATATTTCAAATACCAGCAGGGGCACCCATGGAGGGGACAGGTTTCAATAGAACTTCCAAAAACTAGCCACTGAAAACCTTATGGATCACAATAGAACATTGTCCAATATAGTGCTGGAAGATAAACCCCCTAGGGTGGAAGGCACTCAAAATACACAGTGACCACAGCAATGCATTCAAGCATACCAATGATCATGAAGATGGTGCAGGACCAGGCAACATTTTGTTCTGTTGCCCAGTCAAAGCCAACTCAACGGCATGAGTCAAAGCAGACTCAATGGCATCTAACAACAAAATATGGTCTATAGCACAAAGCTTCATCTTAAAATATCCCTATTCATCAGGACCAGCCACTAAGAGAAAATAACAGGCAAATGTCCATGATTATACGTGTTATCCAGAGGGTCCATAGACAGCAGTGTAAGAGCCTCTCAAAAGTCAGGCACCTTTACCTTTTATTAAAAATAACATAGTTTTGTTTTTTTTAAATTCCAAGCTGAAGTATGAGTTAGTTTTTCCCCCCCTCAATATTTGTGTTGAGAACAATGCTACTTGTTATATTTCTGTGTCATAGTTCATGAAGCTTTTCCTTCTATTACAACTAAGATGGTAGGAAATGCTAGCTACAACTGTGCAGAAAGTGTGATACGAATGCTGATAGAAGCTTTTTATTTAACTGTGATCCTGCCATGAATGTACCATCTCGTCACTACAACTTGGTCGGGAACCACACAGACAGATTACTCATTTGGCCCTTAAAAGATCACCTGGGTTGAAATAATGAGTTTAAGGAACACACTGTAAGATAATAATATGATTTTTAAATTTTGAAAATTCCTCTTTAAACAAGCAGTCTTCAAATCTAATAAGACTACAATACTTTTTTAAAGTTTACTGCTACGTTATAATTCAAGTGATTAGGACCTCTTGAATTATGTGAATTCCGGCTTTCCACTGTATTCACTCACACCTGTATATTATGACCACCACATGGATTTCTGATGCGCTCCTTTCACCTGAAGCACATGCTCCGATTGTGGCTTGTCCACTTATCAATACATGCTCTCTCTCTTTTTATTTAAACCAAATTTTTGGAAGGGATGCTAGCATTTTGATTCTCCTGGAAGTTCATGGGAAGAGGGAAGTCTGATTTTCAGAGTATCTGGGGTTATTCGCCTGGTTCGGCAAAACTGACAGTTTGATTCTTCTTTTGTCATGGTTTGTCTTAGTGTCCTAGTGCTGCTGTAACAGAAATACCAAAGGTGGGAGACTTTAACTAGCAGAAATGTATTTTCTCACAGTTCCTAGAGGCTAAAAGTCCAAATCAGGGTGTCAGCTCTGTCAGTTCCTTCCTTGGAGGTTATCCCAGGTGTTCCCTGGTTCCTTGCTTGTGGATGATCCTCACTTGTTATCTGTTTTCCCCCATTTGTGCATATCTCTGTGTCTAATCTGCTCTTTTTAAAACTCAGAGATGATTAGATTTAGAACCCACCTTACTTAAGTATGATTTAATTAACATAACAAAGAAAATCCTAGTTCCAAACAGGATTACATCCAGAGGTTTATATATATATATAAAGTTGTAGTCTCATCAATTCTGATTCATGGCCGCTCAGTATGTGCAGAGTAGAACTGGGCTTCATAGGGTTTTCTAGGCTGTGACCTTTCAGATATAGATTGCCAGGCCTTTTTTCTGAGTGGACTTGAACTTCCAACCTTTTGGTTAGCAGCTAAGTGCATTAACTGTGTGCACCACCCAGGGAATCCATCTGTAGATATACGGGTTAGGATTCCAACATATATTTTTTGGGACATAATTCAATCCATAGCAGGGTTGCATCCATGAAAAAGTATGTGTCTGGTAGTTGTGGGGGCCTGGATTAACAATGATGGACACTTCTTTACTCTGCTCTGGCAGCTTCACCAAGGAAGCACTGACCTTCTCTGAATGACGCATCACGTCTTCTTCGGTGTTTGCTTAAGTGCTTCCTAATAACTGCTTGGAAAAAGGTTCAGCAACCCTTGCTTAGTGCTAGATGTCACATGTCACATGTAGTACCTTATAATACACACATTTTCTTTAAAATGTTTTGTATTATAAAAAGCAGTGTAAATCTACTCACCATAGGTGGTTTGGAAAATACAGGAAAGTGTAAAGAAGAGAATAGAAATCACTCATAAAAAGTCCCTGACACAGCTCCTATTAACATTCTGGTACATCTGTCCAGTCCTGTTTGAAGGTGTGAGCTCTCGCTGACTTTATTATTGGAAATTAGTCCCACTCATTTTGTTTCCTCTTCCCCCATACTGAGAGCTTTCTTGGGCACTCCTGGGGCATTCTTGAACCAGCATCTCATGTTTCTTTGCCCCCATCTGCTTTTGATGTTCAGTACCTTGGCCATTGTCTCCACTGGCCTTTGTGAGATCACTGCTTGCCAAACACTATAATGCTGTGCTCCCATTGCCCTAATCTCAGCTGAGGGCACTACTCCTACTGAGGGGGCTCTGAAACCTGCTCCACTATACAGACCCCCTTGACCTCCCAGACTCTCTTAATAAGATTTAATTGAGCATCAGGGATAGTAGAAGGAAAATAATACACAAGACTAATGGATGGCCCCTGTACAGCCCTGATCTGTCCTTAGTCCTTTAAAAGCTTTCCCTGTGCCCCTCCTCATGTCTAGGGAGAGCAGCCAACACTTCCAACCCTGAGAATCTTCCAGGCATATCAAGGCCCAGATTCTGAGCTAAGTTGGCTCCTAACCAAAGAGGGTAAAATTTCCCTTCATCCTATTCTTAGCCACAGTGCCCGAATTCTCATACATGACCAGGGTTGACCTGTCCCAAGGACATCTGGACAGAACAAACATCACTCTTCTTTTTTTTTTTTCTCTCATGAAACAGTTAGTACACATATTGTTTTATGACAATGGTTAGCAACCCCACGACATGTCAACACTGTCCCTTCTCAACTTTGAGTTCCCTATTACCAACTTTCCTGTCCCCTCTTGTGTTCTTAAACACCACCCTTCTTGACGGGTGTGGTCTGTTCCCATTGTCAAATGATGGTCTGACTTTGGTGCATTGCCCAAAGTCTGGGGCACATATTTTCTGAACTGGAGCTCTATGGAGTACAAAAACAAAACAAAACCTGTTGCCATAGAGTTGATTCCACTCATAACAACCCTACAGGACAGAGTAAAACTGCCCCACAGGGTTTCCAAGGAGCACCTGGTGGATTCAAACTGCCGACCTTTTGGTTAGCAGCTGTAGCTCTTAACCACAATGCCACCAGGGGTTTCCTATGAGTACAAGGACTTGGTTTATACTTTGCTCTGTCCCCAGCCTCTACCCACTGTCTGGCACTTAGTGGGTGCTGAGTAAATACTGATTGAGTTAATCATACTTGAACATAAGAGACCATTAGCATGAAAACAAGTAAGCTGCTTACATCTTACATGCCTCACTTGGCATTATGTAATGGACATTTCCTCATTCATGTTTCAAGCTCTAGGTGGAATTTTACTTCAAAGTGAAAAAAACCCAAGGTTCCTGTAGCTATCCAAAACACAGAAAGTGTTCAATTATAGAAAATAAAATGAAACTTCCTGGGGTTATGAATCCATAGGTTTCAAATAATCCAATTTTCTCTAAGTAAAGGCAACAAGAGAGATTACCCACCTGCAGGAAAATGTTCTAAATGTTCTGAAACAGCAGGCTTCTTGCGAAAGAAGTTACTTTTTCCACGGAAAATGAGTTTAATGAGTTAATAGTAGCTCCAGTTAGAAATGAAACCTAACTTCTTTGTTGAAATGCTGTAGCCCACTGCATCACTCAAGCAAAGGCATAATAAGGTCGTAATGAGAGTTTCATAAAAGTCATAAAAACAGACTACTGGGTGGGAAATTCATCCCTAGGCCCAAAATGCTATCATATTAAGTGAAACAACTGCTTTAGGTTATTCTTTCATTTTTTTTTTTCCTGTGAGTTTTCCAAAAAAATTTTAAATCCACTGGAATGAATCCTGACACACTATAGATAGTTTCTCTCTTTAAACATGATTGAAGGGCAGACCACTGGCCTCCTGCTTAGAAAAATAGCAGCTCTAGACATTTATTTTCCTATAGTTCAGGGATTGTGAGTAGTCAGCTGTTCTGGAATGACAGGTTCAAGCAGGAGAGTCATATGATTATAAAATTGAAGAAGTTGGGTGTTTGGCTCATGCAAAGCCGTGAGCTTCTCTGCTGAGAAATTTCTACTTGTTTGGTGTACAATGAACAGCCATTCAAGGAAGGAGAATGTCTTGTCTCTACAATAAGTAAAGTTCCATTGCCTAGCCTTTTTATGAACGTATGCTAAATTTTATTAACAATTTCCAGCTCCCAGACAAGCCTCCAAGTTTGATAAATTGCCTAATTTACTACCAGATGTCCAGTGGCAGACTAATGAATTTTTGATCACTGATGTGATGTCACAAACAGAAACAGATTCTTGAAATTATGAAAGACTTTTATCCAGTGCCATAACTTGTTTACCAGCCCTAGCACCAACATGAGCTAAAATGTTCTTACCCGGAAATCATGGCATCATTCCCCTGCTATCCCACAGAGCCCTTGACAAGACAAATGGGAGCAAACAGTTGAGCATTAAGTGCCTGGCAGCTGGTGGCCCTGGGTGACACTGGAAAAGAAGGGCTGATGGAAGCTATCTCAGCCTCTGCTTACTCTTCACCTGCACCACCTGCTGATTCTGTCAAATGTTAGTTGTTTACTCCAAAAAAATCTTGGGGATGTGGCCTGTAAGGGCTGCTACTAAAAGGTCAAAAAACCTGTGTGGTCAGGAGCACCTCTATAACTGGTCACCGAAGCATCTTACCAAACAATCTGTTTCAAGCACAACAAGTCAAAGAAAAAGATGCAAGTGAAGTGGCAGTGAGGTGTACAGTTTAAAAATAGAGTAAGACATAAATACCGCTATTGCTTAGGTTATATCAAACAAATCATGTGAAAATTCTCATCATGTTTAAGAGGACCTTTGTGGAAATTTATCTTCTGTGTGTAATGAGGAAGGTAGAGGCTTGGGAGAGAGTTTATTGAGAGGCACAAAGGTCACTGAAGAATTGAAAAAAAATATATGAGAATGATAAAAATAGGACTAAAATTCTTTGTGGGAGATGAGAAGGTAAAGAGGACAATACAGTACGTTAATTCTTTTCAAATACAAAGAGTTTTATCTGATGGTGACCAACTAGATGCTCTATTCAGGGGACAGAACTCAAGGGTTAGACTGCAAGTGACAAACTTACCAGAAAAATAGAATAAATGTTCTGAAAGGGAAAGTTACTTAAAACTAGTAGGGTGTCGAGGAAGGCAAAGAGATGTTGCTTTTAGAAACTCTTTTATACAGATTAGCTATCTTTTCATCTCTGATGGCTGAAAGGTCAACTAAATGGTATTTGGCCTCACGTTAGAGTCCAGTGCCATTTTTGGTCTGGCATAGAGTAAAGAATCTAGAAACTCTCCCTGCGATGTGATGTAGTAATAAAACAGTAATAAGAGAGATTGGATTTACAGAGAGGATCTTCCATGTTTGTAATAAATTATCGATGCACATGCAAAATATGCCTGCATTGGAGGGCCAGTGGTGATCAAGAGCCACACGGCTGCCGCTCTCTTGGGTAAGACAGACATTAGAGAAACGATTGCACCAACAACAACCAACCAGCCACTTTAACTCATAAATATGCTCAGTTTTCTCTAATCTTGTCCTTCCAATGTGCCCATCCAGAAATGTCTAAGCCGGATGAACCCCACTGTGTTCCTCTCTCTATCTGAAATTTTACACACTACTACTGAAAAATCACTCAACACTATAGATTATTTTGACCAAGACATCCTGGTTTCCTGCCCCAATCAGGCCTACAGGGCTTCCTGGTTATCATATTTATCTAGTCAGATCAATCTCCTATTTAGTACAGTGATTATTTAAAGCTTTTCCACTTTCCATATGTCTCCTAGCATGGTTCATTTTGTATCATCCTCATTATCAGACCATAACTTTTTTAGAGAAAATATAAATCAAGAAGGAAATTTCTCAACATTCTAATTCCGTCTGCTTCACAAAGACACTTTGACCCTGTCTATACCCATCAGTGTTAGGCTTACCTGTGCTCATGATCCCATCCCCTCATACCTTCTCAAGGTTCTGGTTCCATCACTTATATGTCTCTTTCTATCCTAAACTACCATATCTTTGTTTATTCACAGTTGACTCCCATCATTAAAAAAAATCTTAAACATTGATCCCTGGTACACTCTAGCTAGTCTCCTAGACCTCTCCCATTTTCACAAACTCAGTTGCACTTGCTATCTCTAATTCCACCCTTCCTAATTAATTTTTTCAGTTCACTGGGATTGTACTTGTATCGCTCCCTCACTTATACACCAAAACATTATACACTGTGGTCATTAATATTCTCCTTGTTGCTAAATTCAGTTATCACTTCTCAGCCCTTATTTAGTTCACCTTCATTTCAGCAGTTTTTACTTTAGACATCCCTCATTGTTTCTTTCATTACTCCTTTCCCTTGGTTTATCCTATAACGTTTTCATCCTCCATCTAGTGCTCTTCACAGTTTCCTCTTCCTGCCTCTCAACTGTCAGGGTCTTGGGACCCAAACATGGGCTTTCTTATTTTTTGACTCCATACACTGCATGGATGATGCTGTGCACTTTCTTATTTTATTCAGTATTGTTATGATAACTGATTAAAAATACACCTCTAGACTCCCTTCTGAGCTCCTGACAGAAAAATTCAACTGTCTAGTAGATATATTTCCATATAGATATTTAACAGATGTTTTATATATTCCACATATTCAAAATTTATCTTTTCCACATAAATTTCTCAAATCTGTCCACTTATCTCCATCCCCACTGGCTCTCTCCTCGTTCCTACCACAGTCATATCTCACTGGGAACTAAGACACTCTTTTAATTGACATTCCTTCGTCCTTGTCCAGTGCCAATGTATTTATTTCATTGCATCTAAAATGATCACTCCAAAATTCAGATCTAATTATATCTTTTCTCAGATTAAATAACTCCAAAAGATCTTCCATTGCCCTTTGGGTGAAGTCCAAACTTTCTAGCTTGAAACATAAGGCCTTTTTTGATATAGTTTATTATTGCAGCTGCTCAGACCACAACTCCCTTCCTCATGCTATACCTTTCAGCCACCAAACGGCTGGCTGTTTCTCAAATCCCATTATACCTCTGATCATAAGCATTTGTGTATGCTACTTTCTTTGCTTGGAATCTCCTCTTTGCTTCATAACTCCTATTTTTCCTGTAAGACTTGAATTATATATCTACTCCTCCAGAAAACTTTATTTAGTTCCCAGAACTATGTTGGATGTCCTTTTAATGTTTATCCAGAGCACACTGTGCTTACCTCATTGAAATTCTTACTAGACTGTGGGGCTGAGTGTCCATTTATTTGCCTGTTTTGCTGATTAAATAGACTGCAGATTTCTTAAGGACAAAGCTGATTTCTTGTTCAGTGTTTTCTCCCCATGAGGTATACATTTGGTAATTAAATCTTTGAAATTAGATGATCTTGCCAAAGAAGAAGAAAATAGAAAGAGAGACAAAGGAGAGGGGAGCCATAACATAGAAAGATTTTGAGACACTTCCTCAGTGTAGAGAATGGGAGGAGGAAGGAAGGCAGGGAAGAAGAGGTGGGAGGGCAGAGGGAAAGATAGCAGAGTAGAGTGTGGTGGAAGTCAAAAAGGAAGAGAGATTCATCAGTAACTTGGTTAGAAAGTAAGGACTGGGAGGGTGGGGGAAGCTGTAGGGTTTTTCTGCTAGGAAGTCACTGAGTGATCTTTGAGAGTAGATTCAGTAGACTTTTGGGGGTAGAAGACAGTAGAGAGAGCTAAGGAAGAATTTCAGAGAGAGGAAGTGAAGAGTGCACATGTGTACTACTCTGATGAAGAGTGATCTCAAAAAGAAGGGGAGCAAAATTCTAATAGGCTAGTACTTGGGAAGGTAGCAAAATCATGAACAGGTTTGTTCATCCACCCTGTCTCCCTCCCTGTCTCTCCCTCTTCCCTTCCTTCCTTTCACCCTTCTTTTCTTCCTTTCTCTTTTCTTCTTTGTCTTTTCTCCTCTTCCTCTCCCCTCCTCCTTTCTCTTTTAATACTAAGGAAGCTTGGGGTATACTTATAGGGCTGCCAAGAAAAAGAATTTAGTGAGGATGAAGAGCTCAACAACTCTCAAGAAACAAGGGCTTACTTGATGGAGCGCATCATGCCCATTACATTTTTCATTGTAGACATCATAACCCATTGCCGTTGAGTCGATTCTGCCGCACAGCTACCCTATAGGACAGAGTACAGCTGCCCCATAGGGTTTCCAAGGAGCGGCTGGTGGATTTGAACTGTCAACCTTATGGTTACCGTAAAGGTTACAAGTTTAAAGTTAGGTAGAGTATGCCAATAGACAGTATATTGCCTAACAAATTCCGGTTAAATTTCTGGTATGTTTTGACACCTCAATAGTTTTTTGGTTTTTTTTTTCCTTTTTTTTTTTTTATTATACATCAGGTGAAGGCTTACAGAACAAATAGTTTCTCATTTAACAGTTACTACACATGTTGCCCTATGACAATGGTTAACAATCTCACAACACATCAAC
>NW_004443975.1:2333162-2349418 GCF_000243295.1 Trichechus manatus latirostris | reverse complement strand
ATTTCTAATTGTTGTTTTTGTATAATTTCTAGTTGTGAATTTATTTTTGCATTTTGTTCCTGCATTATTTTCCTGAATTCTTCCATGAATTTGTCTGCCTTTTCCATGAGTTTGTCTGTTTCTTCCTCTTGTTTGTCAGCTTTTTGCCTCAGCTCTTGGAGAATTCTGAGTATTAGAGATTTGAATTCCCTATCAGGTAGTTCTAGTAGTGCATTTTCTTCCACTGGAAAGTCATCTGGTGTTTTATTTTGGACACCTACTGGAACCATCCTGTCCTGTTTTTATAAATGTTTTGTTATTGTCTGCTCTCTTTGGGGCATTCAGTAGTTATTTTTCTCATTTATTAAGTGTAGATTTGTTTGTTTTGTCCTTTTTTTTTTTAAATTTGGCTATGTCTGAGCAGCCGGGCTGTGTGTTCTTTGTTGATTGCTCGTCTTTGAGACGATACTTTTTGCCTCCTCCAATTGGCAGTGTCAGTTGCTCGGATATGGTGCAGCAGGATAGGTCTAGCTGAAGAGGAGCTACTGGGATGGGTTGTTTGTGGCACTTATTACAGCCACCAGGGCGGGTCAGTAATCAGTGCAGGGCAGGTTCCAGGAGGCCGTGCCTGGGCTGCTCTGTGGTGTGATGTTAAGTGCACGGTGCAGGTAGGCAGGATGTAGGGAGGAGATTGTTACGTGTGGAGCTAAGATGGATATGGGAGAGAGGAGAGAGGAACAGGTGCCAAAAACATAGAAACAAGCAAAAAATATGCTAGGGGAACTTGCCGTTGGAGTGGAGAGATGAGAGACTATGAAATGGAGAAAAACAAAAAGGGGAATAAGAAGAAAAAAAGAAAGGAAAAGAATGAATAAATTAAAGTCAGAAAGGGAAAAGAACAGCAAAGTTCCCATAGATCCTGCTGGTGAGGCTTTGAGGTCTGCGGAAGTTGTTCTCAGGTCTTGCAGTACAGCCTGGCTAGAAGGTGTAGAGGTATTCAGTTCCAGGTATTCAGGGAACAGAAAGACAAGGAAGGTATGGAGGAATGAAAAACTGAGTAATGAAGAAAGTCAAAAAGGGAAAAAGAGGGAAAAGAAAACAAAACAAATTTAAAAAAAGAACAAGAAAAGCCCCCCAAAAAACAGAAGGAAAAAAAAAACCCACAAAAAAAGAAATGCCCTCAGGGATCCCTCTGCATGTCTGCGCAAGCCAAGGGGGTAGCTTCCAAGCCAAGCAGCACCACCTGGCCAGAACGGGCTCCCAACTCAAGAGAAGGAAAAGAAAACAAACAAACAATTCAAAACAAACAAACAAAAGCCCTGGGATCCCACCAGCATGGCAGCCCAGACCGGGAAGCAGTTCCTCTCTTGAATGGAGTTCTGAAGCACCTCAGGAAGAAGCAAACATGGCCCACAGAGCCTTGTATTGGAGAAAAAGGAGGGGGAGGTGGTGAGGGTAAGGAAGAAATCAAAAGAAACAGAAAAAAAGCAACACCAGCAGCAAAAAATGGTACTCAGGGAGCCAGCTAGTGCCGGCGGGTGGAATCCAAGCAGCCAGTGCTTCCCCGACAAGAGCCTGTGGTTGCAGGAAGCAGAGGAGGCCAGGTGTGGGTGAAGAAGTGTGCGGGGCTGGGAAAGCGTATATCACAAATTACCGGAGCTCTGCAGCCCCTCAGGAAGAAGCAAAGATGGCGCACAGAGCCAGGTATTTGAGCAAAAGGAGGGGGAGGTGCTGAGAGGTAAGGAAGAAATCAAAAGAAGCGGGAAAAAGCAACACCAGCAGCCAACAAATCGCACTGAGAGAGCCTGTGCGGGCGGGTGGAATCCAAGCCGCCAGTGCTTCCCGGACAAGAGACTGTGGCCATGGGAAGCAGAGTAGGCTGAGTGGGGGTGAAGAAGGATGGGGTGTGGGAAAGCATATATCGCAAATTACCGGTTGTTTTGTCTCCAGTTGGCCACTCCGTGAAGCTGCTTTCTCGTACCCTCTGTTTGCTGATCTCTGATAGCAGTCCAAGATGGCGGATCCTCACTGCGTTAGCTGATAGGGGACCTGCATGAATCTCTCCTTGCTTTCCGTTCTCTGTAAGTTTTCTCACTCCATTTGGTGCTTGGCTGAGTTCTTTATCTCTTCATTTGATGTTTTAGGGTTTCAGGATTGCTTTTTTCTCTGTTTGGCTTAGTTTTTCAGATCTTTGCTGTGGAGGGATGGCGTGGTGCTTCTGCCTAGAGTGCCATTCTGCCTGAAGTCCCTTCCTTGAAAAACTTTTAACATTTCTTGAAAGACAGGTAATGCTGGCAATGAATGAAGCCTTTCAGTTTGTGTTTGTCTGAGAAAGTTTTTTTGTCTTCTTCAACTTTGAAGGATAATTTCACTGGTGTTATGGATGGAATTGTGTCCCCCAAAAATATGCGTTGTAACTTCTAACCTCTATGCCTGTGGTTAGAATCCCATTTGGGAATGAGTTTTCTGTTATGTTAACGAGATAGGATTAGTGAAATGTGTGTTTTGAGTTAATCTGTTCCAAGAGATAAGAAGAGCAGATTAGGCAAGCAGAGAGGGGGAAAGAGACCTGCCAAGCCACATGAAGGTTGCCCAGGAGCAGAAGGTCAAAAGAGACAAGAACCTTCCTCCCGAGCCCATAGAGAAAGAAAGCCTTCCCCTAGAGTTGGCGCCCTGATTTCAGATTTCTCGCCTTCTAAACTGTCAGAAAATAAATTTCTGTTTGTTAAGGCCATCTACTTGTGGTATTTCTTTTATAGCAGCACTAGATAACTAAGATAACTGGATATATAATTCATAGTTGTTGTGTTCCCCCCCCAACACTTTAAATACTTTATTCCATTCTTTTCTTGCTTGCATGATTTCCAACAAGAGGTCTGCTATAATTTGTATCCTTATTTCTCTATAGGTAAAACTTTTCCCCTCTGACATCTTTCAAGATTTTCCCTTTGTCTTTGGTTTTCTTCAGTTAGAATGTGATATGCATGGCTGTAGCCTTTTTGTTATTTGTCCTTCTTGGTGTTCTCTGAGCTTCCTGAATCTTTGATTTGGTGTCTGTCATTAATTTGGGAAAGTGTCCTACTACCACTACTTCAAATATTTCTTCTGTTCTGTTTTGTCTTTTCCTTCTGTTATTCCAATTATGCATATTTTATATCAGTTATATTATCTCACTGTTCTTCAGTGCTCTCCCTTTCCTCCATTATTTTTTCTGTGTTAATTCCAGTTGGGGAAGTTTCTGTTGACCTATCTTAATGCTGATTGATTCTTTCCTCAGCTATGCCTAGTCTACTGATGAGGCCATTAAAGACATTCTTCATTTCTGTTCCAGTATTTTTAATTTCTAGCATTTCATTTTGATTATTTCTTAGAATATCTTTCTTAGAATCTCTCTGCTTACATTATCCATCTGTTCTTACATTTCATCTACTTTTTCCATTAAAATCCTCAACATATTAATCAAATAAAAACCTAACCCATTGCCATTGAGTTGGTTCTGACTCCTAGTCACCCCATGTGTTACAGAGTAGAACTGCTCTAGTGTTTTCTTGGCTGTAATCTTTATGGAAGCAGATCACCAGACCTTTTTTCCATGAAGCTATTGAGTGGGTTTGAACCACCAACCTTTAGATTAGTAGTCCAGCATTTGTGCCACCTATAAACCCAAAACCCATTGCCACTGAGTTGATTCCAACTCCTGTCAACCCTTTAGGACAGAGTAGAACTTCCTCATAGGGTTTCCAAGGAGCAGCTGGTGAATTTGAACTGCCAGCCTTTTGATTAGCAGCCAAATGCTTAACCACTGTGCCGCCAGGGCCTCCTGCTTAAATTCGCTGTTTGATAATTCTAACTTCTGTGTCATAGATATCTGAGTTGAGTTCTGATGATTACTTCATCTCTTCAGACTGTGGTTTTGTTTTGTTTTGTTTGCCGTATTGCATGCCTTATATTTTTTGTTGTTGTTGAAATCTGGACATCTTATTTTGGATAATAGGAATTGAGGCCTTTAGTGTAATGATTTATGGTAATCTGCCTTGTTGGGCTATGTTTAATATTTACTGTAGGTATAGGAGTCAGAGCTTTCAAATTACTTCAGTGCTTTTGCTTTTTTTCTCCTCTCTTGACTTTGGACTTCCCAAGTACTCCATCTTGGAGAGAGTCTGTGTTTTACAGCTATTTTAGCTTTAATCTACTATTATTTTACTGGAGCCCTATAGATGTGGTGGTAAGATATTGAGACTGAGAGTTCTATAATGTTCCAATAAAATGCCAGTGTTTTTGTGGGCCTGTGTCTTGCTGCTATGACCTTCACAAGTGTTCCCCAGTGATATAATTCCCTCACCACCTAAGCCTCTTTTGTCCTTCCCTGGCTATAAAATTCTCAATCTATTTTTGGTGCAGCCCTGACTCCTGTTAACTATGTTTTGTTACTCCTTAGGTGACGTAGGAAATCTAGAGGGGGTGGGAATAGAAAGAATGTCTTTTCTCCAGCTGCAGTAAGACTCTGGTAAAGTCTTTCTTCCTAGAATATAGGCCTTTTATTATTAAGAAGGGTCTAGACATATTTTACAATGATTATTCTTCCCCTCCCTCTGCCAAAGCCATGAAGGATCTTTCTTGAATCTTCACCACAAAAATCTGGTGCGGTTTCTGGAAGTATAGCCCATGAAAGTATGAGGGTCCCACCTAAGACTATGAGCTCTAAGAGTTTTTTCTTACTCTTGTTCTACTCCACACTCAGTTGCAGCTATTTGTCAAAATTACTATTTTAGTGTTCCTACCAGTTTATGAATTCTGTGGCATCTGTTCCAAGTAAGCAGATCTTGGCTTTGTCTCTCTGGATGAGCCTATCTCTTTAGATTATGGGATGCATATTTGTCCTACAATTTTGGTCTTCTCACTGGTCAAAGAAAAGTCATTGGTTTTCAGTTTGTTCAGCTTCTTCTTGTTTTAAGAATGGGAGTGACAACATCCAAATATGTAAAGACATGTTGCTGTTGAAACCAGAAATAGTTGGTTGCTCTTTTAAGCATAATTTATCTCACTGCACTATGAGACCCTTGAGAGTAGAGGTAGAAAGAGTGTCTTATTCAGTTAAGTACTTGAAACTAAGTGGACAGTGAATAATTATCTGTTAGATGGATAGCAGGATGGATGGATGGATGGATGGATTGATGGGTGGGTGGGTGGATGAGTGGGTAGATGGATGGATGATGGATTTATATATGAATGAAGAAATGAAGAATCATAGAAAAAATCAATAAAGTCAGGTGTAAATTAATAATGGAGCAAAGAACTTAGGTGAAACAAGAAGGAAATGTAATTTTATCAATTGCGTTAGAAAAGCCCAATAAACAAATCAAAAAGAAAGGATGAGAAGAATTAGAAAAGAGAGGTTTTTTTAGGAGATTTGGAGAAGAATTAAAAGACCTCATTTTTTACCACCAGTCTAAAATCCCTGCATGTCTAGTCTAACCCACCGTTTCTTGAGACCTTCCCTAGCAACTCTAAATGTCTTTCTCTCTCACCCACACTATGTATAAAAAGACTTGTCATTTTATCTAAGATTCAATATATCTAACACAATTCAAATTAGTTGAAATTAAAGCAAGACACCATTTTTCCCAGCAAATGAGTAGTGAGGAGATAAATCATAATGCCAGGTGGTTCACAAGTTCACAGTGATGCCAATACCTTTATAACCTCCTGGTGGGAATATAAATGATATAACATTTCTGGAAATTAATTCTACAATCTATATCAACACTTTCTAAACTTGTGTAACTTTTGACTCCATTCTTTCATTTCTAACAATTTGTTCTATGAACTAATGTAAAATGTATTTATCCGTGTTTACTCATATGTTTTTAGTTGACTGCGATATTCCAGAAAGCTAAGGCACTAACAAATGAAAAGATTTAAAAAAAAAAAACTTAAAAAGAAGTCACTATGATGAGTGCTATGAAGATAATTAAGGCAAAGTAAAAGGATATGTAGAGAGTGAGTTCTGTTTTGTACTGTGCGCCTCTGATGAGGTGACTATGAGCAGAGACCAATTGAAGGAAGGAAACAGGCCTTGTAGCTCTCTGGGGGAAGAGTATTCCAGGCAGAGAGAACAGCAATTGCAAAGCCCCAAGGCCAGTGACATGACCTTATGTACTTTTTAAAATAATCACTTCAGTGAGGGATGGGGCATGAATGGAAACCAGTTTGAAAGCTGTTGCAGTGATATAGGCAACAGATTGGGGCGGTAATGGTGGAAGTGGTGTATGATCCTGGATTGGATGTAGTGAATGGGAGAAAGAGAGGCATCACAGGCAATTCAAGTTTTGGACCTGAGCAGTTGAACGAAAATCATTGACATTTACTGAGATGGGGAAATTTGGGAGAAGAGTGAGTTTCAGAGGAAAAATCAAGAATTCCCTTTTGTGTTGATAAATTTGAGATGGTTATTAGATATTGTTTGGGTTCCTTGGGTGCTGCAAATGGTTAAGCATTGGACTGCTAGCCGAAAGATTGGCACTGCAAACCTACCCAGAGGCCACTCGGAAGACAAGCATGGTGATCTGCTTTAGAAAGATCACAGCCTTGAAAACAATCTTTAACAGTTCTACTCAGCGCACATGGAGTCGCCACAAATTATAATTGACTCGATGGCAACCAACAACAGCAGCGACATTAGACAGTCAAGTGGACATGTCACATAGGCTGTTGGAAGTACAAGCCTTGAGTTTAAAGAAGTCAAGCTGGAGATAATGTGCAAAGATGGTGTTATAAAAATGCTCATCACATGGGTGTTTACAGTAATGAACATTTTAAAAACTTCAATATCCAAAAGTAGAGGGTTGTACTATGTAGCAGGGCCAGGCATTTTGGCTCAAAGTCCATCCTTGTAACCACTGCACCATATACTACTGTGCTCCCTCCAACAGGTTCAAGTGTTACAAATATTGTCCATACTGATTACAAATCGCTTGAGGGTCAAAGTCATTTCTTATCATTAATATTCTCTACAGAATCTAAAATTTATTGATTTGAAATCTTACAATAGAGCTGTCTACTTTATACATTTTATTAGAGGAATCTTACAAAACTATATTTTTAGAGGCTAACTATTTTATATAAAATAAGTTCTAGAAAAACAATCTGGTGTTAACATTTAGTTTATTATACAAAAATAGAGAAATGAGGAGGGGAGAACTAATCCTTTATTAGTTCATCTGTGTTTCTTCAGAATGCTTTCTGAACCTACCTTATTGCTATTACTTACGCTATAGTCATCATTTTAATTGTGGTATTTAAAATTGAAATGAAAATGATGATAGAAGACTTGATGATTTTAAAACTGCAAAAATGAAGATTTTAATATATCTCATTTAGTAAATTTACTCCATATAATTTCCAAACTAGCTTTGTTCCTTGGTCTCTATCATGATGAATCCGTGGAATGCATTGTGTCTTAGAATTTAGGCATTCCTAGAAGTCATTTCTTTCCAGATTGTTTTGGTTTCTAACACACACATTCAAAAACAAACACACGGACTAGAAAGAAAAAATGATAGGTAATGTGCTTATCTTAACTGGGATTTAAAAATAATGAGACAGAGGGATGCCATGCTATAAAGATTATGTAAACAGTTGCAAACATCAGTCCTGAGCTGATCAGCCCTCCTCCAGTTGAAACATTTACTTCTGCAAAATACAGATGAAAGAAAATTCCATCTGGCTTTGTTTTGAAATTTCATAATAACCATGACTGTTTCAATGATCAAGACTATGGCTCTGAAATTAGCCTTATATTTCTTCATGGTTTAAATATCACTAAGAAATGGTGATTTAAAAAAGAGGTACTGTTATATGTATTAGCAGAAGACTGTTGCTTATTCTTTAGGGGTAATATTCAATTTTCAAGCCAATTGCATACAGGGCATTTTGTTACAGAGGCAAGTTACTGGTTCATCCCATGTCACATGTACATTTTTATAACCATCTTTTGAAAATGTATACTGTATTTTTACACAAATAACGAGTGCCTTCTGCATTTGTCAGCTGCTGCCTCCTCTTTGTGAGGTATTTTCATAAGCATGCTAAGCCAATTTTTCTACAGCAACATGTGGAAAAGGATTGGCATGGGGGTGCTTGTGAGGGTGCCTCACCTGGAGAAGGCACAGCTGGCAAACAAACACAGAAGGTGCATGTTATTTGCATAAGAATACAGTAAATAGAACACATGCATAAATCCAGTTCTGATCTATTTGGAATAAGCATTATATTTGCTCTGTGCATGTAAAACTCTTTACCATAGCAACTCTTGACCATCCTGATAATTTAGTTTTAGATAAAGAGATCTGAGACTGAAATTCAGTTCTTCTGTTATATTTAATGTTGGACACTTAAAAAATTATTGTTATAATACTGGCGCACTGACGATGGCAAGAGTGTCAGAGCAAGAAAGTCAATTTCCTTTGACACAAAGAGGAAAAATAAGAGTGGCACATTTCTGCCATAACTTCCAGCCTGCATTTTCATTCCACACAATGTCACGGAATTGCCAAGTTGGAAAAACTTTGGTGCTCTGTCCCTGCATTTACAGACGCCAACTCCAAGGTCCAGAGAAATGAGGTGACTTATTCAATATAGAAAAGGAGCCCTGATGGCTCAACAGTTAAGTGCTTGGCTGCTAACTGAAAGGCTGACGGTTTGAACTCATCCAGTGCCTCGGCAGGAGAAAGACCTGGCGATCTGCTCCCATAAAGACTGCAGCCTAGAAAACACTATGGGGCAGTTCTACTCTGTCACATGGGTTCACTATGAGTCAAAACCGACTCAACGGCATCTAACAACAACAATTCAAGATAGGAAGTTACAGAACTAAACTAGGATTAGGATTCCAGTCCCCTGACTTGCATTGGAGAATGTTTTTCCATGATATGCTCATGTGCTTCTTCAGAGGTGGATGCTGTCTCTCTGATTCAAAGCAACACATGTTACAGAGACTATTCTGTCTCTTATGAAGTTCACTTACTGCCCCACTTCCCTTCCAGCTCGTTCAGCCTGACTAACTGATGGAAATTTTGTAAGATGTATGTTTGTTGAATTTTAAAGAGAATAGTGTTTTCCATTATAATTTGTTATTGCCTTGGCACTTGTGATTGTTATAGTTTCCTTGTACGGTGTGTAGACCAACTCAGTGTGATTTTTCTATCATCTAAATATAATAGAATCTTGTGAAAGTACAGCTCATTTTGTACCATGATGGAACTACCTGTTAGGCAGAGAGAGATACTAAATCTGGGAAATGAACATTCTCATATCACATAGTTATTATATAACATAGATCTTAGACCAGTTCTCTACACAGATATTGCATAGATCTTTTAAAAAAATTTTAACATTGTTCTGCATATTTGAAGAATTTCTTAAGGTGTCAAAAATGCTGGTATTAGACAACCAGATAGGCTGTTCTACCCTGAATATGCAACATGGGGCTACTGGTTACTCTCAGTGCCGATGGCTCTTTTTTCGGGGGAGGGGGTTGTAGGTTGATTTCTTTGAGTCCTGGGCAAATGTTATGCTCCTGTCTTACTTTCCTAGGGTGTATAACAAATGTATCACAAAGTGGGTGGCTTTATAGAACAAAAATTTATTGTCTCACAGTTCTGGAGGCTAGAGATCCAAACCATTATGTAGCCATATCAGTTCCTTCTGAGGGCTTTGAGAGAGGAACTGTTCCATGCCTCTCTCCCAGTTTCTGGTTCTGCTGGCAGTCCTTGGCATTCCTTTGCTGCTTGTACATGTCACATATCTTCACATGGTGTCTTCCCCATATGTGACTTAGTTTCTATGTCCTTCTGTTTTCTAAAACCCACTCAGGAAGGATTAGGACTAGGACCCACCCTACTCCAGTATCACTTAACTAATATCCTCAAAGAAAGACCGTATTTCCAGAAAGGTCATATTTCCAGGTACAGGAGTTAGGGCTTTAACACATCTCTTTGAGGGACACAGTTTAATCCTAACACTTCCCCAAGAATTCATCTCAAGTTTGACCGCTGCTGACTCTGCTCTGTCTATCACTGTTACTTCCCAGCATTGTTACTTTCAGTGTATTCTCATATCAGTCCTTCCCACCATTGACTGAACCAGGGGACTCCCTTACTGACATCTGGCATTCATGTTTGGTTTTGTACACCGAGTGTACAGAATATGTTGCCTTTGGAAATCTGGCTATAACAGTGATACCTCTGATGGATATAACCTTGGTCTTTGGGCTTTTAGTAGAGTTCTTTGTTGCAGAATACCCTAGTTGATCACCTGGAAGACTTTAAATAGTGTTGAATTGGAAATGTTTAATGCAACCTGGAAGCCTAGATCAACACTAGCTACAAGTTTTCCCCATTTCTTTTGGACTAGATTAAGTGCTCCCAAACATATCATTTTATAAGCATCAATTAACTAAACACATGGCGTGACCATGAGTAGGACTCCACTCGGTGGCAACTGGTTTTTATATTAATCACCTAGTGCATTCCTCAAAGTTTACTCAAATTAGAATTCAGTTTTTATTTCTCCCAAATAGAACCAATGTCCTATCTATTGTATTTCACCTTGATATTTAATTCTAATCATGATTTTTGTTTACTAAAAGCAAATGACCCTTGATTTTTCTATGTAGAGATAATGTTTAAAAAAAAAAAAAAATGAATGAAAACCCGGGCACTTAAGTAGAAACTCCTGCTATTGAGAAAATAGACTAACCTCAGTAATAACCGAAGTCTAGTATTAGTTCATTTTTATTTGGACATCTTGGAGAATAAAATGTTCTACATATGAGATTTTTCCACATGACTCATCTTACCCTTTCAGATATCAATCCCAAAAGAAAATGTAATATTTCGAAGTATTTTTAAAATGACCACCTCCCTGCCTTCTTAAACAGAGAATAACAAATCCAACAGAATCTTTCCTTTATGACTCAGAATAGTTGTGATGAATGCCTAGTATTTGACTATTTACTAACTTACTTCTGTCTACTTTTTAGCTTTTCTCTTTCATTGATTCTGTATCATCAGCTGTCATTTTTTTCTATTTTGAGTAGACTTCCTTCTAAAAGCCTTCTCCTCATACACCACTCATAATTGCTACATCAGGTATACTTGGTGATGATAAAATAAGCACATTTGTTAATAGATGCACATAAAATAAAAGTAGATAAGATATGACAGTAATAAAAATATAGGATTTAGGGAGATGTTTTTTGATCATTATTTTTCTGGCCTAGAGGCATTTCTCTATCACTTCAAATTATGGTTTGTATTTGGGAGGGGCTGAGGCTGCTAAGAGTTGAGCCTCTGCAGCTAAGCTTATAACCACTGCGTCACCAGAGCTCCAAGGAAAGTATTAATGAATTTTGAAAATACAGCGCAACTATAGAGCACTTTGCTCTGAAAAACTCAACCTTCTTTTATAACATGATTTTCATTCTAATAACTTTCTCAACAAGTGTGGTCAAAAGTGAATTATGCCATGTACAATTCCATTTGCTTTTAAAGGTTGCTGATAATTCCGTTGCTTCAGGGATTAGGCCAAAATAATACTATGAATGCATGAGGTTTAGCAAAGCTCCAGTAGGTTCACCTGGTAATAGTTGTTAGGAGATGGAGTTGTTATTTCTCAATTTGTTCATGGCTGTAATATCCAAACGAAAAATAAAGGAGAATTTTGTGATAGGTTTGTTGCTGAACTATATTTAGCTGTGTGGGTGAAGCAAGCAACGCATGTACAAGAAGATTAATTAGTGATTATTTTGCCGAGCTGTGTAATGTTGCCGAGCCATCTGGTGTGCCATTATTGGGAGGGCAATCTTCATGGCTTATTCAGTAAACTCTTCCAATAATTCATTCCAAGGCTGTCAGTGGTCCGTCCTCCAGGTTTTCATTAGACTAAGACTGTGCTGAGATCTAGAAGCAGTGGCATCATGGGAAGTGTGTCCCCACATTTATCACTAACAATAAACAATTCAACATGGAAAACACCACCACAAGCCCGCTCTAAAATCTCTTAGTGGCATTTATGCCATTAATGTCACTATCATCTTTTCTTATAATAAAATGGCTACAACAACCCTACCTAGAAAACTTTTAAGGGTATTTTGAGAAGAGAATATGAGTACCTACATTATCTTGAAAAGCCTAAAGAAGCTACTACTCATCACAACACAAACTAATTTGGTGTTTTTTCATGCCGTACTGTGTTTTTTATATTCTTGGTTTGTCATTTGCTCATAAATTTTTTTGAGTAAAAAATTTGAGTTGTTTATTCATTCAGCAAACATTGATTCAATAGCTTGTTTTTTATATTGCCTAGTAAGCACCAACATTACAGTCTTAAGTGAGGCAGGAAAGTCACCCCAACCTCTTGGAGCCAGTAAATTCTCTGGACATCCTGTGATGGAGCGCAAGACTTCTGAAATCTCAATCTCTCCTACCTGATCAAAAATCTCAAAATCATTTTATAAGCATTAGTTGGAATTCCAAAAACCAAAAACCAAGCCTGATGCTGTTGAATTGATTCAACACATGGTGATCCCATGTGTCACAGATGGTGATCCCATGTGTCACAGAGTACATCTGCTCCATAGAGTTTTCTTGGCTATAATCTTTACAGAAGATTGCCCGACCTTTCTTCAGTGGCACCCCTGGGTGGGTTCAAACTGCCAGGTTTATAGTCAAGTACAAAACATTTGCCCCACCCAGGGACCTAGTTAGAAGTTGGGTACTCTTCAATATAAATTCAAATGGTTTGATTTGACCTGTATATCTGAAGTATGATGTCATATAGAAATTATATTTTGAATTTATCAATACCCACAAATATATTTCTACTGAACTCAAGGTAGGTATAAAATTATCAAAACTAGTGTACCTTAATCATAAAACTATACCTTTTGATTATCTCTTGAAGGGGTGATAAAATGAGTGGTTTAATCAGGTTAAACAAAAATAGTGTATTGTACCTCAGAAAAAGAGGGCTAGAAATTGCTAGGTAATCCAGTGGTTATCCTTCTTATCAGCAAACATTTACTAAGTTCTAATTATGGCCTAAATAATGAAAATCTGCAGATACAGACCTTGCCCTCTGGAAAAGTGTGTTCTGTACTAGAGTTAGTGAGATAATGTTCATTCATTCCTGACTTTCTTTTCTGCAGTCTCCCTCTATTTGCTTTTACTACATTTTCCTAATCCTCATCAAAGCTTTAAAACCCAGCTGACTTTTTTATTTGTTTGTTTGTTTGATTGATTCTAATTACATTCTTTTCTATGCTTAGAGTCCAAACTTTCTTTACATTTATCCTTCTGGGCAACTCTGTTTCCCCTTCCATAGCCATACCCTGCAAACTTCATCATGTGCTATAACTCAGTTTCTCTCTCTGGAAAGTAGTGTTAATATTTTCCTAGACTACAGACTGCTGAGAATAAAAGGGATAAAGATGGCTGTATTGGCTTACGTGAGCCCCCTGACTTCATAATCCTGTAATGAATGTAATATCTGCTCTGACTGGTGCTCCCTGGCAAGAGTAACCCGGCACTCTGGTATGGGCCAGTTATCCTCACAGGGCCTCTTACCATTTTAACTTTAAAGACAATCCAAAAAAACAGGAGGGTGGGAATTGTAGACAGATGCTACTTATGACTGTCAGATTCGCTAACTCAGCATTTGTTGTTGTTAGTTGCCCTGGAGTCAGCTCCAACTCATGGCAATCTTAAGTATAACAGACCAAAACGTTTCCCGATCCTGCACCATCTTCGTGATTGTTGATATGTTTTGTTGTAGTTATTGTGTCAATCCATCTCATTGAAGGTTTCCCTCATTTTCAATGGCCTTCTACCTTACCAACCATGATGTCCTTTTCTATCAATTAATCTTTCCTGATGGTATGTCCAAAGTAAGTGAGTCAAAGTATCACCATCCTCGCTTCTAAGGAGCATTCTGGTTGTATTTCTTCTAAGACTGATTTGTTTGTTCTTTTGGCAGTCCATGATATATACAATATTCTTCACCCACACCATCGTTCCAGTACATCAGTTCTTCTGTCTTCCTTTTCCATTGTCCAGCTTTTACATGCATATGAGACAATTGAAAAGATCATGGCTTGGGTCAGGTCCTCAGCCTAACTGAAGGCAAATTTTTGTAAGTGGAGTCCCGGACAGGACTTTAGAAAAAAAATAATAAAAATTATTCAATGTGTAAATAATGAAGGCAGAATAGCTACCATATATTAACTCGCTACTATGCACTAAAGACTATGCCAACTTCTTTATATGTGTTCTTATTTAATTTTCACACTAGCCTCAGAAGTTGGTTTTACTACCTTTACTTAATCAATGGGGGAGGCACAGAGAATTTAAGTAACAATAGCTAATAGGTGTTTCCCAACTTTTTGTTCTTCCTACAACCCCACAGTAGCTTCTGACTTTACACAAGAATCACAGAATATGTGGGTAGGTAGCTATAAGCAGCACATGCTTTGAGAGGGCCTTGACATTGAACTGAAAGGATGTGGACATGATAGAAAAGTATATATAATTGATGAGAAGTCTACTCCTTTGTAGAAAGAGAAAGTTTTATGCAGGGAGGGTCTTGATTAGGAGTGTGGAGGAGAAGATGACTGAGACAGTTAATAATGGTCTTCCAGGGACATGGCAGAGAGGATGACTGGCAGTTGTTCCTTATTATTAGCAAGAATAATGCTGTTAGAGCTGGAGTTAGAAGAAGTTCCCAATTAAAATGTGTGGAAGATGCTAGATAACAATTACAAGGTGTACCCTCATACCCCATGACAGATAAAAATGTAATAACCAATGTATTATTAACAACACAGGCACATGGATAGAAGTTCTGGAAGAGATTGTTATGTTTAGCTGTGCCATAGCAAGGAGCTTGGTGACTCTGTACTTACTGAAGTATAAAAGCTCCCCACAATTGATGGCTGGAAATACAAATAGATCCACGTAGTCCTGGATCTGCTGTAAGAGTCTGAGGTTAAAGAATCATTTTAGCTACTTGTCTAACAAAAAGATCTAAATATATACATGAATTATATATAAAGATACACAAACTGATAAATAAGTCTCTTTCTTTGTGTTTTTTACCTACATATATGATTTTATTGGACTAGAAAACTCTTTTGCACATTTCTAAATTTTCTAGTCTTCAAGTTAGCAAATGTTACGTTGTCCCTTCACAAATGCAATAATAACTCTATTGGCCAAATTTTATTAACACTTTTGTTGTAAGAGATTGGTGGCTACTATAGAAAGAGTATGAGTATTACAGTATTATGTTCCAACTATTTCCCAGCATATTGGGAAAATATAAATTTTTTTTTTTATTGTACTTCAGGTGAGGGTTTACAGAACAAAATAGTTTCTCATGAAACAGTAGTACACATATTGTTTTATGACATTGGTTAACAACCCCACTACATGTCAGCCCTCTCCCTTCTCAACTTTTTTTTTGGTGAAAATATACATGGCCAAAGATACAACATTTCAAAAATTTCTACATGCACAGTTCAGTGTCATCGACTATGCTCTTCCAATTGTGCTGCTATTCTCACTTTAGATGAAGGTTTACAGAACAAAATAGTTTCTCATTTAACAGTTAGTGCACATGTTGCCCTATGACAATGATTAACAACCTCACAACACATCATTATCCTTACTCAACCTTGGGTTCCCTGTCACCAGCTTTCCTGTCCCCTTCTGTCTTCTAGCCCTTGTCCTTGGACTGCCGTGCCTCATTAGTCCCATTTGGTTTTATGGGGCTGTTCACTCCCCGGCTGAACGGTGAACCTCGAAAGTGACTTCAACACTGAGCTAAAAGGGTGTCTGGGGGCCATATTCTTGGAGTTTCTCCAGTCTCCTTTAGGCCAGTAAATCTGGTCCTTTTTTTGTGAGTTAGAATTTTGTTCTACATCCTTCTCCAGCTCTGTCCAGAACCCTCTGCTGTGATCCCAGTCAGAGCAGTCAGTGGTGGTAGCCAGGTACCATCTAGCTGTACTGGACTCAGTCCGGTGGAGGTCTTGGTAGCTGTGGTCCGTTAGTCCTTTGGACTCATCTTTTCCTTGTACCCTGTTCTCTTCATTCTCCTTTGCTCCCGAAGGGATGAGACCAGTAGAGTATCTTAGATGGCTGCTCACAGGCTTTTAAGACCCCAGATGCTACTCACCAAGGTAGAATGTAGAACATTGTCTTTATAAACTGTGTTATACCAGT
>NW_004443975.1:2322228-2333062 GCF_000243295.1 Trichechus manatus latirostris | reverse complement strand
ATTACCTTTTCAATCTCTTCTCTTGTTATGGGTCTGTTCAGATTTTCAACATCACTTTGTTGTAGTTTAGGTAGGCCGTGTGTTTCTAGAAATTTTTCCATTTCCTCTAGGTTTTCAAATTTGTTGAAGTATAGTTTTTCATAATATTCTGTTATGATCCTTTTTATTTCAGTTGGGTCTGTTGTATTGTCACCCATTTCATTTCTTATTTAGGTTATTTGCACCCTCTCCTGTTTTTCTTTTGTCAGTCTGGCCAGTGGTTTGTTGATTTTGTTGATTCTTCAAAAGTATAATTTTTTAAATGTCAAATCTCTTCATAGTTATATCTAGGATACTCACTATAGAATATTGAGAGTTAGAGTATTCTAGACAGTCAATCATAGTACTGTAGGCTCACTTAGAGATAGATAGCTGTCATTGAATCACTCCAACTCATAGCAACCCTGTGCACAACAGAATGAAACGTTGCCTGGTCCTACATCATCCTCACAATCGCCACATGTTCAAGTTTATTGTTGTGGCCATTGTGCCAATCCATCTTACCAAGGGTCTCCCTCAGCCTTGCTTGCCTCTATTCTTCAAACATGATCTTCAACTCTGACAGTTGATCCTGCCTGATGACATGTCCAAAGAAGGCAAGTCAGACAGTGTTCTGTTGCGATCTATAAGGTTTTCAGAAGTAAATCACCAGGCCTTTCTTCCTGGTCTGTCTAAGACTAGAATATCTGCTGAACCAGTCTTCTATTGGTGACCCTGCTGGTAGTTGAAATACTAGTGGTATAGCTTCCAGCTATAGGAAGCTACAGGAACATGCAAACTAACAGACGAGTGGTGGCCTTTCTACCATTATGTGGTAGGCTCACTTGGTGCAACATAATTGGTCATAGATACATCAACATTCTCTGTCAGCATCACATAATAATGGTCTATTTCCTTAGTAAAATCACTAATAATATTAGACATCCATGACAGAGGTCAGGGACAGTTTGAGTAAAAACAGTTCAAAATTTTAAATTGCTATATAAATGCCAAATAGAATTGTTTGTAGAACATTAACATGTAGCAAAACATGTGCCATCTATAAAAATGAGGGGACCAGATTCTGTGATAGCCTTCTGGTTTCAGTGTCCACAACTCTATGTTCTCAATGGCTGGTCTTCGTGGAGTGAGAGTGGGCTGTGTGGTTACTGCACATTCACTCACTCACTACCCAGGAACCACAGTCATCTTAATACCTTGCGTAAAAGAGCTGAAAGAAAATGTAGAACACAAGATTTTCAGGATGTCAAGAATTCAAATGCAAGTATGTGCTCAGAGGGAACCAGAAAAAAAAATGTTGTACTCCTCTAAGTCCACAATAAAAAGATAAATAAGGAATTAAAGCTTTTCTGTGTTCTTTTTTGTTTTCACGGAACAGTGGAGGCGCTCCATTTGGGAACATTAATGGCTGCCCACGGTTATTTCTTTCCAATCTCAGATCATGTCCTCACACTGAAGGATGATGGCACCTTTTACCGGTTTCAAGTAAGTTTAATGAAAGTGTTCTTTAATAGTTAAATAGAAGCCAGCATTTTGCTTGTTGGTTAATTTTCTTTTCAGAAAGTTTGAAAATGATAACATTTGACTTTGACTTAGGCTAGTTAGAAACTAATTAATGTTAAATTTAAGACAGAAAAAGCAATAAATCCAAAGAAAGATGGAGTGTGCTTAGTTAAGATGATTTGTGGAAAGCTAAATTGCGTGATGATTAAAGTTCTATTTAAATAAAAAGCTTAAGGGAAATTCAGAAAGTAAACTAATGGAATTCAGGAAGATGGGAGACTCTCCATCTATAAATTGCTTTTAGCTATCAGGGAGAAGGTAGAGAGATGTAACTGAATTTATTCTATTCTGGCTGCCTATAATCCAGAACCATCTTCAGTCCAAGCAAACTCTCAGAGGGATGCTTGATGCTGCAGAAAAGAGCTAATTATACAAACCTTTTGCATGTTGGTAGCTGAGGCCCTTCTGCAAGACTGTGAAGACTAAGAAGCATACTGCTTCGTTTGTGCATATTCACCTGAAGCAGAAGACATCTTAGAAAACTTGCAAACTGATAAAAGTCATTCTAGATCATTTCCAAATGAGACAGACACAATTATTCTTTCAGTAAATGATCATGGACTCTAATTTCAGTCATTGTGCAGGCATTGATACTGGACTTCACAATTATTTACCTGAAGTGTATTCTACACTTCATTAGACTTTATGATTAATTAATAACTGATTAGTGGATTATAGCTTATAAAATTAAAGCACATATAATGTCAGAATTCAAACTGTGAATTATTTACTGCAGGTATTTTCCAGAGGATTTTCTGCACCGTCCAACTTTCAGACATGGGAGCATTCTGTTCACCTGTCCTGAGTACTGTTAAATGCTCTATATCTAAATAATGAGTCCCTGATGGTGGAAACAGTTAATGCACTCAACTACTAACCAAAAGGTTGGTGGTTTGAATCTACCCAGAGGTACCTCAGAAGAAAGGCCTGGTGATCTACTTCTGAAAACTTAGCCATTGAAAACCCTATGGAGCACAGTTCTATTCTGACACACATGTCACCATGAGTTGGAGTCGACTCGGTGGCAGCTGTTTTATATGTATATATATGTATATATATGTGACTGAATGGAACCCTGGTGATGCAGTGGTTAAGTGTCCGGCTGTTAACCAAAAGGTTGACAGTTCTAACCCACCAGCTGCTCCTTGGAAACCCTGTGGGGTAGTTCTACTCTGTCCTATAGGGTCTCTATGAGTTGGAATCCACTCAATAGCAGCGGGTTTGGTTTTGGTTATATACGACTGAATAGTAATTTGGGCACCTAAGAAAGTGCTTAGGAAAACTGAGAACAAAGAGAGGCTATACTTAAGAAAATTTTGTTCTCAAAGATCATTGTTCCCCAAAAACAGTCTCACTTCCACTTCCTTACTAATTGCCATCGAGTGGACTTGGACTCATGGTGACCCCATGTGTGTCAGAGTAGAACTGTGCCCCACAAGTTTTTCAGTGGCTGATTGTTTGGAAGTAGGTCACTAGGCCTTTCTTCCCAGGTACCTCTGGGTGGACTTGAACCTCCAACCTTTTGATTGGAAGCTGAGTGCATTAACCATTTGTACCCCCCACCCCGGGATTCCTCCACTTCCTTAGGACCTTTATATCCTAAAGCTAATAATCTTTAGAAGTTTTTGCGGTGAATAACTAAGAGACAAAGCAGTCTCCTGAAATGGTGATACTGATCTAATTATTCAAGCAATTTAAATTAGGTAAATTAATTAATTCAAAAAGGATTTAGAACAATGGAGCTTTATTCTTTGTGCAGTTAAACTGAAAGTAATGGTAGCTTAAAACAGCTTATTATTAAATTAGAGTAATTTTTGATCCTAAGGTTAACATTTTAATAAACAAGAATTATTGTTGATTAGCAAATATATTGTTTATATGTGACCAAGATTACCACAGTATGCTCATGGCACACAGATAGTTAATCTAATTGCCTAATAAATATAATTAATCCCACAACACTGATGCCTGCAGTCACTGCTCCATTGAGTCCTGGTGTCATCCCATTCTGGGGAATAAGACTTGATGGAGTCGACAGATGTTTGTAGTTTGTTCATAGTTTGGAGCTAAGCATGTCCAACTAGCAGGGCTAGAAAAGTGCATTTAGAAAAACTGAACTGCCGATGATAATAACAGGGTCTCTCCTGGCCATACATTTTCTTTGTAGCTTAGTCAATTCAGTTTGTAGAATTTACAGATTCAGAACTGTTCCTTTTGTTAATCAAATCAATCAGCTAAGACGCTATTAGTTTTTTTTTTTTTTAAATGACCTCTGGTTTGTGCAGTTTAAAAACTTAGGATAATAAGTGCCTTTATGAAGTAATGTTTTTTAAAAGTGAGAAGAACAAGTTGTTTTCATCTAGTTGGATGATGTTGACAGCTGCTTTATTTAATTAACAGAACTAGACAAATTACTTCCAAATCTCGGGGAAAGATTTTGATGGTTGGAGTTTTGGATCTACTGAAGTTAGTGTCGAGATACATATGAACAGAAAGTAATTTGTTATATGTAAACATGTTTTGCCATAAGACTGACTGAGAAGAATAATTACAGTCTTCTCTGTGGATCAGCACTCTTTGTTTGAATAATGAAATCAGACCTTTTACCTTTGTCAGTTAATGTAAAATTGTAGCAAAAATACGCCATTTTAAATACCTGCTGGTTCTGCACAAATTCGGAGGCTGAACATTTTCTTGACAAAGCAAATGTAGAGAAAAAAACGCTATATTATCTTTCTGGGCACTTGTTCTGGATTGAAAACAAATTATTAACAACTATTCTGGATAATTGTTGGAGATAAAAACGGAGAATAAATCAGAAACTCTTTAATTCTTTATTTGTCTAACTTGGGTTTCACTTCTTTTGTTCCACAGACGCCCTACTTTTGGCCATCAAATTGTTGGGAGCCGGAAAATACAGACTATGGTCAGTGCAGATTCTCATCATTTTATTATAGAAAGTCATTATGTCTGGATGAATATGTATTTGTGTTTTATTGCTTTATTTGCCACTGAGACAAGGAAACCACACTGTTCAATATGGGACGATACTTCTACCATTGAATTTATGAATGATCTTGTTTGGAAGGTCTTTCCCAAAACTGGTGGCAACTTTTTCAGTGATATAGTGCCATCTCTAACTATCAAAGAAAAACTCTGGAAAGGTTAGAAAGCTATACATAAGCTTAAAAATGTTCCTATTTTTAATAGTATCGTGGTCTACTAGAAAGAGTAACAAAAGCCCAGAGAGCCAGAGTTCTGCCTCACCTCTCCCACTTAGCTGTGGGATTTTTTGTAAGTTCTTTGGCTTCTCTAGGTTCCGCTTTTCTCACTAGTTCTCATTATTATATGACACATCCTGTGATTCCATAAGCTGATGGTTGTGCTAAAGACAAACAGGCCAAGTTGCAAGGAAGAGGAAAAGTATACTAATGTGAAATTTTAAGGGATGAAGCACTCTCAGTGAACTTAGAATGGATCCAGTTCAACAGTTGTGATTTCAGTTAAGCACTTCAGGAAGAAAATAAGCAGTCCCTAGTAAATACTGGTCTTCTTAAATCTTCCCAAAGACTATAGTTTTCAAAGATAACATGACATAGTTTTTCAATATCATTTCTACAAATATTTATCGAGAATTTTTTTCTACACCAAGTGCTGCAGTAAGTGCTGAGCGTTGGGTAGCTTGTAGGCTCGATGAGGAAAACAGACCTCTACAGAAGCAGTTACTGTGGAATTTAGTGTAAATATAAGAGAGGTACGTGCAAAATTATGTAGATGTTTAGAGGAATGAAAGAGTGACTTTACTGTGGGATTCCAGAATGATTTCACAGATGAATTAATAGCATTTGAATTGGATTTTCAAAGGGAAAAGGTGGCTTTTCAGGAGATAAGCCAGGGAAGGCATTTTAGGCAAAGGGGCCAGCATCTGCAAAAGCAGTGAGAAGCACCACAACAATTTGGCTTTCTTTAGCATCAATCCTGGAGGAACATCTTTGTAAGAAAACCATAGGTATAGAATCTATTCCCTATGTTCATCATTTTAGGAACTTGAGTTTGACAGCTCATCCAAGAGTGGTGAGGTTCTGCTCAAAGATTCAAACATGGAAAAAAAAAATCTAAAAACAAAAATACTGGTAAACTAGTGTGTGTGTGTGTGTGTGTGTGTGTCTGTGTGTCTGTGTGTGTGTGTGTCTGTGTGTGTGGGAAACACTGTGAAGTCCTTTCTTGCTCGTGGCTACCCAAATCAAACCCATTACCATCCAGTTGATTCTGACTCATGGTGACCCCATGTGTTAAGTAGTGGAACTACTCCATAGGGTTTTCTTGGCTGTAATCTTGGAAGCAGATCGCCAGACCTTTCTTCCACAGTGCTGCTGGGTGGGTTCAAACTGCCAACTTTTAGGTTAGTAGACAAGTGCAAACCATTTGTGCCACCCAAGAACCAAACTAATACAGAGAGTAGATAAATCCTTTCCAATAGTGGGAGTGCGGATTTCTGCATCCAGGGCACACATTCCTCAAAACTGACGCACTTGGGTAAAGAGGTTAGAACAAAACAACTACTGATTTGTGGGTCTGAGGTGGAGAATGTTTTAGAGCATTTTGTCCACACTGAGGTGGTGCCTGGGGATCATGTCATTAAAGAGTTTACCATTCTAGTGGAGAGAATGCTTGTGGAGCTGAGAGGTAGCTCTTGGCAAAAGACGCAGGTATTGGAGGCTGACAAACCTGACCTCAAATACTGTCACAACCACGTACCAACTGTGTGACTTTGGCCAAGTCATGTGCTATCTCTGAGCCTTGATTTGCTCACTTTTAAAACAGGAATAATAATATTGACTTTTTAATGTTGTCGGAAGAATTTGAATTAATGTCTAAAGAAATTGGTATTGAGCCTCTCACATACTCAATAAATGGGAATTAATGTTTCTGTGCTTATTGTCATTATTGGAGACAGATAAACTGTTTCTGTGCCTTGTGGAAAAGCAAATTCTTATTCTCAGTGATGCTTCGTTTCCATCTTTTGTGTTTTTCATAAATACGTTAAAGGATTCACAATTACAGCTCGTGAAGACAGGATCTGACCCTGTACTTGTACGACTTACCTCATTCTCATCACCCATATCCTGACCCCAGTGGATCCTGTTGTTTTGGGCACTCTCTTAAACGTTGCCCTTGAAGCGAGTGCCCCGTCACCTCACCCTAATCACAGTGCAACTAATAGTACATTTGGTTCTTAGTGCCATCTTATAAGACTGTCACTGAGAATGTGGATTGTGTCAAGATTATGACAACTGGAGTCTGAAAACTAGGTTAAATGAAGACAATTGGAAGGATCCAGGAATATTTAGCCAGAAAAAGAGGATTTAGAACTGAAGTGTTACCATGTATGTGGACAGGAGATAGACTTGTCTGGAGTGCTTTCAGAGACATACCAAAACCAACACGTGAGAATTGCAAAAAGACAAATGTGTTCTCCACATAAAGACTTTCTAGCAATGAAAATTGTCCAGAAACTTTTCTTGTAGGGTGATGATTCTTGCTTCAGTAAATATTCAATGAAAGCCCTGTCTTTTCTCCAGGAAGTGATTAGAGGTTTTCAAGCCCAGGGAGAGAGATTATACTTGGTGACCTCTAAGGAACCAGACAACACTAAGTTCTATTTGTCAAAGCCTCACTAAAGTAATATAAAAAAGATCTAGAGAAATATACAATCTTTATAGATGATATTAAGAGAGTAGTAAAATGAAAGTATTCTTGTTGGTGTATCACAGCAATTGTATGCCAACAAAATAATTATGCTTTTGTTAGCTCTCGTCATGTTGGCTCTGACTCATGGTGACCTCATGCACAATGAAACGTGATCCATAGGATTTTCATTGGCTGATTTTCAAAAGTAAATCATGAGGCCTTACTTCCTAGTCCATCTTAGTCTAGGAGCTCCAATGAAGCCTATTCAGCATCATAGCAACATGCAATCCTCCACTGACAGATGGGTGGTAGCTGCACATGAGGTGCCTTGGCCAGGAATCAAACCTGGGTCTCCTGCATGGAAGGGAAGAATTCTACCACTGAACCATCTTTGGCCCCTAAAATAATGATAGCAGCTTTGAAATAAATAGTAATTTTTTTTAAGGGACAGACTTTATGTTGGTCAGTTAACATTGGTAGAAAACTTGCTATATTCAAAGTTTTATATTTTGAGGAGGGATGATGAGGAATTTATGATCAAATAGAAAGATCAAATACATATTGAACCAATTCAAAATAGCTTTGAAATAAACACATAAGCAAAAGAAAATCAATAGCATATGTGGCTTCAGAACTATGTCTTAAATCTTGACTAGCTGACAAAATAATAATACCATTATCTTTGTACACAGATACACTAATAATTCTATGATATATAATAAAACATTGAAAACTGAGAATTCAGGATGCTGGGTAAATGGAAGAATTTTATATTTCTAAAAGCAGACATTGTTTATTTCTTGTACTAAAACATTGCAATGCTATCTAATATGTCCATCCCATTAACTAAAATTGGTGGGGGGGCTTTCCCAGCTTGATTCTCTTTGGCACTTAATTTTCAAAGTTGCTCATTTGACAAGGGCTTTAATAGAACCTCTATAGTGCTATTTAATAGTGTTCTATAGAACTTCCCAAGCCTTTGTCATTTAACTTTTTTTTTCACTTTTTTTTATTGTGGTATATATATGTATCTAACAAAACAGTTGCTGTTTCCACAGTCTTCACATTTACAATTCAGTGACATTAATTATGTTGATCATGTTGTTCAACAGTCACCCTTATCTGTTCCCAAATTTTCCACCACCCTTAACAGAAGAGTGTCCCCTAAGCAATGAGTCCCCTCTTCCTCCCTTCCTCTCACCCACCCCTGGTAACCGCTAATGAACTTTGGTCCCTATATAATTGCCTATTCTAGATATTTTATAGAAGTGGGGTTATACCTTTGTCCTTTTGTGTCTGACTTATTTCACTCAGCATAATGATTTCAAGGTTCATCCATGTTGTAGCGTGTATCAGGACTTCATTTCTCTTTATGGCAGAGTAATATCCCATTGTATGTATGTACCACATTTTGTTCATCCATTTCTCTGTTGATGGACATTTAGGCTGTTTCTACCTTTCGGCTATTGTGAATAGTGCTGCAGTAAACACTTGTGTAAAAGTATCTGTGTTCCTGTTTTCAGTTCCTTCAGATATATACTTAGGATTGGGGTTGCTGGATCATACGGTAAGTCTATGTTTAATTTTCTGAGGAAATGACAGCTGTTTCCACAGTGGCTGTACCATTTTACATTCCCACTAGCAATTGAAGAGCAATTTTCTCCACTGCCTCACCAACACCTGTTCTTTTCATGAACCCATCCCTGCTATGTCTATTTTTAAAGCCAGGTTTGTTGTTGTTGTTAGGAATCATTGAGTCAGTTCTGACTCATAGCGAACTGATGTACAACAGAACGAAACACTGCCTGGTCCTGCGCCATCCTCACAATTGTTGCTGTGTTTGAGCCCATTCTTTCAGACACTCTGTGGCTCCTGAAACCATGTTCTAGAGAGCAGATGTTCACAAGGGAAGGGAAAATTAACAAAGCATACCTAAGCATGTTATTTTTATTTTCTTGATTTTTTTCTTCTTTGCTTTTGTTTCTGTATTGTCTTTTTAGTTTTTGTTCACGGGATAGTCTCAGAGTAAACATCTGAGAGTAATGGGGAAGTTAAAGTTGGTTGTTTCTTCTCCTGTGTTCTCCCTTCCCACTAGGCTTCAGCGAGTGTCTGAAATTCAACCATTAGTGTCATGGCAAACGTCTCTTTTGTGGTTGTTATTTTCCCCTTGATTTCCCTGTAGCTTTGGAACTGCCCTGGAACAGAATGGAAGAGAAACCTGGCACCCTGACTTGGCAGGGCATGATCAAAGGGCATAGACAAAAAATTAGAGTGTATTTACCTAATCAGGATCCATGGAGACATAAGCCTCGCATGTGTTTAAACTTTATATGTCTTCTACCATAACCCTGTAAAGAACATGATTGGCAAGTTAATGTTCCAACATTTGTTTCCCAAAGCAATCATGATCAATGGGTGTTTCTAAATTGATGTGCCCTGGAACAAGATCAAAGATGGATCCAGGAAGAAAAAGAAAACATTGCCTCTTACCAGGAATGTCTCATCATCATTCAGAATTACAGATGATCTGGGGACAATTAAAATGTTGAAACGCCAAATAAACAAAATTTAAGACCTCCACTGAGTCAGCCAAATTGCAGAAGTCTAATCTCATAATTTGTAAAAATGACAGATTCCCATACACCTCTCTTAATTAAAAAAAAAAAAAGCCATATTTATTTTACTTATATTTGGTTACTAGTATTTATTTTGTTATTACTAGTAATTTATTTCATAAACTATTTTTGCAAAACTAGTTTTAACAAAAATCTATGTCCTTAAAAGCAAAACAAAAACATTTACCTAAAATAACAGTGAGAACTCAGTACTTGTCTAAGACCATTCATTAAAATGAACTGAAGCATTTATGATGTCTTAAACAATGCAAACTATGGCACAAATCATTCTCCTCCTCTAAAGAACTTCCCAAGCCTTTGTCATTTCAAGACACAAAGCATCCTAGTGGAAAGGAGTAAGTTGTAAAAAGGTTTGGCTTTTACCTTATTTATGCAAATCTTAAAACAGTTGATTTACTTTCTTACCAAATGTTTGCATGTAACCAAATGCATACATACATATATTTGTGTGTATGTATATGTATGTGTATATGAATATTATTTATGCCTCTAAATGTATTGTGTATATAATTGCATTGTCCCTACGTACAATACACACGTACTTATCTAGATGGAAAGTATTCTTAAAAATGGTGTCTATAAAATAAAATTAAGACCCTATTAATAGTTTTGAAATGTATCCCTGGTTCATAATTTCTAGAAATGATCTCTGTTGTACTAAAAAATAACTTCACAAATATACTGAACCACTCGCTTGGAAGTGTCTTGCGACTTGTCTCTCCAAGCAGTGAAACAAGCCTGCTGAAAAGATTATACCTAATGACCTGAGCTACTAGTTTCTGCACTGGCTCCTTCCTTACATTTTTCTCCCTGGAGAAGGACATCATGCTTGGTAAAGTAGAGGGTCAGCGAAAAAGAGGAAGACCCTCAATGAGATGGATTGACACAGTGGCTGCAACAGTGAG
>NW_004443975.1:2289470-2322128 GCF_000243295.1 Trichechus manatus latirostris | reverse complement strand
AGAAGGACATCATGCTTGGTAAAGTAGAGGGTCAGCGAAAAAGAGGAAGACCCTCAATGAGATGGATTGACACAGTGGCTGCAACAGTGAGCTCAAGCATAACAACGATTGTAAGGATGGTGCAGGACCAGGCAGTGTTTCATTCTGTTGTACATAGGGTCACTATAAATCAGAACCGACTCGATGGCTCCTAACAACAACATGTAGGCTTGGAGTCTTTTGTGTCTCTTAGCAACAGAGATATGATCAAAGGAAGAGAAAATATGTAATACTTTGTAGCAGTGGGTATCCATCTAGTAAAAAAAAGACCAGTTGTCATCGAGTCAATTCGACTCAAGGTTTTCCCATATGTGTCAGAGTAGAACTGTGCTCCATAGGGTTTTTAATGACTGATTTTATCCCTCCCTGGGGAATCATCTCTGTGCTTTATTTTTTATTTTTACCTTTTTTTATTGTACTTTAGATGAAGGTTTGTGGAGCAAACTAGCTTCTCATTAAACAGTTAGTACACATATTGTTTTATGACATTGGTTAACAACCCCAAGACATGTCAACACTCTCCCTTCTCAACCTTGGATTCCCTATCCTGTCTCCTCCTGCCTTCTAGTCCTTGCCCCTAGGCTGGTGTGCCCCTTTATTCTCATTTTGTTTTGTGGGCCTGTCTAATCTTTGGCTGAAGGGTGAACCTCGGGAGTGACTTCGTTACTGAGCTAAAAGGATGTCCAGGGGCCATACTCTCTGGGTTTCTCCAGTCTCTGTCAGGCCAGTAAGTCTGGTCTTTTTTTGTGAGTTAGAATTCCATTCTACATTTTACTCCAGCTCTGTCCGGGACCCTTTATTTTGATCCTTGTCAGAGCAGTCAGTGGTGGTAGCCGGGCACCATCTAGTTGTACTGGACTCTGTCTGGTGGAGGTCGTGGTAGTTGTGGTCTATTAGTCCTTTGGGCTAATCTTTCCCTTATATCTTTAGTTTTCTTTATTCTCCCGTGCTCCCAAATGGGTGAGACCAGTGGGGTATCTTAGATGGCCGCTTACAGGCTTTTAAGGCCCCAGATGGTACTTACCCACGTAGGTAGAATGTAGAACATTTTCTTTATAAACTATGTTCTTCCAGTTGAGCTAGATGTTCCTCAAGACCATGGTCTGCACAGCCCCCATCCCAATAATTTGGTCCTTCAGGGAGTTTGGCTGTGTCTATGAAGCTTCCATGACCTTGCCTTGTACAAGTTGTGCTGGCTTCCCCAGTATTGTCTCACCATTCACCAAAGTTATCACTTATCTATTATCTATTTAGTGTTTTTCCCTCTCAACCTCTCCTCTTCCTCATAACCATCAATGATTATTAGCCACATTTTACAAATGAAAAAACAAAGGGTCAGAGAGAGAAGAACTTACCCTGTTGCTAAAAACAACAGAGGCAGGATTGGAACCCAGGATTTCTGACTGAGTTTTATTCTTTTCTCACACTGCCAGACTTGCCTCTCCTTCATGGTCTGTTAGTCATGAATGTTTCTCAGTTAGATTTGTATGTCATGATGGTTCTTATAAGGCTTATAGCTACACATGTCCAGTATGCAGTTGGCTGTGCAATTCTGGAGTAAAGGAGAGAGGTTGATGTTGGACATGAAGATTTTCAATCACTGTTGTGTGTGTGTTCATTACGATAGAGTTGGCTCCAACTCCAGGCAACCCCATATGCAATGGAATAAAATGTTGACTGGTGCTATAACGTTTTCACAGTCATTGGTGTACTCCAGTCCATTGTGTATTTTAAGCACCTTCCAACCTGGGGGACACATCTTTCAGCATAATATCAGACAATATTCTGTTGTGATCCTTAGGGTTTTCATTGGCTATTTTCAGAAGTAGATCTCCAAGCCTTTCTTCCTAGTCTGTCTTAGGAAGTTCCACTGAAACCTGTCCACCATAGGTGACCCTGCTGGTATTTGAAATACTGGTGGCACACCTTCCAGCATCATATCACACACAAGATACCACACAGTACAACAGACTGACAGATGGGTGGTGGTTTGAGTCATTAGTATCTAGCTTGTAGTTAAAGCCATGGTAGTGGATGAGGTCCTTCAGGAAGGACATGTAGAGTGAGACAAAGAGGTAGGAACCCCAGAGAATATCAGCACTTAGGAGAAATTGTGGGAAGAAGAACCAGCTAAAGAGAATGAGAAAGAAATATAGGGAAATCAGATTTCAGTGAGAGAAAGGGAAGTGAAGAAACAAAGGCAGTAATAAGCTTGAATTGCTTTCCCAATTATTTGACAGTGAAATGATAGAGAGAGTAGCAATAAGCAGAGGATTCCTAACTTAGTTCACAGGCTAGTGCTCCTCCTTCTACAGTACTTAACAGGCACACTATTGAAATAATATTTTCACATCTATGTTATTTAGAGCTGAGTCACAAATAATTCTATTGTGAAACATTTAAATAGGATAAAACTCTATGGCTCCATTATTTTACCCTAAGTAAATTTTGGGTAGAAAAAAATAACTCAATCATATCAATTAAGTGATACCCTACAGGCAAAAATGTGAAATTGCAGTAAGGAATGCATACTTACACATATATATATGTATATATATACAATATTATATTGATGAATATACAGTGAAACCTGTGTGAGCCGGAACTCAATGAGAGTGCTTGATTTTCTTGCAAGTTTTCTTCTTTTGACAGGTTGCAGTCTCACCACTTTTCTGTCACTTGGTATAGTGGAAAATGTTTAAGTTTTCCTTCTCCTCGACAGGTTTCTGCCTTGCACAAGTTCTGGCTTTCTCAGGTTTTCCTATATATTATGTGCATGAATATATATTATATATATTTATGTTTCAGAAGGAAGGAGTACAGATAACTCATGCTTCAGTATATACATGTTATTTCTTTGTGCAATTATTGGAAGCGTATAATCTAGAAATACTATTGATGCACATATGCATCATTACACACTGTGGGATTAACCAAACCATCCATAGCAAGCCAAAGTGATGATGAAAACATACAATAAACATTAATTTTCAGTTTAGCATCATAAACATCAGTTGCTGAAAACCATGACCCACTCAGGACAACACAGAGGATGCAGGGATAGCAAAGTCTTCTCCTGGAAAGTCATGGGGTTCCCAGTTATCTGTATTTGGGCGTTCAGAACCTTGTCATATTGCCAAGTGTTATGTGACAGACTTCTTAGGAGAGTCAGAGTTAGAGGCCTCAGGAAATTCTATTATCTATCTAATTTTGGTCTATGAATTCCAAATTTTAGTGTAACCCCTTTGCCTGCCATGTCCCCAGTGCAAACAGAAGGAAATACTTGTAGCATTGAACCATTTTATAGCCCTTCTGGAGATGCCTCAGAGCAGTGGGCTGCAGGTCTTGCTTTGAGAATCATGGATTTAGGTGTTTGAAGCACTCCCAGCTACAATTCCTTGGATAAACCAAGTACTCCTTCTAGCTTCCTTATGAATTAATTGACTCAGATAATCTGGTGCCTTCCCTCAAGTGACAATGCAATGGAAGCACGTAGAGAATAGTAATTGTGCTATTTCCCAGGAGAGGGAGAAGCTATTTTAGAGCCTGGATCAGACTTTTTCTTCAATGGTCACAATGTTTCTCACGCTATTATGTATACCACGTGTTGTGCCATTGTATTTCTATCATTGTTATGGAACATATTCTTGCAAGCTTCATTTTATGGGATTGACCTTGGCTATTCTTTTTTGCTACATTTGAGGTGTCAGACTCTTGTTACAGAAGTTTCTCTTTGAACCAAGAAATAATTTTCTAAGGCAGCCCAGTCTCCTGCTGTGGCTTTCTGGTTACTTTGTAAAGCTTTGGCTAGCTCCCCACTGCTGTATAATAAAAGTAACAGTGATAGCACATTGCATTGATGGATAGCTGTGTTGTCAAATTCTAGTGTTATGCCTCTGGCCTGATTCCCTGGAGGGAGAAGCAAAGGGCAAGGCTTGCAAAGACTTCTTAGATACATTTTTGTTTTAGACATATTTTCTAGTTAGAGAAAAAAAGGTCTATGCTTAGGTTTCAGGGAGGATCTAGAGACCCTGTGGAACTTGGTGCAAACTCTTAATGCTCTCGGCTGCTAACTGAAAGATTGGAGATTCGAGTCCACCCAGTGGCACCTCAGAAGAAAGGCTTGGCAATCTGCTGAAAAATTTACCATTGAAAACCTGTGGAGCACAGTTCTACTGTGGCACACATGGGGTTACTATGAGTCGGAGTCAACTCGATGGCAAGTAGTTACAACCTGTCTTAGTTTCCTAGTGCTGCTATAACAGAAATACCACAGGTGGGTGGCTTTAACAAACAGAAATTTATTTTCTTGTAGTTTAGGAGGCTTGAAGTCCAAATTCAGGGTGCCAGCTCTAGGGGAAGGCTCTCTTTCTCTGTCCACTCTTGGGGAAGGTCCTTGTCTCTTTTCAGCTTCTATTCCTAAGTTCCTCGGCGATCATGAGGTGTGCATCTTCCCCTCCATTTATGCTTGCTTGCTAGCTTAATCTGTTCTTTTATGTCTCAAAAGGATTGATTTAAGACACACCCTGACTCAAGAACATAACAAAGAAAACTATTCCCAAATGGAATTATAAGTACAGGCATAGGGGTTAGGTAGAACACATATCTTTAGGGGACACAGTTCAATTCATCACAGAATCCCTCTGCCCAGCTGATTATTCAGATTCTTAATTAAAACTATCAGTTGAAATACTCTGGAGTTAAAATGTGTCAAGAGAGACTTCTGGAAATGGAATCACTTGGACCTAGCAATTGCTGAGTACACTTGGGAAGTTAACTCCAGTCCAAAATCTGGTGGTGCATCCTCAAAGGGAACTTAATAAGATACCCATGAAGCCGGTCCAAAGCACAGATACATAGGCCATGAGGAGTTATCAAGACCAATAATTCCACAGAGTCTTCCCAAAGCACAGCATTGTGGTGACTTTATAGGAACAGGTTTAGGAATCCTGGGTTCCACTTAGCCTCAAGCCACTGTAGTGAATACACACCCAGGGAACTTCCCTACTGAAACCTGTGACGCAATGTGGGTAGCAGGGCCATGCAGCTGTCACATGGACACTGCGAAATTTGTAGCTCAAGATTCAGAGCCCCAACTGGCAATTTCACTGATTTATTTTATGTTGTACCTGACACTACCAATTATTTCAATGCACTTCAACAAATGCTTATTGAGCATCTAGGGCTGAACAAGGCCGTGTGATCATGCAGTGGTGTGAGCAAAGGTAAATGAAATATGATTCCTGGCCCACGTCAGCTTACAGTCAAGTGGGAGGAACAGCCAGTGTCCAAAAACGAACTTTACACTTAAGCATGCCACCAGTATGACTTTTCTCTGACCTCTTACTCTTTATCCAAAATGTGTACCAGCTCTAGACATGAATTTCACACATGCCAGCATTCCTACCGAGCTCCCTGAATGCATTACATTCTGTTATCTCTTCAGCATGATGCACTGGAAAGAGTGTAAGTTTAGGAATCAAATAAACTGTGCTTCATATCCTGGATCAGCACTTAGTAGTTGTGAATTTGTGTTAGTGACTTAACTTTTTCAGCCTCAGTTTTCTCACCTGTAAAATGGGATCTCAAAATCAGATGAGAGTATCACAAATGGTTACTCAAAAGTTTCTTCCCTTCCTCTTTCTGCCCACCTCCACAGATTTTCTTTTCAATTCTCTTATTCTCTTTATTCAGGGTATTGCTAAATATGTAACAAAGGCTTTTTTTGCCTTTTTTTTTTTTACATATTCTTTATTATAATTGACAGATATCATGTTAAAGTAGCAGACACATAAGAAAATGAGAGTTACTGTCTCCATTATTGTTGGATTCATGAACATAAGTCTTTTTTCTGGCATTCTAAAAAGATATGGCAAGCGCCAATTAACACATAACACTGAGGCAACAGTCTTAAGTGGATTTTGATTTGCAAATCATATTATTCTTGTCTTGAAATAACATCATTGGTTTCCTTGGAAACTTCAAATTGATTTTAAGTAAGGTGTGCATTCTAAGTTTCAAGATTCATAACCATAGTTGGATGAATCATTTTAGCACTTCATGCATTGTCTTTGGTTCTTTGGCACTCTGAACTGGTGATCTTTAATAGTAGGCACACAAATATCTTAGTATCATTTATGATGTCCATATGTTTAGCAATGTGGAAAATGCTTTAAATAATATGCATTGTGCTCTGAAATGGAAAATAATCTGAACTGTATTTTACTCAGTATTTTCGAAAAATATGTTTATATCAATATGTGCGTATTCTTCTGTCGGCTTAAACTCATCTCCCACGTTTTCTAAGTTAGTCGGCTACTCATCGTTATTCTGTGTTAGCCAGTGCACAGAATTTTTCCAGACATTCTTTGCCCACCCTTCAGGGAAAGAAGAGTTTCTTTTCTCAAACCAATCCAAAATAGAAGAAATGTACTCTCTTCTAAGGCCGGTTTTCTGAAATTTTGGTATTTATTGCTTACACTCTGTTGGCAATTAGAGAGAAACAGAGGTTCAGAGAGAGAGATACGGAAAGAGAGAATAACTGCTATCCTATTGTAAAATTACAGGTGATAAACTTATATTTTAATAAAAATACCCAAAGGGTAACACTAAATAGTGAGATTCACTCCAAAGATAAAGATGAAAATAAGTTCATTTTATAGTCACTCACCTCACATGTATGTATTTGTGTATGTGTCCAAAAGGAGCTATTACATATGCACCAAGCAAAACATGCCCCAAAACATGCTTTAAGGAATGTCAAAGCTTTGTACCATTACGAGGCCTGAGCTTTCCTGGGAGAAACTAGTATATTGTTTACTTTTAGTTCATTTATTATTTTAGTAACAGAATTTCAATGAATTCCATTCTCTTCTCTACACTGACCCCTCCCCCCAAAGAGAAAGGGATTACTTATGTGATATTTGGGAAGTAAGAGAAAGCTAACTACTTGGAATTTGCTTACCTGGAATGAAGGTCAGCATGCAGAGTAGTAACCAGGCATCAACCCTTGTAATTAAAAGTGAAATAATGGACCATTCTTGGCTCATGGTGGGAAGATCAGGAAGATCAGCATTGTCATGAGGGAAATAACTGGACTAGATCTGTTCATCGGAATTTTTTTTTTAATATACAATTAACTTAAAGATCTATACATGACATATTTTTTATATAAATGTATTTTTCTTTTCCACTAGTGATAACCCTTAAATGGTGACTGAGTAATGACTGTCCAATAGGGAAATCATTAGCTGCATATGGCTATTTAAATTTAAATTCTTTCAAATTGAATAAAATTAAAAATTCATTTTTCTCCATAACACTGTTCACATTTCAAGTGCTCCGTGCTGTACGTGGCCAATGGCTACCTTATTGCTCATTGCAGATATAGCACATTTCCATCATCACAAAAAATTCTGTTGGACAGCACTGATGAGTAGATATTTTTTGGATCCATCTGGGATCTGGTCTGTTTGTTTCCTCTGTTTGTAGGTTGGGCTGATTCTTTTTTGCATCCCACAGCATTCTTACTAGTACCAGTAGCCCTGGAGTTGACTCTGACCCATGACTCCTTCCTATAGAACAGTGCTTCATAGGGTTTTCAGTGGCTGATTTTTCAGAAGTAGAGCACTAGGCCTTTCTTCTGAGTGCCTGTGGGTGGACTTGAACGTCCAGCCTTTCAGTTAACAGCTGAACACGTTAATCTCTGGCACCACCCACGTTCTAGTCACTCACCAGATCTGAGCAGGATGGTTTTGTCACAGCATTCCAGCCCTTGATACTATTGTCGAAAAGTTCTTTCTCTACATTTGTAATTACTTAAAATTTGCTATCAGAACATTAGTATTTTTTCCTGGATTTTTATTATATAAGTAATTTTTATCCCCTGTAGAAAATTTAGAAATATGGAAAGTAAATATGAGATAATACAAGAAATCCTAAAAACGCAGAGAGTTTAGCACCCTTAACACTATAATATGCTGCATTTTAAAAATTTTTAATACATATATGTATTTTTCAAAACAGTTTTATAACTTATTTTTTGCTTAGACTACCATATCTTTCCCCTGTGACATCATCAGGGCTCCTACTGTGAAGATTACAGCCTAGGAAACCCTATGGGGCAGTTCTGCTCTGTCCCATAGGGTTGCTATGAGTTGGAATCGACTTAACAGTCACAACAATAACATATCTGTATATCTCACAATATCATCTTTAGCTGTGGAACCCTCAAGAGCACTTAACTGAACGTAAAACCTAGAAAATAAAAGTACAAGTAGTGAAAAGCAAAAGGAGATCTGTACATGATATGTAATTATATGACATGATAATAATATATTTCCATAGCATTTTACAAGTTACAAATCCCTTTCAAATAAACCAACTTATTTGATTCTCTACATAACCCTGTAAAGAAGACACATATGATTACCCTGTTTTTCACAGATGAGAAAACTATGACTCCAATGTGATAAGGAAAATAACAGAATTGAAATCAGAACACTGGTCTTCTGCTTGTTGAGTTCCATGTTTGTTCTCAGATGACACTAATGCTGTACTGCTTCTCATGTGTTAAAATCTGCTAATATAAAGAGATAAGATCAGCTAATACAAATATCCTCTACCATACTCTTAAGGAACATTGCAAAGAAAATAATGCCCTCTTCATGTATATTTTCTTTTTTCTGACTTCTCCCAGCTGCTGGTATACACATTGCCTGCAGTGGCATTTCAACTGATTATTAAATAACAACAAAGAAAAGTTAGCCCAGGTCATGGGCCAGCCAGCTATGGCCGGGCTGTGCTAGAGTTGGATGCAAAGGGACCGAGCCACACATTGGAAACATCTTCTTGTTTCTGGGATTTAGCAAGTGACCAAAGACAGGTACATAATCATGACCCCAAACTTCCCCACTGGTTAAAGATATCAAGGCGTATAATAATAGTCTATTCCAGATAAAAATAACAGATTGCAGTAGCAGCCAAGTAGTCCAATATTTTTAAATTTTTTAATTAAGGTTTTACATCAAAATTTACAACCAAGTGTTTGCACAGGATTAGCTTCTCATGGCAGAGGATTCTGCTTAGGCAAAATATCTCCTATTTGTAAATTTTTTTCCATGGTCTATACTACTTTGATCAATTGTTTACAATGGCATATTTTCCCCTGTATTTGGAAAGAAATAACAGATTTCACCTCCCTGACTGTTTTAATACAGTTTGCATTTGAAACACGTTTCAACTGAGACCTTCTGTCTTAACAATTGATTGAATTTTCAGGAACCATTTTGTGGGACAACTCTGAAGAAAAGCAACTTTTCTGATGAAAAAAACCTGAGAAGAAAAACATTAAGACGGTTAGATTGGTCTTCAATATAAACCTTTGACAGAGCTAAAATAAATGCCCTTTCCTCAAACACAAAGGAACAGTGGCTAAAATATAAAAATACATAGCTATCAGAGAGAGGACTGTGCCCAGATGTCAGAAATTAAAGAATGAATGTAAATAAAGAGTGATACGTTTGAAGGCCTTCAGAGATCTGAGGAGATATGGACTGTTTGTAGATAAATGCTAGGGGCTGGGGATTAATGACCCCAAAAAGACAGGAAACATGGCTTTGGGACCACAGATAGTAAAGAGCAGTGAGTAACTGAGATACCAGAATAAAACCAGGATCCGAAAAATGGGGCTATAACTATACCCACCAGCCCAAGGAAGCAATAAAGAAGCTGGGAGGAAAACAATAATATTTCAGAAGTGAAAACCCAGGCCTATGATATGCCTAGGTATGAAGTCCAAGTTCATACAATTCAAGTAATACAAAAATCACCAAGCCAGTGCATTAACATCAACACTGCCTTCAGGCTTATGAATCTTGTTGAAGAAGTACAAGTAAAACTGCTATGGAACATTGTTTTATAAACCATTGCATATAGAATTCCTGTGGAAAAACCTATTGTTCTAAAGATGAGCTCACAATGAAAAATTAGAAACCATCCAGCAAAACACTATCTTACGAGGGAGAGTCAACACAGACCAATAAAAAATTTATAGTGGAATAATCAGAATAATATTTCTAAATGATTTTTTAAAATTAAAAAAGAGTTAGAAAACATCATAAAAATGGATATTAGAAAAATTCTAGGAAAATTTGATAAAAAAATAGATCTTATAATAACATAAGAATATAGTCATTGTAATTAAAACCTCAATGAACAGATGAAAAATGAAATTAGATCGAGCTAACTTAGAGAATTGGAAGATTGATCCAGAACACAAAAGATATTATTCGTGTATTTTCTTTGGTATTTAGAGTTCATTAGATATATTTAAAAGAGTACTATAACATTTTTATTTTAAAATATGAATTTCACAACACTCCAGAATTACATGATTTGCAAATATTTAACTATATTGAAAAACATATACAGTTAAATTAAAAACATGCCTTTCTAATTTTTTGAGGGGGGATAGGGGTATACATGAGCAAATATATATATATATATATAAACACATGTATATACATATATTTAAAGATCACTCTTCAGTAGAGAGCATCCTTGGAGCAAGAGTAGACATAACATATTTCAGATAGAAGGATATTAAGATCTTTTCTTAAATAATCTCCAAAGAAATATAGTTAAGTATTTGTTTTCAAGTAGTATGGGAGAAACATTCGTGGTTTAACAGTAGCTAAATGGATAAGCCTTGGAAACCCTATGGCCAGTTCTACTCTGTCCTGTAGGGTACCTATGAATCAGAATTGACTCAACAGCAACTGGTATGGTTTTTAAAATGGATAAGCCATTGAAAACGCTATGGAGCACAGTTCTACTCTGACACACATGGGGTCTCCATGAGTCTATAAAATAGATAAGGGAAGAGAAAGAAAATTGACTCCTACTGAGATCCTGCATGTAAAAATCCATCTGCTGCTTTACCTAAAAGCTAGAATTTGTTTCCTTTTTCTTAAAGACTTCTTCAAATGTAACTATTCATCATAATGGATGTATGTACATAGTGCATAGTATAAGAGAATGAAAGAAAAACTAAGACAGAAAGTTCATGGCTAGGTTAACATCTACCAGTCTTTTAAAACTCAGGAAAAGTATCACCAGTTCAGGAAAGCCTTCCATGACCTTCACTACATATAGATTAGCCAATGGTCTTAGATGACAGGATCAGTCAGCTGTTTCACTCAATCCACTGCGAACAACTTGACAGTTCAAGGACTAAATCTTATTTATCTTTGTATTCCCTATGCCTATGACAATACGTGGCACTTAGGTAAACAAAATCAGTTACCATCAAGTCGACTTCATCTCATGGTGACCTCGTGTGTGCCAGAGTAGAACTGTGCTCCACAGGGTTTTCAATGGCTGATTTTTCAGAAGTAGATAGCCAGGTCTTCTGAGGTGCCTCTAGGTGGACTTGAACCTCCAAACTTACGGTTACCAGCCAAGTATGTTACCCATTGTACCACCCAGGGACTCCAGCACTTAAGAAGATGTCCAATCAAGTTTTGTTGAGTTAGTGAGTGAATGAATAAGGAGTCTTGATTCTTAAAATTTATTACGTGGTCCAATGGGATAATGTTTAACTCTAAAGACACCAACTATCTATGCTCAAATTGACAATAAGAAAACAATGCAAGATTGTGAACACTAATATTTTAGATGACCATCTGTGAATTCCATTGAGGAGCTTTATGCTTGTCCTGTGGGGCTCTTGACTTCTAAGAATAATATTGATCAGTTCCTTAATAGCTTGAAATTACAGTCAAGTGCACTTACAAAAATAACTCTTGTCCTAGAACCTCTAGAAAGATTTTTAAGGGACATAATTGTGTGATATGCCATAAAGCTATCAAAATTTGTCAGATAAGGAAGGCAATTTAGAATACTGGGTTTTAATTTCACATTCTAAATAGACAATTGTTATGAGCCTTAAAAGAGAATGGAAACAAAGTGCATGGGAGAAACATAAAATATGCTAAGGGAACCATTAACATGTAATTATACGATGCAGTATACATACTCTGATTTAATTAACTTATATGACCACTAAGTAAGGAAGCTGTGTAGGCAGAACAAACCACAGAGACACCAACGCCTTGCTCTGAAATTATGATTTTCCCATTCTCTCTGAGTCTCTGGTGTCACCTGGAAAGTACTTGTCCTAAAGCCTCTATTGGACCTCTGGCTCTGCCACTCACTAGTTCTGCAAAACTTAGCCAAACTCCTCTTTCCATTCTGAGTCTCATATTTCACATCTAATTTTTTAAAATTTAATATAATAAACCTGTTTTTTAACCAACACCATTCCTGTGAGGTTCAAAGTAGGTAACATATGGAAGTGACTTGTACACTAGTTTGGTATATAAAGGAAAGATGGTTATTCACTTACCCATGACATTTATAGCAAAATATTAGAATAATTATTGTTTATTTACTTTTGTCCTCCCAATTTAATATAAGGACTAGGAAACTGAGAACATTGTCTGAACTGTTTATCCCAGTATCAGCGTCTAGAAAGTTACTTGACACATTGAATAAATATATTTAAATTAATATAAAATTCCATCCTATATTTGAAACCCTTTGAGGATGGCGCGGGACCGGGCAGTATTTCATTCTGTTGTGCGTAGGGTAGCTACGAGTCAGAACTGACTCGACAGCACCTAACAATTACAACAACATATTTGAAAAGAAAATGCATCCATTTCTGTCTCTTACTAACATACTTTAGCTAGCCATAGCTAAAAGAAATGTATGCATTATGGGTCGATTCTGAACATAAACATACTATGGATTGTTATAAAAGTTGTAGTTGCCAAGATCATGAAACCAAATTCTACTTTCTTCCTGAAAAACTACACATTCCTTTGAATCTGAAGTAGCAGCTAGAAGTATAGTCATACTTGACTCAAGCTGATGATCACTCCCACTGTAGTTATAGTTAATCTAACATTTACATAATACTTTATAACTTTTCAAAAAGCTTTAACATTTTCCATTTCCTTAAATTTTCATAACTACCCTGTGAAGTCAGAAAGAAAACACAATATTTCCAATTCTCCAATCAGGAATCAGGCTCAGAAAGGAGAGACAATCTTTTATGTCACCTGACTACGAACAGGCACGGTTTACTAATTTTAAAAATGACTATCTGTTCATCTGTGAAAACACTGACTTTTAACCAGAGTATGTTTTTCTGGGCTTTGTGGAACAATCTTCTTTGCTGATTTTTTTACAATCTTAACTAGAGCCCGTTTGCTAGAAAATAATAATAATAATAATAAAAGTAAAAATTAAAAGATAATAGAAATAGCTAATACTTATTTACCACTTGCTATGTGCCAGGTTCGGTTTTGATGCTTTATAAATTAACCAATTAATCTTCCAAACAAAGCTATGACATGGATATGTTATTCCCATCCCCATTTTACAGATAAGAAAATTGAAGCACAGAGAGTTTACATAACTTGTTCAACTTATACAGCTAGTATAAGTAACTGAGTTGAGATTTGAACCCAGTTGTCTGAGCAGAACCATTCTCATTTGGAGAAATATTTAGTAGAAACTCTGAATCAAGTGCATATCCTAAAATGTGATACATCTTCCTGTTGAAGTAAGAAGCCTATGGAATCTGGAAAGGCACAAAGATACAATATTAAAGGGGCCTAATCAATACAGAAAAAAGGAGTTAGAGTGAGACTGAATTTTACAAACATTCAAGAACCACTTTTGTTAACTTCAAAGAAGTAGGACTTTATAATGTTTACCCTTTAATTTTACCTGTTTAGCATAATCCTTTCCTTTCCTTTGCAGCCCCTAGTAGTAAAACTCCCTGTAATATTCTAAAGGGCATGATGATTTCTTGATTGCTTAAAGGATATTAGGGAAAGTGGTTTGTGGCCAGAGCAGCACTTGGAGTGGGCTCCGCTCCTCTCCTCCTCTCCCTCATCAAAAAAAAAAAACAAACAAACAAACCTCAGTTTGTTTTCTGGCTGACAAAACCACAAGGGCCTCTTGGGCCTTTGACCTCCTCTTTAAAAGAGGTTAGGAGGGGCTGTGGAAGGGAGTGCAGGAGCAGAGCGAAGATTCTGAAAAACTGTTAGTTGTGGCAAATAAGAGAGGTGAAGAAATGAGAGACGGAAGTTTTGAGAGGGAATTGCACATAGGTTAGCCAAGTCATTTTTAAAACCAGCCTTTTCTGCCCTATTAGCTACTTCCCTGAGCCATCATCCAACCTACAGCACACACTTGTGGGGGAGTCAACATAGAACAGACCCCGGGCTATTTTCAGATTCAGCATTTCAGTATAATCACATGAGTCATATCAGATTGGTCTCTATTTATATAAATAACCAGAAACCAGGTGGGTTACCTTGGAACAAAAAATAATGTATTTCAACATCATGAAGATAGTAACTATGTTGCGTTGTTTTTCTATTGCGTTATTATTATTATTATTAATTTACAAAGCACAAGGACAGAATATTAAAGGTGCCCAATCAATACAGGAAAAAAGCATTAGAGTGAGACTCAAGTTTGCAAACCACTCAAGAATGACTTTTGTCAACTTCAAAGAAGTAGGACTGTAATTTTCACCCTTTAACTTTACCTGTTTATTACAGTGAAACCTGTGAGAGCTGAAACTCGACAGGACTGCCTTGTTTTCTGCTGTTGACAGGATGCAGTCTTACCACTTTTCTGTCGCTCATTTTAGTGGAAAATATTTGTGTTTTCTGTCTCTGACAGGTTTCTGCCTTACACTTCATATAGACTGTTGTTGTTACTTGCCGTCAAGTCAGCCCTTGACCCCCGGCGACCCCATGGACAGCAGAATTGAACCATTGTGATCTATAGAGTTTTCACTGGCTGATTTTTCTAAAGTAGATCACCAGACCTTTCTTTCTACTCTGTCTTAGTCTGGAAGCTCCACTGAAACCTGTTCAGCATCATAGCAATATGCAAGCTTCCACTGACAGACAGATGGTGGTTGTATATGAGATGCGTTGGCCAGGAATCCTACTTGAGTCTCCTGTGTACAAGGCGAGAATTCTACTACTGAATGACCCCTGCCCCTCTATATAGGCTAGAGTGATTTTTTACTGTAAGTCACATCATGGTACTGCTCTCACTAACAGCCCCCAGTGGTTCCTGTTATACTTTGAACCACATAAGAGCTCACTGCCAAAGTAACTAAGCCTACCTGGGATCAGGCCCAGTGCTCTGACTCCATCAAACCTTTCATGCTCCAGCCACCCTGCTGGTCTCCAGCTCCATACCTTTATCCTGAACATGCCATGCTTATTTTCTCCTCAGGACAATCCGCCTTTCTGTACTCTGACTGATACTCTTGCCCCCAGATCTTCGTGTAACTGGCTCCTTTTCCCTGTTCAGTTCTCAACTCAAGGGTCACCTCTTCAAAGAGGCTTTTGTTGATCATACAATCTAAAGTAGCTGTGGCCCTTCCACAGCTTCCCCTCTTCTCCCAGCTCCCACTTGCCCAAGTCTTTTTCTGTCACAGACTTGTTCTTACCTATGTGGGCTGGTCTAGTGCCTGGCTTTGACAAGAAATTCCTTAATCTCATCCTGACTAAATCACCTCATCTGTGAAATGTGAAAAGTGATAGGGCCTACTTCTCAGGGACTGTGCAGCTTAAACAAGATAATGTATGTGAGATACTTGAACAGTTCCTGGCACAAAGAAGGCATTCAATAAATATTGGATGTTGTTGTTACTTTCTTCTTAGTACTTGTACCTTGACGGTCACACCCTAGGCCAGTACCACATAATTTCTGTGAGAGCAAGCCGGCACGTGGTAAACATTCACTGAACATTTATGGAACAAGTAAATGAATCCAGAATCCATACACACCCATCTCACTTTTCCTTGTTCTTATTTTTTATCCCCTTAAAGGCGGAGGTTCCAAAGAACTGAAGATACTTTGGAGCCCCATGAAATTGCCCTACATAGATCCCTGATCCCCTTAAAAACCAGTTGCCCCCAGCTGATTCTGACTCATGATGACCCCACGTGTGTCATAGTAGAACTGTGTTCCATAGGGTTTTCAATGGCTTATTTTTTGGAATTAGATCAGCAGGCCTTTCTTTTGAGGTGACTCTGGGTGGACTCCAACCTTCAACCTTTGGGTTAGCAGCCAAGCGTGTTAACCATTTGCACACCCAGGGACTGTCCTGCATCCACTTCCAAAAAAATAAATAAACCTGTTGCCATCAAGTCAATTCCAACTCATAGCAACACTATAGGACAACTCATAGTGACCCTGCAGGACAGAGTAGAACTGCCCCATAGGGTTTCCAAGGAGCAGCTGGTGGATTTGAACTGCCGACCTCCTTTTGGTTAGCTGCCAAGCTCTTAACCACTGCACCACCAAGGCTTCCCTCATCCCCTTAGGATTCTTAAAATCTTTATAAAGTTACCATATTTTACTTTTACCAGGTGAGACTGGTAATTAGTGCAATAGTGCCCTCTGTAGGTAAAAGACAGGATTAAGGCAACCCCAGCTCCAGGATTTCAATTCCTGACACACATCACCCTGTAAATGGGCTCCAGAAGCACTGTCTTCTCTGCCGTCTGCAAGCCATTTTTGCTTTAAATTTCCCTAGAATGTAACCTCTCTGAGGATAGGGCCCTTGTGTGTTTTGTTTGCAGATGTGCCCCCATCATCTGGATCAGAGCCTGGCACATACAGGGAACTAAATGTTTGCTGAGTGAAGAAATAAATGAAAATAAAAAAAAATAGTTTTCCGTCTTTTTCTCCCCCAATGGCCCAGCAACCTGGGGTTAATTAATTAGTAGAAAATATTAATTGCTTGCTTAGTTGTATACAGGGCTTTCATGGAGAAATGATAAGGGATAATAAGAATAAGAGTGAAGGAACAGAGAAGAGTGAAGAATTAAATTGAAAATAAGTACAATTTAATGGCATTGAGGTGGCATTGTGTTATAAACAAAACTAGTCATATGTTTAAAAATAAAATAGATTTTAAGATGTTGTTGTTAGCTGTCATCCAGTTGGCCCCTGACTCGTGGTGACCTCATATGTTACAGAGTAGAACTGCTCCATAGGGTTTCCTAATCTTTACAGAAGCAGGTCACCAGGCCTTTCTTCTGCAGAGCCGCTGAGTAGGTTCAAACTGCCAACCTTTAGGTTAGTGGATGATTGCAAACGACTTGTGCCACCCAGGTGCCTATATTTTAAGATAAAATTGGAGAAAGATTTCAAGGTCATTGGGCAGTGTATTTCAAAGCAACAAGACGTGTTTAATCTTTATTATTTAAAATTTCTGGCAGTGATGATCCATGGCAGTTCTACAAAGAAGAGACATTTGATAAATGAGACACTAAAGTAACTGAAACAATGGCCTCTCTATGGTCTTTCTTGAAAAAAACAAAAACAAAAACTTTTTATAAAATCCATACTGAAGAAGGCTTTTAAAAGGATATTTTACTTATAAAAGCATTCGCTATCATTTTCTTAAATAGAGGTTGCTCCAGTGGGCTTAAAGTACAATATATAAAATAATTTTATGCATTACTTTCCTTTTCTAGTTAACACAGCCCTCTCCAACATATCATTTCCTGTTGTCCGAACTTCAGCCCTGTGGAATGTATACATCAGGAATTTTTATTCTTATCACACAGATAAGCAAATTGAGTCTCAGAGAGTTCAAGTGACTTGTCCAAAACCAACGTTAGTAAGGGAGACCAGAACCCAGAATCTCTGACCTCATAGAGCAATGCTCCTTCTACAATACCATATTGCCTCTTCTAGAATACCTGTGAATTCATCTTTCCACATTGATGATCAGGGGATCAGAATACAACCGAAGTATGAGTCTAATGTTCTAAGCGTTTTACCCAGTGATTTAGGATGATTAGTCTCATCTTTCTGGTTATACTATTATTTTTTAAAATTCTGCCTCTCAATCTGAAAAACCAAAAAGGAGGAGGTGGGATGGAGTCAAATTCAGATATCCAAAAGTACCAGCCACGAGTATTTTAACCCAGATTTAATGAATAAACCTCAGTTGTTCGTTTGAAAATTTCAAAGTCCATCTGGGCTTATCCACTGGGTTTCACATTCCTACTGAATGGTTTATTGAAGTACTCTTTAAAAGGTGCAAACTTCAGAACGTATTAATTTGATTGATGAAATTAAATGAGAGGAATTGACATTAAACACCCTTGACCCAGTATAATAGGAGATTTGCTTAAATGTTAATATTCTAACCATTTTGATTAAAACAGTGGTTCAATAATGTTGTGATACAAGTTAAATTACGCTATTTCTTATTCAGCTTCCTTTTTTTAAAAATTAGATAAAGTATTTCTTTTAAAGTCTACTTAATACTATAGGCAAAAGAAGTAATAATGAAAAGTCAGGCATTATTGTAGATTGTCGGCCGAGGTTCTAAGAGGATTGTACATATCTTTATTGGTAGAGACATCACCCATTTTAATCACTTCTTTCCAACAGAGGGAATAAGAAAAAACACATGATTTTTGAGGGAGATAAATAAAGGAAATTTGAAAAGAAAAAGTTATCTGCAGCTATGTAAGAAATTACAAATTGCCAAAACTCATGAGCCTCAGAAAAGCAAGTAAATCTCTTAGGAGCCATTGATATATTTATACAGAAAGATTGATTAAATGACTGTATTCTGTTTCTTTAGCAATTTAAGTGATTGGAGTAAGGATACCAGACATACGATCTGTAATGTAGTTTGTGGATAAATGCTCAGAAAGGTGAATTAAAAGAAGTGAAGATTCACAATGGCACTAATAGCTCTTGCACTTAGGGACAGTATTCTCAGATATTAAGAAAAATGGACCCTTTTAGGAAATAAGAATCAAAGAGTACCGAGAAGGGAAAAAGAAGCTTCTGTTCTTTGATAAGGAACAAAGCACTCTCTGAGAGCTGGGGTGGGATTTCCCACTTTATTGTCTCGGCCTTCACATTTTGAGACTGTAATAAATATCTCTACCACCTGTCTGTCAGTTTGTTGTACTATGGTGGTTTGTGTGTTGCTATGATGCTGGAAGCTATGCCCCTGGTATTTCAAATACTAGCAGGGTCACCCATGGTGGACAAGTTTCAGCAGAGCTTCCAGACTAAGACAGACTAGGAAGAAAGGCCTGGTGATCATGGACTTCCAAAAATTAGCCTATGGAAAACATTGATATACTGCTGGAAGATGAGCCTCGTAAGTTAGAAGGCAGTAGACAGTATCCGAAACAATGAACTCAAGCATACCAACAGTCATGAAGATGATGCAGAACCTGGCAATGTTTCGTTTTGTGGTGCATGGGATCACCGTGAGTCACAGCTGACTCGAATGGCAACAACAGCAAAAGTAAGTCTGCTGTGTGATTACAGAGACCCAAGACCCTCCTAACTCACCTATTTATTACTGATACGGCTTTGGGAGGGGACCTAGGCTCTCTGTTTTCACGTTATAATCAATTAAATCAAGATAACAATACCTTCTTTCTGGCACAGTTGAGGTAAGGCTCTAGATAAGATAATACATGTAAACATTATAAGGTAGTGCACGGCTTATGATAGAATCATTAAATTACATTTCATTTTCCTAAAGGAAAAGACAAAAGTCAACAGCTCTAATTCTTTTCATACTTATATATCTCTGCTATTATTTCAGAAATGGTGCAAAGGAATTCTTTCTCCTTAACGACAGGACTTTCAAGGCATGTATTTGAAGATTTTTACCACAAGATATTCCATTTTTATAATAAAGCTTTTTTATCTTGATTAATCTTCTCTTAGCTGGCACAGTGGTTAAGAGATATGGCTGCTAACCAAAAGGTGGGCAGTTCGAACTCACCAGCTGCTACTTGGAAGCTCTATGGGGCAGTTCTACTCTGTTGTATAAGGTCACTATGAGTCAGAATTGACTCAATGGCAACGAGTTTGGTTTTTGGGTTTTTTTTTTGGTTTTTATCAAGGTATTTGATTTCATATCATAGTGAATTCCTACTATTACTTTATAGTAACACACTATTATTACCATATATCAGAAAATCAAGTACTTTATAAATAATTTTATAATATTTTATCTAGTTTTTTTTTTCCTGCTGAGATTTTCTTTGCAGTTAATGTTTGAGTTGCTGTTGAACGATGAATTTTAAAAGACTATAATTCCCCAAATTATTGTTACTCCTTACCTTTTTGTTTCTATAAGTGCTATTATTAATGGCCAAATCTTTTGATGAGTGTTAGGTTTTGAAGTGCTTTATTAACATTAAGTTTTAAAACTTTCACTTGTGGTATTATTTTGGAAATTTGGTTTTTAAAGAAGATAGTTATCTCTTTTTGTTAAACCGAAATTAAGAATATATTCAGTATATGTTTTAAAAATTCAAAAACCACTGAGACATTAAATAAATGTTCGGTTAGCATAGATAATTACAAAATATCTTTTGGTCTTGGGGAGTATGTAGGAAGTAGTAACTGACATACACAATATACTTCCCAGAAATTTACCAAAACCATCCCCCCTTAACAAAAAAGAAAGCAAAACTAGAATAGAACTAATCATTATTAGAACAGGGCAGAAATTATGAGAATAGTGCCACATCCTTGAAAGATTTTTTTTTTTTAATCAATAAAATTTAACTAGTAATTTTTTTTTTTTCCTCAGTAAACTAGGACAGCTTTACAAAACTGGATGAAATTCTGACCAACTCTATACTGTTTCCCAATATGGATACACTAGGGCTGGAGCTCAGACTCCGTCTTGGAAAGGCAGAGAAAAGCTTGCCCCATCGGATCAAGGTTTCTTTGGCCCCGGCATGGCACTGGGAGAGAAAGCTCTAAGCCTTGCCTGATTTTTCATCCCTGGCCTGGATTCCTAAACCAGCACAGGCTCTCCTAGACATTTGAGGACAAGGCTTATGAGTAGAGAGGAGAGACTGACAGAGGAGCAATGCAATATTGGATAATTTTTGCAGCTGCAGATCAATAGATTTAATAGGCAACCTAAAACCCAGGAGTATCAGCATTTTTTTCTAGCCAGCATCACCAGTGTTGCAGCCTTCCTCCAAAAGGAGTGCACAAACTCCAGAAGAAACCAGAGATGAGAAAGGTGTCCAAGCAAGCTCCTGTTGGGGAGATCTGGGCCCTAGTAGAATAGTTTCCAAAAAAATAGTTTTTTTTTTTTTTTTTCCATGAGCAAAGACAAAGTTCTCAGGCTTTAATTCTCCAAGACAACAGCTTTCTCCACTTTTCTTTATGCCATTGAATAATGGATCACATAAGAAAATATAAACTCACAATTTAGGCACTAATTCCTCAGTTCAACTCTTATGAAATGGATACAAAAGCAATTTCCAGATAAAAAAGGAAGGAAGCCAAGAAGAATTCACCAATGCTAATTCAGGGTGAATATAAGCTCTGCAGAGGCCAATACCTACATAAAGAAAAGTAAAATCAAATTAAAACAAAAAATCTTCAATAAATTCATACAGCATACAGAAGGTAAATGAAGAGCAGAGTTATGAAAAAGATTTACTCAAGCCTTACAGAAAAATATCTTTCATGAAATGAAGTTAAAGGAAATCAAAGAAAATGAAGTAACAAAGGTTGACTTATGATAATTACTCAACATATTCATATGAAATGAGCGCTGACAGAGAAAACAGTTGTGAAGTCACTGCAGAATTTAAAATGGTATGAGGACAATAAAGTGGTATGAGGAGAATTAATGCCCCAGAAAACAAAGTAAAGAAGAAATCCATCATTCAACAATTTAGAGACCCTGAACAAAAATGCAGAACAAAGGGAACAGATAACAATAATAAAATATATATAGACTAACATTTTTGGGGGGATGTGAATTCAGTGAAGCTTATTAAAAAGACTTACCACTTATTAACCACTTAGTTAAGAGGGGATAACACTTTGACATATCCTTATGAAATTTTGAAGTTCAGGGAAAATATAAAATTCTGCATATCTAGATTTTAAAAAATTAACCTCAACCACAAAGAAGATCACTTCCACAGAAGGAATTATTTTCTGGAAGACAATAGAGCAGTGCTCACAGAGTTTGTGAAAGGAGGTGGTCTTTTACCTCCACATTTGGAATTAAATCTTGTTTTTATTAATGTTTGAAGGCACAATACAGACTTTCTCACATATGCCGGGTTCAAAGAGACTGGCACTCATATTCTTCCTGAAAAATGCTCCTTAAAATGAACTCTAGTCGACTGAGGAATGAGTCCAAATAGAAGACATTTTAGAGGGCTGGTGAGAAGCATTTGAATCAATTTAAACATAAGATTAAGTCTGTCATAGTGTGAAACAGAGTCCTTAGTCTGCAAGGGTTTAAATCAAAGAGTTATCAAGGAATATAACAGCTATAACTGGGCAACACAGTGTGGCAGTGTAGAGTCACACGGTGTTCCAACGTTCTGAGGGAGAGATAAGCTTTTTATGTGGAAAAATGGGGAAGGAAGTACATGACCATAATCATGGGGGCTTGGGATTACACATGGCTACAAGACAATTGCAAGTTAAAATTTTACAAGGTTAGCTGATTTGTTTTCTAACACAAACTTCCTAGAGCTAACCTAGCAAGCGTTTTTCTGAAATATCTACATACACGTTCTTCCTTGGGCATGCTACGCAAGCATTCTCCCAGAGCCATCTGGATAAACATTTCCTGACGAACATTTCTTCACAAACCATATTCTTACCCTCTCCATTTTTTGCTGAGGGTGGTTAAAGTTGTACAAGAAGTTACATGTCATAAGGCTGTAAAGCACAGGTTGTAGTCTTGGGAAGGAGCCCTGGTGGTGCAGTGGTTAAAGCGATCCACAACCAAGCAAAAGGTCAGCAGTTCAAAACCAACAGTGGCTCCTCAGGAGAAAGATGTGGCAGTCTGCACCTGTAGAGATTTACAGCCCAGGAAACCCTATAGGGTAGCTATGAGTCAGAATTGACTCGATGGCAGTGTGTTTGGTTTTGGTTTTTTGGTACTCTTGGGAAGGCAGAAAGGAGGATGTAGGAGAAGCTAAAGTTTAATTCAAAAATGGAGCTTTGATTCAGGTTTGGGCCAGTCATTTTTAATCATACCATGTACCTCAGTTTTAGAGTGCTCTCACACTTAGTAATTGTGATAAAATAGTTTCCATATAGGAATGTAATAATTAATTTTGGAGCAAAACTATAACAAAGTATACAATAAGTTCTAGTCATGTTTAAAAAAAAAAGCTTAAGAAGGTAGTGACGATACATTCATTTCTTCATCATTTATGGAGGGAAACATTAGGCAGTGTTTAATTTCTGAAGTTAAAATTCAAGAAGTATATATTTTAAAATTTATTTAAAGATACAAGAATGGCCACTAATAGAATGGTAACAGCTTTTATTCCTTCTAAATTATTAAAGTAGAAATGAATGAAAGCTCACTCCATATAACAAAAGGTAGAAAAACAGGAAATACAGTCATATACATAGAGAGAGAGTGATGAAGACATGAGAAAAAGAAGATCAAACACAACTGCTATGAGAATAAATGTAACTCTTTTTGTCTGTTAGAAGGACAAATATCTTTAGGTTAGGTCATATATAAAATCCAACATTATCTCTCTGCAAGAAACACAAGGAAAGCAAACTCACCCTTTCAGTTGAAATAAATGGTGAGGCAAAGATACAGTAGCCAAATGCACATAGAACATGAAATTAAGAGTTGTAATATGTATCGGATGAAAAATATTCCAGGTAAAAAGTATCGATTGGAGCCAAATTAGTGAAAAGGACTAACTATGGGAATATTTAATGGGCTGACCAAACCATTAAAATCTATGATGTGAAAACTATTGGAAATATAAGGAAAGAGGCACAGAAACATAATAAAAATATTAGACTTGAAGACACTTCTGTCAAGCCAGAGCAAAAACTCAAGTCTGGCATTAAGGTGAGAATATTCATACGTTGTTGGGAGGGTAAACTGTTAAACTACTACGGGTAGAAATTTGGTAGCATCTTATAAAATCCAAACTGTGCCTAACCCACCCCACTCCCCAATACCACTTCTAGGAATCTGTATCATCCCTCAATACAACTTCTAGAAATATATCCTAAGAGAAATCCTCACTGAATCATTATCTGTGATAGCAAAATAACAAAAAAAAAAAACTAAGTATTTAATAATAATTAGAAAACAGCCATACTCTTAATATAAATACAGATATTCATGTGTATGTTAATGAATGTATATGTAAGGAAAAAAATCTAAAAGAATATATACTACAATAATAACAGAATTGAGATTATAGTGATTTTTGATTTTGATATTTGTATTTTTTCTGTGTCTAAAGTTTTATAATGAGGGATTAAGATTTGTGAAATTATGTCAATGATGAAGTAAAAAAATGTATATACATCATTTTGAATGGCAATATAATATCTCATTGAACAGATATGCAGGAACTCCTAACCATTCCCCTATTCTGTTCTAATATTCCATATTATGGATGCTTAAGCCTCGGTGCCTTTTGCATTATTTCCTTGGGTTACATTCCTAGAAGAGCAATTACGAGAACAATGACCATGAATGTTTTAAGGCTTCTATTAGTCATTGCCAAAACCCTTTCCAAGGAGATTTCTTCTGTTCTCACACCCACCAGCAATACACCCTAGGAAACCCTATGGGGGCAATTCTGCTGTGTCCTAGAGGGTCACCATGAGTCAGAATCAACTTGACGGCACACAACAACAACATTGCCAGAATAGGTTACTTTACTTTCATTCTTTACAATCTCTGCTATTTTAACAGTGCAAAGTGATTTTTGCCACAGGATGTTAAAATGGAAATTGCAGATGAAGTGGTAAGTGGATCAAGATCAGATGTCATGCCAGACTGAGATGCAAATTATCTAAGTAGTTACCTCCAGCTCACTCTGAGGGTATTAAAGGACAAGAAGTTGGCTTGAAGGCTGATTTTTGTAGCTGTTAGGATCTTGGGAGTCCCGAGTGGGAGGAGTGGGGGCTGCCTGTCCCCCATCTCAAGCATCGTGAGAGTGACTTCAAAGGGCTGCTGAGAGAGCTTCTCAGGAGTCACCTCAAACCACAGTGGACCATTGACTTCGACACCTCAGAATTATGAGTCAAGAGACAGACTGCCTACTTGTGGGTGGAGGAGTTGAAGGACAGACGACTGTTCTGTGGCCTTCTTCTGGGCAAAAAAATGTGTGAATGTTTCCCTTAGGCCCGATACAAGGCATGTGTGAGAGACAGTCCTGACCTACAGGGCAGCCTGGAGAGGCAGACAGCTTCACAGAAGAGGCTAGAGGTATTGTCCAGAAGCTGTGACATTTATCAGTCCCAGCAAGGGAACTACAGGTCAGAGATCTCCAGTGATGAGGAAGGAGATGTTCTCCAAAGAATTCACACAAGTACCTGTGAGAGAAACAGGTAGCTTTAAACCTCTGCCAAGTCCACCAGTTGTGGTCGAGTTGACTCCAATTCATGGCGACCCCGTGTGTGTCAGGGTAGAAGTATATGCCATCAGGTTTTCAGTGGGTGGTTTTTATGAAGTAGATTGTCGGGCCTTTTTCAGAGGCACCTCTCGGTAGAATCGAACCTCCAACCTTTCATTTTGCAGCCAAACACGTTAACTGTTTACACCACCTGCCAAGTCCAGAGAGTGGTAATGCTAGATCTCCACAATGGTATCAGTCAAGTAAGAACTTCAGCACTCCTCTTCCGCATCCTTCCTTCCCATATGCCAACCTCCAAAGTATTAGAAGCCTCAGTTGGCAGTACCTGGTGGGAAAGCCCAGAAAAACTAGGTGGAAAAAGAACTGCCCACACTTCTTCCACCCACTGCGGGCCCCTGGCCAACAATAGGGTTAAGTGAGATAGAAGAGAAATCCTCAACTTTAAACCAAGCTTGCAGTTTTGACTATTACTTGTGGATGGTCATTCTTATTAATAAATTGGGACTGTTTGAATTATCCAAAGGTGACATGCAAGATTATGAAAGTTGCCTGAGTTTTTATTCAGGGTCAAGGGAAGAATTAGCCCACAAAAGAAGCTTCAAAAGATAAAAAACTAAGTTGCTTTATAACAGTGTAAGTTCTATTTGCCTTACTTTGGTTGCAAGTTGGATGTTTTTTAAATATTTATGTGGCATTTGTATGTCTAGTCTTTCTGAATTATATAGCCATGTCCTTTGCGATATTCTTGCTGGTCAGTGTGATGTGACTGTATACTTTTGTCTTGAGTAGCGGTGTTTGCTCAGAAGACTGCTCCACCTTGAAGAGGTCTACCCAATTAAATGAGAAAGCTCATGTTGGCATCCAGTTCCTATTAAATTTCTACTAGATTACAAATATGGCCCAGAAACTGATTTTTGAATCTAAATTCTAAGTTGTATTTGGGCCAGATTCTATATCTTTACAATTCAGCTCTTTTAGCCAGAGTGGTCCATTAGGCTTTCTCAAACCTTCTTCCCATTAGTAATATAGCCTTTTATTAATTACTTATTTGCTTGACCTTCTGAATCCTCAAAATTGTTTCATGATGGTCTCCCAGAAAATTACTGCACAGAGATAGATTTAACTTGAAATTGAACCCTTGTTAACTGAAAAAACATCTTAAATAACCCATTGCCGTCGAGTAGATTCCAACTCATAGCGACCTTATAGGGCAGAGTAGAACTGGTGGCTCAGTAGTTAAGAGCTTGGCTGCTAACCAAAAGGTCAGTGGTTTGAATCTACCAGCCACCCCTTGGAAATCCTATGGGGCAGTTCTACTCTGTCCTATAGGGTCCCTCGACAGCAAAGGTTTTTTGTTTTTTGTTAAATCTTTATAGAAGCAGACTACCACATCTTTCTCCTGAGGAGTGGCTAGTGTGTTCAAACTGCCGATGTTTTGGTTAGCAGCTGAGTGCTTAACCACTGTGCCACCAGGGCCCCTTAAACATCTTAAATAAAGTGCTAGAAATGGTTTTTTAGTTGATATCTTCAATATTTTGGCAGGGCATAAAAAATTCAAGGAATATGTAAAAAAGATTCACACTTTGTATTGGGGTTTAGGTGCATAAAACCAAACCAGATGCTGTTGAGTGGACTCTGACTCATGGTGACCCCATGTATCAGGGTAGAACTGTGCTCCATAAGGCTTTTATGGCTAATTATTCAGAAGGAGATGACCAGGTTTTTCTTCCAAGGCACCTCTGGGTGGACTCGACCCTCTAACCTTTTGTTTAGCAGCCGAGCACGTTAACAACTTGTGCTACCCAAGGTCTATTCATAACAGAGCACTTGCGTGCCTAAATAATTAAGGCTCAATACAGAAACACTTGCCCTGAGCAGTAATTTTGACTATGCATAAGTACTGTCGTTTTTTCAGTCTTTGACAAATTGGGAAATTTTCTGGTATTGGAACCCTCTGTTGTCCACTTGGACCCTCCTCTGACAGTCACATCCTGCTCAGAGCTGGTACTCTCTGCTGAGACAGAATAAAAGTGTATTGTATCTGTCACCACCATACTCAGGAGCCCTTGTGGTGCAGTGGTTAAATGCTTGGCTGCTAACCAGAAAGTCAACAGTTTGAACCCACCAACGGCTCGGCGGGAGAAAGATGTGGCAGTCTGCTTCGGTAAAGATTTACAGCCTTGGAAACCCCATGGGGCAGTTCTACTCTGTCCTATAAGGTTGTTATGAGTCAGAATTGCTTTGCCAGCACTGGATAGGTCAGCATACTACAACTGTGTCTAGAATAAATTGGTAGATGTCTTAGTTTCCTAATGCTGCTGTAACACAAGTACCAGAAGAGGATAGCTTTAAAGAACAGAAATTTATTTTCTTACACTTCAGTCTAGAAGTCTGAAGCAGGGCATGACTATTCAGTTTCTAGTAGTTGCCAGCAATCCTTGTAGATGCATTGTCTCCATCGTATCTTCCTCTGTGTCTCTGCTTCCCTTCTGACCTTTTTATAGCTCAGAAATCATTTGATTTAAAACTCACACTCCTCAGGTATGACCTAATTAAGGTATCAAAGAAAACCCTATTTCCAAATCATATTTTTATGGGTCTGTTGTTGTTAGGTGCCATTGAGTTGGCTCCGACTCATAGCGACCCTATGTACAACAGAAGGAAACATTGCTCAGAACTGCGCCCTCCTCACAATTATTGTTATGCTTGAGCCCGTTGTTGTAGCCACAGTGTCAATCTATCTCCTTGAGGGTCTTCCTCTTTTTTGATGACCCTCTACTTTATCAAGCATGATGTCCTTCTCCAGGGACTGGTCACTCTTGATAAACTGTCCAAAGTATGTGAGACAAAGTCTTGCCATCCTTGTTTCCAGTGAGCATTCTGGCTGTAATCTTTATTTTTTTTTTTAATTGTACTTTAGATGAAGGTTTACAGAACAAATAGTTTCTCATTAAACAGTTAGTACACATATTGTTTTATGACAATGGTTAACAACCCCACAACATGTCAACACTGTCCCTTCTCAACGTTGGGTTCCCTATTACCAGCTTTCCTGTCCCCTCCTGCTTTCTAGTTCTTGTCCCTGGACTGTTGTGCCCCATTAGTCTCATTTTGTTTTATGGGACTGTCAAATCTTTGGCTGAATGGTGATCCTTGGGAGTGACTTCATTACTGAGCTAAAAGGGTGTCCGGGGGCCATACTCTCGGGGTTTCTCCTGTCTCTGTCAGGTTCTAAGTCTGGTCTTTTTTTGTAAGTTAGAATTTTGTTCTACGTTTTTCTCCAGCTCTGTCTGAGACCCTCTGTTGTGATCCTGATCAGAGCAGTCAGTAGTGGTAACCAGGCACCATCTAGTTGTACTGGACTCAGTCTGGTGGAGACCGTGGTAGTTGTGGTCTATTAGTCCTTTGGACTAATCTTTTCCTTGTATCTTGTTTTCTTCATTCTCCCTTGCTCCCGAAGGGATGAGCCCAGTGGAGTATCTTAGATGGCTGCTCACGGGCTTTTAAGACACCAGACGCTACTCACCAACATAGAATGTAGGACATTTTCTTTATATACTGTATTATGCCAATTGAACTTGGATGATCCCCAAGACCATGGTCCCCACAGCCCTCCTCCGAGCAATTCAGTCCCTCAGGAAGTTTGGATGTGTCTGTGGAGCTTCCATGGCCTTTTCTTGTACAAGTTGTGCTGGCTTCCCCGGTATTGTGTACTGTCTTACCCTTCACCAAAGTTACCACTTATCTATTGTCTATTTAGTATTCCTCCCAAACCCTCCCATCTCTCAGTAACTGTCTTAGTCATCTAGTGCTGCTATAACAGAAATACCATGAGTGGATGGTTTTAACAAAGAAAAGTTTATTTCCTTGCAGTAAAGTAAGCTAAGAGTCCAAATTCACAGTGTCAGCTCCAGGGGAAGTCTTTCTTTCTCTGTTGGCCTTCTCATCAGTGTTCCCCCCGGAATAGGAGCTTCTTGGCGCAGGGACCCCCGGTCAAAAGGATGCCCTCTGCTCCCGGCACTGCTTTCTTGATGGTATGAGGTCCCCCCGTCTCTCTACTCACTTCTGTCTTTTGTATCTCAAGAGATTGCTTCAGGACACAACCCAATCTTGTAGGTTGAGTCCTGCCTCGCTAACACAACTGCCACCCATCCTCCCTCATTAAGATCATAGAGGCAGGATTTACAACATACAGGAAAATCACACAATACCAGGAATCATGGCCCAGCCAAACTGATACACACATTTTTGGGGGGACATAATTCAATCCATGACAGTAACCAACAACGATTGCTGTAATTTTTCTAAGACAGATTTGCTCCTTCTTTTGGCAGCTCGTGGTATATTCAATATTCTTCGCCAACACCATAATTTAAAGGCATCAATTCTTTGGTCTTCTTATTCATTGTCCAGCTTTCGCATGCATATGAGGTGATGGAAAACACCATGGCTTGGATCAGGGGCACCTTAGTCCTTAAAGTGACATCTTTGCTTTTTAACACTCTAAAGAGATCTTTTGCAGCAAATTTGCCCAATGCAATGTGTCGTTTGATTTCTCAACTGATGTTTCCATGGGCATTGATTGTGGATCCACGTAAAATGAAATCCTTTACAACTTCAATGTTTTCTCCATTTATTTATGAGTCTAGGTGCCAGGATTTCAATACATATTTTGGGGGACACAATTCAACCCATAACAGTGAGGTTTAAGCCTTTCCAGTCATGACCATATTTGCTCCACTTCAGTAGTATCCAGAGTATGCCATATTTCTGCTAGCCCTTTTCTTTTCTCTCCTTTCTCATGACCAAAGAGTCAAGTAGAAATTTGGGGAGATTTTATCACTTGATTTGACTAATAACTAGCTCCTTCTGAAAATCTCCTATTCTTTCATGCATTTATTTGCTCCTTCAACAAATGAGTTATTCACTCTTTAAACAACTACTATATGTTAGGCAGGTTCCTGGGTGGCCCAAATGGTTTATACTCCACTGCTATCTGAAAGGTTGGCAGTTCAAATCTACCCAGCAGCACTGAAGAAGAAAGGCCTGGTGATCTCCTTCCAAAAGATTATAGCCATTGAACATCCTTTGGAGTACAGTTTTTACCCTGACACACATAGGGACACATGGGGTCGCCATGAGTTGGAATCAACTCAACAGCAATGAGTTAGGTTTTTTTTTTTTATACGTACATATGCTAGACACTTCCTGTCCAGTCATTTATTTTGTTATATAAAGAATGATTAAAAATTGCTTTATATGATACGTATATTAAAGGATGCATAACTTCTTTGTGAACAATCATCTTAAAAAAATCACCTCATTCCTGCTTTTATTCAGTTGCCTACCTAATGAGGGTAGAAATATGTTTCCCAAAAGGGGGCTGATTTCGAGAAGAACAAAGGTTAAATGACTAGAATAAATAAGGCAAGTAGAGGTTGATGCAGGAGGCAATGCAGAGGAGGGCCGACTGATGGAGAGCTTGTGGGGGCTTGAGATCTGATTAAAGGTCATTCTACAGGAAAGCTGAAATTATTTAATTAGATATTTAAGAAGATTCAGTCTTTCTCTCTTGAAGAGACACCCCCAGGGGGGATTGCACATACACTACAATCCTTTTACCAACCGCTGAGAACATTTTAAATATTTGATTAAAGTCACAGTAGCCTCTACAATAAAACTGTCTTCAGGAGTGGGCGTAAACTCTGATGGATTAGAAAATTAACCTATGTCTTGTCATTTTTGTTTTTGAAATGTGACTTCTGAAAATTACTGCTATGAGCAGAAAATAAAATTACGAAGGTGGATTTCAGAAAGATGTATTCTAAAACCGTATACTGTGTTATTACTGTCTATAGTACACTATGAGTCGACATCGACTCATTGGCAGCAGATTTATGGTAGTGTTAGCATCGTTGTGTGGTTGGCTCCTTCCTTTGCCATGACCTTCTTACAGGAAAATCTTACAGGGGAGAAACTGAGTAAATACTATCAATATTCGCAGTGGTCTTAGATTTTCTAGGTAAGATTTTGTGTCAGTGATATCAGCTGACTTCGTTATCAGAAACTGAAGTGGTACCACTTAGCGCAAAGGTGGTGTTTATCAAGGCATCCGCCCACAGCTCCCCTTACGAAAAGTCGTATTAGATGGTTCTCATTCAGCAAATTTACTCAGCATCTAGAATAGATACAAGTTACCTGGAATTCGTGAGACTCAAATATCACATTTGTATGACAAAATGTCAAAAATATTCAGGAAATCAGGATTATACCAGAGGGCTTTGAGTGTCTGTGTATCATGAGAGTCACCACAATTTCCTTTAATAAACGAAGAACTTTAACTGCTCAGTGGTGGTGCTACTATTATTGCTGCCCTCTTCTCCCTTGGTTAAGGAGCCCTGGTGGCGCAGTGGTTAAGCACTTAGCTGCTGACTGAAAGGTCGGCAGTTCGAACCAACCAGCTGCTCCGTGGGAGAAAGATATGGCAGTCTGCTAAAGATTATAGTCTTGGAAACCCTTTGGGGCCGTTCTACTTTGCCCTATAGGATCCCTATGAGTCAGAATTGACTTGACGGTAGTGGGTTTGGTTTTTGGGTTTTCTCTCTCGGTTACCCATCCCACAAACCTGAAGTCCACCAGATGGAGTTCACCTAGAATAGAAGCGAAGGAGAGTCATATTTTGGTTAGGTCAGATGTTATGCTCTCCTCTCTGCTAGTGACAAAACAATTGGTTGAGGATTGGCCCGTATGAAAGGAAGCAAAGAAGATACCAAGAAGCCTTCAGTTTAAATTAACCAATTATTTTAGTTGACAATAGAATATGGAAATAATTGAATTTGTATTAGCAAGTAATAATTTGCTCTTTATATAACTGTTTTTTACAGAACAGTTTTATTTATACATCTAAATTTTATACATCTAAATTTTGTTGTGATCCTGGTCAGAGCAGTCAGTAGTGGTAGCCGGGCACCATCTAGCTGTACAGGACTCAGTCCAGTGGAGGCCTTGGTGGCTGTGGACCATCAGTCCTTCGGACTAATCTTTTCCTTGTATCCTGTTCTCTTCATTCTCCCTTGCTCCTGAAGGGATGAGACCAGTGGAGTATCTTAGATGGCTGCTC
>NW_004443975.1:2280140-2289370 GCF_000243295.1 Trichechus manatus latirostris | reverse complement strand
CCCAGACGCTACTCACCAAGGTAGAATGTAGAACATTGTCTTTATAAACTGTTATGCCAATTGAGCTAGATGTTCCCCGAGACCATGGTCCCCACTGGCTATGTATATTTTCACCAAAAAAAAAAAAAAGTCGAGAAGGGAGAGGGTTGACATGTCATGGGGTTGTTAGCCAGTGTCATAAAAGAATATGTGTACTACAGTTTCATGAGAAACTATTTGTTCTGTAAGCCTTTACCTGAAGTACAATAAAAAACAATTTTTTAAATAATAAAAATAAAAAAATAAAGAAGTGATTACCAAGTTTTTTAACTTATGACATCATAAATGTCACCATGTTTGAGTGTCACTAATAATACTACTTAATTAAATATTTTTTGTTTAAAAACAGATAAAAGAGGAAATAAAAAACATAATTTGGGAAAAAGTAGCAAAGACCAACACATCTTGATTGCTATATTTTGATTTGTAGTGCCTCAGTGTTAATAAGCAGGCAAGAAATGATTGATTTTTCTTTTCCTTTCAGCGGTTTACCTCTGCAAGAGAACAATGCAAAATAAAGCAAGGTTGGAACTAGCAGACTATGAAGCTGTAAGTACCAAGGACTTTCTGGTAATCAAAGTCATAAAATTAGCAAAAATAAGACCTCTGGTCCTTTTGGGCACTCATTTAACCTTCTGCATTCATGGTTTTAAGAATCAGATTTCCAGGGATCATGCAGTATAATGACTTAATAATCCCCTTACTAGCTTGCTTCCTCATGTCATTCACACTGAGGATGGTGAAATTCTAAATACACAGACTCAGAGTAGAAGGGGGGAAGCATCTCTTAACTTTTAAATCAATTTTGCCATAATAATTTCAGATATACTGCAGTAAAGATATAGGAACTTAGAGAATTAAAGATCATTTACATAAGGTTAATGGTTTTTGCAAATCTTTCATGTTGATCACTATCAACAGATCAAATTAATCTTATATAATCAGCTTACATGGTTGTTATATTATGATTTACTAAATTTGGAGCACTGTTTGGAAATGAGTAGTGGGCTGGCGCGGAGCCCTGGTGGCACAGTGGCTAAGCACTCGGCTGCTAACCAAAAGATCAGCAGTTCGAACTCCTCAGCTGCTCCATGGGAGAAGGATGTGACAGTCTGCTTCTGTGAAGATTACAACCTTGGAAACCTATGGGACAGTTCTATTCTGCCCTATCGGGTCACTACCAGTCGAGATCAACTTGACAGCAACGGGTTTGGTTTTAATGGGCTGGCAAGGATTTACATTTATTGTGGGAAACAGAATAGACTGATTAAATGCATTGTTTTCCTGTACCTCTGTGTAACTTGGGCACAGAAAAATCCATGGGTTACTTTTGAGCACTTTTTTCATATGACATAATTTTAATATTTTACAGATATTTATTCAATTTTTAGTTACACTCTCTAAAGCCAGTTGTTCTAAAAAATTAATATTTGAATAGGTGTTCCTGTTTACTCTAAGACTGTTAGTATGAGGGTCCCCTGCATTCAGTGAGCACGACTTACCATTCAAAACCAGAGTACATGTAGTATTTTAGAAATTCTGCATTCTCTGACAAATGCGTTTTTGATAAGCTAGAAGAAAGTAGTGAAGATAAGTACCAAAATTCGTAACCTGTGGTATATGTTTCAGGAGAGCTTGGCCAGGCTGCAGAGAGCATTTGCCCGGAAGTGGGAGTTCATTTTTATGCAGGCAGAAGCACAAGCAAAGTGAGTCCTTGTGAGTCTTTTGGAAGATTTGTTCAAGTTGTGGCCTTTTTTCCAGAGAGGCACTACAATTAACCCTATTTGTTATTCATTGTTACAATGTTGACAGAGTGGACAAGAAAAGAGACAAAATTGAAAGGAAGATCCTTGATAGCCAAGAGAGAGCATTCTGGGATGTACACAGACCTGTGGTAAGCAAATGCGCCAATGTTGTCTCGAATTATAACCTCGGCCTTTGGTGGGTGAGGGACACCCTCCAAAAAGAGGGAAAGAATGTAGGAATCAATTTTTCCCACAGCATCTTAGTGAATTAGTTAAGAAAACGTTGCCATTTTTATGTAAGATGACCAGAGTTCAACAGCATGATATTAGATTTATACAATGATATATTTTGCAACCATGACATCACTTCCTCCTCTGTCTTTGCATTTGAGGCATGTGGTGCTTCTAGACACACCTGAAAGAAGAAAGAGTGTAGCAAAGCAGTTTTGCATGGCTTATTGTTTTATATTTTTCTGGCTTTATGGTAAAACTCTAAGTCTGAATCTTATTCCTCCCCTTAATTTTTCTCTTTTAAAACCTATTAATAACCAGCTTCGATTGCCAGCTTTCACTAACTAACATTTTAGGTGGCTAAAATTCATTTCAGCTCATACTTTTAATGATGGATCTGTATACAATAACTTAGATGTTTTTCTTCAGTGATAATGTTAACCCACCTGACTCAAAGTAGCAAACAACGAATGCCCGTGACTAATTCCAGAAAACTTTATGGAAGGAATTAAACCATGGTCATGAGCATTCATAAGGCAACATGTGTAACCCCATGTGTTCTTTCTGTTTTGATGCTGTATCTTTTTCTTCCATATATTTTTTTAAATGGAATCAAGATATTACCTGCCCATTGCCATCCAGTCTGTTTCAACTCATAGCAACCCTATAGGAGAGAGTAGACCCGCCCCATAGGGTTTCTAAGGAACGGCTGGTGGATTCGAACTGCCAACCTTTTGGTTAGCAACCTGAGCTCTTAACCACTGCACCACTAGGGCCCCAAGACATTACAGTATAATATTCATGTAAGTATTATTAGAATAAATGACAGGTTCACAGCATGATAGACAAATCAAGATTATGGGGATGCCTTAGAATTTTCCTCTAAATTATCTTCAGGGTCAGACCAAAATGGAAAGACATCAAAGGTTTCTTTATACATATTTGTATTTCAATTTCAGATAGCCGTGCGATTGTTAAATTCTGTATTGAATTTTCTGACTCTTTTGAATTTTCGAAAGATGAGAATTGAGATTTAACTGACTTTCTTATTCAAAATTCAGTTTGAGTTTTATTGCTCATGTGAAAAAGGATTATGAGGTCACACGCACAGGTATTACAAAGCTATGAAGCAGGATTTTTGTTTTTTTGTTTCAAGCAACCTCTAGAACCAGTCAGTGCATTTTTTCCCTTTATGCACGTCATGACCTGGGCACCTGTTGGCACACTTAGCCCCATTCAGCCTAGATTGCCTGGATACTCCTGGCAACCTCAGGCGACTCACTCCAGGCCAGCTGTCCTGCACTGTCCACATCTATTCCATAGAACATGCTCTCGTTCTAGGAGTGTAGACTGATTCCACCTAAGCACGCTTTTCTAGTTCCGTTGCCAAAGACTCACTCATCCGCCCCCTTGCCCTCTCTTCATCCCTGCTGCAGGCAGACCTGTGCACTGTTGCCTTTAGCTCTAGCCAGTGTGAGTCAGGCTCCAGCCCCCTGCTCTAACCATCAGGAAGCGCATACTAGTCAGTGCCCTGCTGTGCCCCTCACCAGGCTTCCAGCTAGAAAGTCATCCCCAGGATAACCTGGAGGCACAAGCCACTCTGGAGCCATTGACTCCAGCTCCCTTGTTCACCTTGTAGATGCTTATAAATGGCTTTCAATCACATAAAATGAAGATGTTATGCAATAATTTATCACTGCTTATTTTCTAGAGGAAAATCAGTAGAGCTTCAGGCTATCTGTGGGCCTCTGAAAGTGGCATGTATCTCACCTGACCCTACCTTTTCTTACATTTTTTTTTTCTTATATGACAACTTCTGTCCTTTGGGGTAACATCCAGTGGCATTTCTTTTAGCTTAAATATTTTGTCATCGCTGTTGTCCAAGGTGAAATGCTAACACTTGTCTAGAGATCAGCTCTGCCACACAGACCTGTTTTTAGCATTCTGGGTCCTTACTGAATGTTACTTGACAAAGACAATAAAGACAGGGACATTAGCAGCAAGATGCTCCTAAAAGAGCTTTTAATGACTGTTTCCTCAGCAAAATACATAAGCTATCTCTCTGTTCACTGGCTGTGGTATTAACTAAGCAATTACAAGAAAAACTTTCTAAAATAAGTATCCCTTAAAAAAAAAAAGAAGTGGCATAGAAAGAAGCAGCAATATTGTGATAGTTTCTGAGAACGGCTACATTTTTATGCTTATCCCTAAAAATGAATTCTGCAGCTGTCATAGTTAACTGTAAATCAATATATTTAGCCTCGAAAGTCCTGCTTCCTGGGGTAGAAGTTTAATAGGTATTCCTAATGTTGAGCCCCTGCTTCATAGCCTGTTCTGAGTGTGGCAGTAATGAAAGACTCTTTGCAGCCTGTGGTAGTCATCTTGTGAAATTTAAGTGTTTTCCAAACAAGATCAGGGAAGCCAGGTTTTGCATATTGACACCACATTATATTCACTTGAGCATCCTAGAATCCTAGAATATGTGTAGGAAGAGACCAGAGAGGATGTCTTAACTGCCTGGAGGATCTCATCCGGTATGTCCTGGGCCTCCCATTGCACACCATACTTCACTCAGATGTCTCAATATCAGAGAAACTGTGCACTTACATACTCCCCAGTTCTAGTCATGTCTGTCAATGACCAGAGGGAATGGGGAGACCTGTGGCAGTGGAAGGCATGTGGGCTTTGAAGTCGGGTGGAGCTGGGTCCATTATTTATTTATTAGGCCCACCATGGGAGTCCCTGGGTGGTGCAAACGGTTAAGTGCTCATCTACTAACCAAAAGATTAGCTGTTCAAATCCAGGCCTGGAAAGCTACTTCAAAAAAATCCCAGCCATTGACACTCTATGGAGCACGGTTCTACTTTGAGTCGAACTTGAGTAGAAGGCAACTGGTTTGGTTTTGACCCATCTTGGACAATTACTTAATCTTTCTGAGATTCAGAAGCCTCATCTATAAAATCAAGCTATACCTACCTCACAGTCTGATGTGAGTACAAAATAAGGTTGTAAATGTAAAGACAGCTAGCAATTGGAGGGCACTCAACATGTTTGATACCTTTTTTGAAGAGATACAGAGAGGAGCCCAAAAAAAGTAGTGCAAGAAAAATTAGACATAGCTAGAGATAATGCAGATGTGATGCGTATGCATCATGGACTTCACCGACTCCTGCCAACCTAGCAGAACACAACCAAGGAGAGTCACAACCTTCCTTTTCAGTTCCAAGGCCCTATGGGGGGCTCTACTCTGTCCTTACAGGGTCGCTATTAGTTGGAATTGACTCTATAGCAATGGGTTTGGTTTTGGAGTTTTTATGGAAGCAGACTGCTACATCTTTCTCCTTCGGAGTGGCTAGTAGATTCAAACTGACTATCTTAGTTACCTAGTGCTGCTATAATAGAAACGCCACAAGTAGATGCCTTTAACAAAGAGAAATTTATTCTCTCATAGTCTAGGAGGCTAGAGGTCCAAATTCAGGGCACCAACTCTAGGGGAAGGCCTTTTTTTTCTGTCGGTTCTGGGGGAACGTCCTTGACATCGATTTTCCCCTGGTCTAGGAGCTTCTCAGTGCAGGGACCCCAGGTCCAAAGGACACTCTTCGCTCCTGGAGCTTCTTTCTTGGTGGCATGGGGTCCCTCTCCCCTCTACTCAATTCTGTCTTTCATATCTCAAAAGAGATTGACTCAAGATACAACGTAATCCTGTAGATTGAGTCCTGCCTCATTTACATAACTGCCTCTAATCCTGCCTCATTAACATCATAGAGGTTAGAATTTACAACACATAGGATAATCACATCTTATCCCAAAATGGTGGACAACCACACAATACTGGGAATCTGGCCTAGCCAAGTTGATACACATTTTGGGGGGACACAATTCAATCCATAAAACTGACATTTCGTTTAGCAACCAAGCACTTAACAATTTGCTGCAAGCCTGTATATATAGTTTATTATTGTTTTCTGGATATTTTTCTATGCTCATTTCTTTTGCTGTTTTTGAAGGTCCAGAGTTTAGGGTATCTTCTGAGCATTGTAGGACACACACACCTGACCTAGAGGAACCCAATTACCATGTGTATGGTAGGGATGTTTATACAATAAAGGGTCTAGTTACAACAGCACCACCCCAATAAATACTGTCTCTTATGCTTAAATATAAAAATTTAGTGTAATCTGTGCACTTTATTATTTTCCAGAATTATATTAAATTTTCATAAAGATGTAAAATATAACTAGTTTACAAAAGTTATTAGTACATGAAAGAGATGACAGAGGGTGCTCCTATTTTTATTTTTGCTTTAATAAAGGCTAATTATAAAAATATAAAATAATTCATAAAGATTTTAAAAGTCTATAGATTTGTATGCCCGTTCAGAATAAGAAGCTCCATGCCCAAATGTCAAAGATTTATGACATGAATAAATGGATAGCATTTTTAAGTTATCTAATTATATTTGCTTGTGGTGATTTATTGTGTTGACACTATATAAAGTATTCTTTGTTATGAAAAGCCAGAAATGGAGTTATCCCAACAGCAGTATTTAGCTTTTTTTCCTCCATTTTATTTCATGTTGCATAACTTTACTATTAAAATTTTCAATAAAAATATAACAGAGAACACTTAATCCTTATAAAGCTTGTGTTATTTCAAGTAAAGGGGTTCTGCTACAATTGCATTTTGTTTGATTTAAATTGATTTGATTTAGCTTGAGTCAGGCATTTATGTCATCAAGGATAGGTTGGAAGCCATTAGTTAGAAATATAGTGGGTAAAAGGCAAAGCAGCTCAGAATCTGTAAAATATAGTTAAAATAAATTTAATGTAAAATATATTACACGAATTTATAGCTAGAGATATAGAAAATGTACATAATATTATTGTAGCTTTTTTGAAAACTGTAAGTCACTTGTAGGTCTGATTAACATAGAATAATCATTCTGTTGCACATAATACCTTTCTGAAACAAATTTAGCTTCCCTAAACGTGTTCACATGGAGCCCTGGTGGTGCAGCAGTTAAGAGCTCTACAGCTAAACAAAAACTTGGCTGTTTTAATCTACCAGTGGCCCCACGGGAGAAAAGACCTGGTAATCTGCTCCTGTAAAGAATAATAGCCTAGAAAACCCTATGGGGCAGTTCTCCTCTGCCACATGGAGACACTATGAGTTGAAATAGGCTCGATGGCATCTAATGACAACAAACATGTTCACATTTACTCAGGAAAAAATAAAGTTATACCACTTAATAAGGACTCTTGTTAAGGATTTCAGGCTAAACTGCCAAAAACCAACTACTCAAGAACGTGGTGGGAGAAATTCACTAGATTGTAGTGAATATCAAAGATAATTTGGATCTGGATTGATTTGTGTATTCAATTTTTCAATATTTATTATGAAGATCCTCTAAGGGTTAATGCTTTCTTAGACTTATTAATATAATTTAGCATCTAATTAAATATAAACAAATATTCTATTTGACAAAGTACCGAATGGACTCAATTTTGGAGTTTTGTGTCCAGTTCTGGACTTTAAAATGTATATGGCCAAACTGTAACTAAGAGGAGAAAGATAAAGAGACAAAGTCAAAAACAAGGGGAAAAAAAAATCTGTGAAATCACTAAAGAGATCAGTGACCCTAGGGATCAGAGGAAAGCTTGAATTATCCATGGAAGGTGTCTTCATATGCTGGAAATAGCATTAGTTAGAGTTAGAATGGAGGGCAGCGGTTATTCAGTCATAGAATTCTCACCTTCTGTGAGCCAGGGCAGCTCATGTGCATCCACCACTCAACTGTCAGTGGAGGCTTCTATATTGCTTCCAGACTAAGATGGATTAGTAAGAAAGGTCTGGCGATCTACTTCTAAAAATCAGCCAGTGAAAACCCTATGTATCACAACAGTTTGATCTCGTGCCTAGGGTCTCCAAGAGTTGAGGGCTGACTTGACAACAGCTGACAACAGAGTTCGAATGAGGCTTATTCTTTTACTCCATGTTGAGTTCTGTATGACCAATGTGAAAATAACAAGAAAATAAAATCTCAGTATAAGAACTTCCTAATACTTAAAACTATCTAAAGATTGTTGGAACATCAAATGATGGAAATGATGAGTTCAAGTACGAATTGGAAGCATTAGCCAGAAGTGTGGTGGGGAAAAGGCAATCGTTGGCTAGAGAGTGAGACTGGTAATTTTTAGAGTTCCCTCCAGCACTGAGGCAACAAGAATTAGATCGACTCTTTTTTTCCCAAGGCTGTAGGTTTAGGGTTGACTGTATACCAAGCATTCAATAAGGATTTTGTGAATAAAAGTACATGAGTTGGAGAAATGAAAATGCTGTGCTTGATTAGAATGTTCAAAATATAAAAAAAAAAAAAAACCTTGGAGTTCTTCTTCCTGATTTCAAGTTAAGTAAATCTTCATCAGAAAATAGTGGAAATAGCTATGATTTATTTATACCTTCCACATTATTATTGTGTATATTTGCATTATAGTGGTTACAATGATACTAGCTTTGGTAATGCACTTGTTTTGATATTTGTCAAGACTGTGGTCACAGATTATGGGAGTTCTGGTGGTGCAGTGTTTTAGAGCTCGGTTGCTAACCAGCAGGTTGGCAGTTTGAATCCACAGCCGCTCCTTGGAAGTCCTATGGGGTAGTTCTACTCTGTCTTATAGGGTGGCTATGAGTTGGATTTGACTCAGTGGGAATGGGTTTGGGTTTTTTGGTTTATGGTCTTTTGTAGAGCAGTGAGTCTCACTGAAATTCCCTATCCTAAATGTAGCATTTTGTAGGATATGACAATGCAAAGTTTTGAGCATGTGCAATTGAGAAATAGTGGAAATATGGAATTTGGAAAGGATTTTGCTAAGAGGGGTAGGTTTGGAATGGTGAGTTTATTTTAGAGTATGCTGAATATGATGGCCTGGCATCAAGATAGAGAGAGATCTTGGGGATAGTTGTAGATATGGGACTTAAGATTGAGGGATGTGTTGGAGCAATAGATACAGTTTTGAAATTTATTAAGTTAAAGATGATAATTGAAGCTTTGAGGCAGGATCAGTTGGTCAGAGGAAAGCATGTTGGGGTCAGAGAAGATTGGTTATCCCATTGAAAGTGCTTTTATCTTTCTTCTTCCTTACCTACAGTCACATAGCTTTGGAAAAAAGTGTTTAAACTTCCAATTCATCTTTTCGTTTTTCAGGTAAATAATTA
>NW_004443975.1:2263337-2264538 GCF_000243295.1 Trichechus manatus latirostris | reverse complement strand
AGGTCATGATATGTTAGTTTCTTAATGTGATAATAGATTTTGTTTGTTTTTGTTTAGGATTTTTTTCATAAATACTCAGAAGTGAGATAGGCCTGTCCTAGATTTTTTGTTGAGTTCTATAACAAATACTTTACTGTAAAGAATGGTCATGCTATTGATTTTTGACATACTTTTCCATGACTCAGAAAAGCCTCATTCAGAATTTACGTTATTTCTCTAGTCCTGGGAAATTGATGAGAAATAAGTAGCATTCAGCAACATTTTATCATAAGCAAAATACCCAAATGATGGATTAGATAAAGGTTGACAAAGAGAAGCATTGTGCTTCTAGCTTCTCTTCCCACTCCACCAGCTATACAGGAGCTCTGCATGTGGAGACTACTCCTCATTTATATCTTCTCTGTCTCAAATAGCAAGGGTTTGGGAGGAACTAGGGCAGATGCGACAGTTTAATGTAGCGTTGTGGTTCAGTGATAGAATTCTTGCCTTGCATGCGGGAGATCCAGGTTCAACTCCTGGCCAGTGTACCTCATGTGCAGCCACCATCCAGCTATCATTGGAGGCTTGTATGTTCCTATGATGCTGAGCAGGTTTCAGTGGAGCTTACAGACTAAGACAAACCAGGAAGAAAGGCCTGGCAATTTACTAATAAAATCAGCCAATGAAAACTCTACGAATCATGATGGTCCACCCTGCAACAAATCATGGGGATAGCACAGGACCTGGCAGTGTTTTGTTCTGTTGTGCATGAGGCTGCCATGAGTAGGGGCTGACTGGATGGCAGCTGACAGCAACAGTGTTCAAGAAATGTAACTGTAGCTAAAAAGACTTGACTCAAATACCAGCTTAGTTCCTAGATGTGAGATTTTTCTAAGTGTCTCTGAGTTTCAGGCTCCTCATTTGTGAAATGGAGATAATAATATCTACCTCATAGGGTTGCTGAGAGTAAATTGAAATAATATCTGTAAATTGCTTAGGACTGGACCTGGCACATAGTCCTTCTTCAATAATCAGTAGCTAAATTATTTTAGCAATTGTGCTTTCGAAGGGAGTCAAGAAGGCAGAAGGTAGGGGAGTGTAGAAAAGTTGGCAGACTGCTATGACCTGAAATAATCAGGCGAGACTTTTGGGAAACAGAAGAGCTACATTTGAGGTTTGAAGCTTGAGTAGATGTATTAGTTATCTATTAGTTATCTGAACA
>NW_004443975.1:2244740-2261895 GCF_000243295.1 Trichechus manatus latirostris | reverse complement strand
TGTCACTTATACTTTACAAAGTCCCTGCATGGTGGTTAGTTATTGTCCTTAATTTACAGACAAGAGAAAGCAAGGCTCTTAGTTTTGTTAACTACCATTCAGCTAAGACTCAAATCCTTACTCATAATAGAATGCCTGGCTTTTGCTTCAAAACCCCATACAATCTACAGTATACTAAGTAGTATCTAATTTTTCCTTCTTATCAATAGTGCACATCAGGAGGTTATATTACGTTGGGGTCAGCTTCGTGCATAACAATTCATTTTTATTTTATACCAGTGAAATGTAGTGAGCTTTTCATTTGTTAGATGGCCTACTCTGCTGTGCATGTCTGCTGGAGGTAGTCAAAGGACAGTGTATGTCCAGTATCACAGCGTCTCTCAGAGGTGGCTAGTAGCGCTATTAGCCATGCTGGGCTGCTGCTAAAGAGTCACACAGTGGAATCTGCTATTAAATGCAATGGTTATAAATATATCCTAGAAACTTCCCTGTCTGATTCTGGGCTTGATCCAGCAGGTGTAGTATGCTATAGATTGTAAGAGGTTTGATTTTTAATTCTTTACCCCATGTGTAATTTGCATGCTCTAATTTGGAACTTAAACAGCAGTAGAACTTTAGTATCTTCTTAACATTTCCCTTGAAAGGCATCAGAGCTCTTCCAATGCTGGTTTTAACTTTTGGTTGTTTTCGTGGTTCCATGAGAAACAAATTATGTAGACGTCAATAGGAATGATCCAGTTTTCTGTCCTTAATGATCAAATCAGCTCATGCTCATGTCTGTCTTCTCGATCAGTAGTCCATGTTCTTTTCGTTACTGATTCCTTTAACTGTTTTAGAAAATCCGAAACATGCTAATTCACATTTAAATCTTTCTTTTATGTCACAAAGAAAGAACATCATTTCTGTCTATTATTCAGATTTGTTCCTTTGGATTGAAAAATATTTTGACAGTGGAACTGTCATGAACCTCTCTGAATGAAACTGTTCTTTTTCACTCCCTGCCTACGTCTTTTATTCTGTCTGCTCTTCCTCTCCCTGAATAGATTTGCAGATACGGTGTCCTATTATTATATAATATCAGATGCTATTTATGAGAGCTATGGGTAGAATGAGAATAAAAACTGCTTTCCCTACTATTAAATCGGTGCTTCTATAGCCTATGGGTTGGTGGCTTTTCAAAATGATGCGCCCAGATTTCTGTCCCATTTTTTCTGAAATGATAGGATGTGGACAGTGGCTGGAGTGATACTGGGAACAACAGTCTGAGGACCACCGTCCACTGATGTTAGCTTGCCTAGTTCCGGGGTCTGGGCAAGTGACTGGGAGGGGAGGGTCACCACTAGCGCCCGCGTGCTACTGAGAAGCTAGTTTCTTGCACCGTTTCTGCTGTAGCTGAATTAAAGTTCTGTCTGCAGGTAGAGAAGGTCAATCAGATCATCTTTTAAAACATACAGGAAAAGAGAGAAAATGGGGCAAAATGTTAACAATTGAAGAACCTCGGCTAAGTCTATGGGACTTCTTTGAACCATCCTTGCAATTCTTTCTGTAAGTTTGAAATTATATCAAAGTAAAGTTTCACGTATGCGCACACACACGCATTTACACACACACACACCTTCCAACAAATATGGATCCCAACTACAAAGTATTTATGACTTGGGGAAGCCTGTCTCCCCAGTTTTTGAATATTCTTCAGGGTATAAGCCTAATAGGCCTTCTGTCTAAACTGCTGGTACTACTCTGCTTCTGGATATGGTCAGTGCTGACTTGGGAAAGGACCAGCTAGAAGCAAAGAAACGGGCAAGCACAAAGCTAGAGACAGCAAGTGCACATTGTCTGTAAGAGGATGGCTGGGCAGACTCCTCAAAGGAACCAAGAATGAGTTCAGTCTGCCAAGACACTGACAGAGCCAGCATGAACTCAGATTTCATGCGGGAGCAGTAGGTATTTGGGCTGGGTTGTTTTTTTTTTTTTTTTTTCCTGTTCATTTGTGTCATGGTTTGAATTGTGTCCCCCAAAAAATGTGTGTATCGATTTGGCTGGGCCATGATTCCTGGTATTGTCTGATTGTCTACCATTTTGTAATCTAATGTGATTTCTCTATGTGTTGTATACTGTATCACTATGATGTAATAAGATGGATTAGTGGCAATTATACTGATGAGATCTACAAGATAGTGTCTTAAGCCAATCTCTTCTGAGATATAAAAGAGAGAAGTGAGCAGAGACACATGGGAACCTCACACCACCAAGAGAGCAGTGCCGGGAGCAGAGCGTGTCCTTTGGACCTGAGGTTTCTGCACGGAGAAGCTCCCAGACCAAGGGAAGACTGATGCATCACAAGGACCTTCCTCCAGAGCAGACAGAGACAGAAAGCCTCCTGGAGCCGGCGCCCTGAATTCGAACATCTAGCCTACTGGACTGTGAGAATAAACTTCTCTTTGTTAAAGCCATCCACTTGCGCTATTTCTGTTATAGCAGCACTAGATGACTAAGCAGTTTGCTTTGACCAAAACGTAAAAATTGTATTAAAAAAGATCATTCATGTTCTTTTATTCTGATACCAGGTGTCTGCTTCAGGTGGATTCTCTTGCTTGAGAAAAAAAATAACATTTAAGTTAAAAACAATCTATAATTAATAAGAAAAAAAATAAATCCCCTCACAAACCCCAAAAGTGCTAGACAACTTCTCCTCAGCTCTGCTGTTTCCCCTCTCAACACTTTTACGTATCTCGTCACAATCAAAAACTGGATTTTTCAAAAACAAATTTTATTTTATTATCAGAAGCCCCAACGTAAGAACGTTTGTTATTACCTATTTTCAAATGTAGGAAGTTAATCCTGTGAGAAGTAAAAAATTAAAAATGTTATTAAGGAAATGAACCTCAAGTGTATTAGTCTGGAGCCTGATTTGATATATTTGAAGAATTTTGAACTGAACTAAGTTTTGCATCCTCACCTCCATCCCACCATATATTTAGTCCCAATAATGTGCTCATTCACTTATTAAGTGTGATAAACCCCCTGCCATGGAGTCAATTCTAACTTAAAGCAATTCTATAGGACAGAGTAGAACTGCCCCGTAGAGTTTCCAAGGAGTGCCTGGTGGATTTGAACTGCTGACCTTTTGGTTAGCAGCCGTAGCTCTTAACCACTATGCCACCAGGGTTTCCTATTAAGTGTGATAGGTGGCCTTAAATTGCTAAAGTTTGATTTTTGCTTTTCTTTCCTCCAGTATAGTTCAACTTGTTCTTTTTTAATGAGCAACTTCCTAAATTCTGACCAACATAATCTGAAAGCATGAAATAATGGTGCAATCCCCTGCTACAATGTTATTTTTTTTCTTTATGTCTTTGAGCTATACGGATAATTACTATTATTATTATCACTATTATAGCAACCAACGTATGCTTAGGGTATTCTGGCTTCCAGGAACTATTCTAAACACTTTACACACATTATTTCGAACAACAGTGAGGTCAGTACTGTTACTGTTACTCTCATTGTGAAGGAGGAACACAAAAACTTAAGAGAAGTTGTTTAACTCCTCCAAGGATATAGCCTATGATCTTAACAATTTTGTAGTCATGTGATTTTGTTCTTTATGTGTGATGACTAACATTTTAAAAAAGTGGCATTATCCTTTATTTAAGTGATATATTTAAAGATTTTCTACTCTCTGAAGTGTGCTACAAATGGAGCTATTAACTATTCTAGAGAGAAGCATGCTGCCATTGTAGGAAGTATTCAGGCTAAGGTTGAATGACTCGTCATAGAAGTTGTCAGAAGAAATCATGAACTGGATGCTAGATTTGACCAGATAATCTTTATGTTCTCTCCAATGTCTGAGTCTTTGGTATTATCCTTCTGTGAAAATTAGGTTAATAGTGGCTGACCTGTATGGTTTATAGAATGTTTATGAAAATTAAATAAGGTCATGTCAATGGCTATGTTTGGAAAGAGGGCAATGGTGATTCAGTAATAGATTTCTCACCTTCCATGAGGGAAACCCAGGTTCAATTCCAGACCAGTGCCCCTCAAGTGCAGCCACCACTCATCTGTCAGTGGAGGTTTGTGTGTTGCCATGATGTTGAGCAAGTTTCAGCAGAGCTTCCAGACTAAGATGGACTAGGAAGAAAAGCCTAGCTATGTACTTTAGAATACCTGTCAATGAAAACCCTATGGATCACAACAGTCCTCGTCCGATCTGCAGCCTATCATGGGAATGGCACAGGACCACCAATGTGTATGGGGTCATTATGAGTTAGGAGCCAACTTGACAACAGCTAATAACAACAACATGGTTGGAAAATGGCAAAATATTTCAAAATATAAGAGCTATTATTATTATCTTTAATTTTTATTTTTTACACCCCAAATCCAATTTTTTTTTCCATAGGAGGTTTTAGTCTTTTAATCCATAGTCAACCCAATGGAGAACAATTGTGTCAATGATACCACAAATGAGCCCTTTGAAAAACCTATGGAGCACAGTTCTACTGTCACACACATAGGGTCAGTATGAGTAGGAGTCACCTCAAAGGCATCTGGTCTACTAAAAAAGAAGATGCATTTCAAAGACGCTCTCTGTTCTTTAAACTTGATTTCCAAAAGTAGAAAAAGAGAAGTATTTTATTTTCGCCTTAATCTGCTGATGTTAGAAAACATAATTTCATGAAAGGTTCTTTTCCAAATTATAGCTAAAACTTTATTTTATGTTTGCCAGTGGGGGGGGGGAAAGCTTCTACAACAATTTGCACACATCCCTGCATTCTTACATGATTATATCCAAAGCAATGTATTCTTTTCTTAATGATTCAAAGTCATTATTGGGAACAACATTTGTTTTACTGTCGTGAAGATAGCAATGCCCGTGAGGCTAGATGGCCCCAACTGTTAATGCTTTTTGAGCTTTTATGTCATTTTATGCCATTTTTAGAGTGCCTCTGCCTTCTGCTTGTCAGTTGTCACTTTTTGCTGCTCTCAGCGTCCTTGCCTCCAGCACCATCCTCTAACTTGTTGCTGGAGTTTCGACTTGGACCAGGAAACCAGGCAAACACAACTTTAACACAATCTCTCACAATTTAGCAAATGAACCAACCAATCAAAGCACTCAAGTAAGAGTGTGAGTGTTTTAACAACTCTTTGGGTAAGACTTTTAGAGTTTATTTTTTGGCTGAGTTTTGGACAGAATTGAATTTTTGGATATGTGAGGCAGGAAATATAAATATTCTGATGAATGAAATGAAATGTATTACAAGCTTCCTGGATAGCTTATCCAAAATCCAAACCCATTGCCATTGTCACAAAGGAGAACTGTACTCTGTAGGGTTTTCTTGGCTGTAATCTTTATGAAAGTAGATCTCCAGGTCTTTCTTCCTTAAAAAACTTAGCACATAAATATTATAAAAGCTATATTAGGTGGGTCAGAAGTAGATGACATCAAACATTTACCTGGAGTTCTGAGCTAGAGGATGAGATAAAATTTTGGAGGTGGAATTAATTCTGTGCTTTGAGGGGTGGGAAGAAAACTTAAACGCATGTGGGCCCCAGGGCAGCACTCTAGGGTAGCACCTGTCCCAGGTCCTTAAATAAGTAAATAATGATCCACTCTGTTCTACACCCAGCCTCTTATAGGAAAAGACTTCCAGACAGAGTACTAATTTCAGTTCAGTTTCTAAAAAAGGGAAAAATATATCTAAACCACAACTCTTCGTTTCTCACCCCTCCAATCTACTCCTTTCTAAGTTTTCCCCATTTCAGTAAATGCCACCAACATTCGTCAGGATATTCAATCCATAACCTAGGAGTCATCATTGATTCCTCTCTTGTTCTTATATCTCACACTTGATCCAACAGCAAGCCTTGTGGATTTTCCCTCCAAACACAATCTGAATATATCTGCTTTTCTCCATCTTCATGGCTACCGCCTTGGGCCAAGTTGCCATTGTCTCTCACGTGGACTATCACAACAGCCTTCTTGATTGACTTCATCATTCCTTTCTTGCTTTCCTCACCTTCCTGTCCAGACCAGTCAAGTTGCTTTTGAGTCAATCCTTACTCATGGTGCCCCATGTGCATTACAGTAGAACTGTTCTCCATAGGGTTTTCTTTTTATATGTATTTTATTTTATTGCTGTTGCTGTTGAGAATATACACAGAACATATGCCAACTCAACAATTTCTGCACGTACAATTAAGTGACACTGATTCCATTCCTCAAGTTGTGCATCCATTCTCACCCTTCTTTTTTGAATTGTTCCTCCCCATTAACATAATCTCACTGTTCCCTAAGTTTCCTATCTAATCTTTCAAATTTGCTGTTGTCAGTTTGATCCCATATAGATAGTTCTTAAAAGAGCACAATGCTCAAAGCAGATATTGTTTATTAGTTAGGCTAAACAGTTGTTCGGTTTTAAGAAAAATTGAGGGGATATTTTTGTTTTAAGGTTTAAAGATTACCTCAGGGCAATAGTTTCAGAGGTTCCTCCAGTCTCCATGGCTCCAGAAAGTCTGAATTCCATGAGAATTTGAAATTAATTTCTGCATTTTCTCCCTTTGGATCAGGATTCTTCTGTAGAATCTTTGATCAAAACATTTGGTAATGATAGGGAATCAGGGGTGGAAAGGAAGAGTGTGCTGTCACAGTATGGGGAGAGCAGTTAGGGTCACATAACAATGTATGTATACGTTTTTGTATGGGATACTAACTTGAAATGTAAACTTCATTTAAACTACAATAATAAACAATCAAACAAAAAAATTCAGTAATGGTAGCTAGGTACCATCCATTTCTTCTGGTCTCATGGCCAAATGGAGCAGTCGTTGATGGAGAAAATTAGCTATACATTTCATTTCTTCCTTCTGTTCCTGACTCTCCTTCTTCCTTTGTTTCTCCAGTAGAACAGAGATCAATTGTTGCACCTTGGATGGCCGCCTGCAAGCTTTTAAGACCCCAGGCACTACACAACCAAGTGGGAGGTAGAATAGAAGCACTAAACACAGTATTAGGCCAATTAACTGAGATGTTCCATGAAACCATGACCCTAGACATCTAAACCAAGAAACCAAATCCCGTGAGGTATTTGGTTATACATAAGCAGCCTCAGCAGCTGCTCTTTTTATTGTTATTGTTGTAAATACATCTGTCACACAACTTTTGCCAATTCAGCTTTTTACAGGTGTACAACTTATTGACAGCAATTACATTAATTGACTGTGTGTCTTAGTTATCTAGTGCTGCTATAACAGAAATACCACAAATGGATGGCTTTAACAAACAGAAGTTTATTTTCTCACAGTCTAGGAGGCTAGAAGTTTGAATTCAGGGCAACAGCTCCAGGGAAAGGCTTTCTCTCTGTGTCGGCTCTGGAGGAAGTTTCTTATCATCAATCTTGCCGTGGTCTGGGAGCTTCTCTGTACAGGGATCCCAGGTCCAAAGGGCACACTCTACTCTTGGCACTACTTTCTTGGTGGTATGAGGTCCCCATGTCTCTCTGCTTTCTATTATATCTCAAAAGAGATTGGCTTAAAATACAACCTAATCTTATAGATTGAGTCCTGCCTCATTAACAAGTTGACACACATTTTTGGGGGGACACAATTCAATCCATGACACTGTGCAACTCACACTTAATCAGTGTGATTTTTCCATTATTGTAAACAGAAACACGCTGCTTCATAAGCAGTAAGCCCAGCTTTCTCCCTCTCTTCTGGTAACCACTTATAATCTTTGTCCTCTATACCTTTGCCTGTTCTTGTCTTTTTATGTAAGTGAGGTAATACGGTATTTGTCCTTTTGTGACTGACTTATTTCACTCAGCGTAATGTCTTCAAGCTCCACCCATGTTGTACCATGTGTCAAGCCTTCATTTCTCTTCCCGGCTGAGTAGTATTCCATTGAATGTATTTACTGCATTTTGTTTATCCATTCATCCATTGATGGACATTTAGATTGTTTCCACCTTTTGACTATTGTCAATGATGCTGCAATAAACATTGGTGTCTGTTCACATCTCTGCTTTCAAGTCCCTTGGGTAAATTCTTCACAGTGGAATTGCTGGGTCATTTGGTAGTTCTATCTTTAGTTTTCTATCTTCGTTTTCCACAAAGGCTGTATCACTTTGCATTCCTACCAACAATGGACAAGGGTTCCATTTCTCCACATGCTTCCCAGCATTTGTTGTTTTCAGTTTGTTGTTGTTGTTGTTTTTTAATCTTAGCCATACTGTTGTTGTTATTTGTTGTTAGGTGTTGTTGAGTTGGTTTTCACTCATAGCAACCCTGTGTACAGCAGAAAAAAACACTGCCCAGTCTTGCACCATCGTCACAACTGTTGCTCTGTTTGAGCCCAGTGTTGCAGCCACTGTATCAGTACATCTCATTGAGGGTCTTTCTCTTTCACTGACCCTCTACTTTATCAAGCATGATGTCCTTCTCCATGGACTGATCCCTCCTGATAACATGTCCAAAGTAAGTGAGACAGTCTTGCCATTCTCACTTCTAAGGAGCATTCTGGCTGTACTTCCTCCAAGACAGATTTGTTCATTCTTTCGGCAGCCCATGGTATGTTCAATATTCTCTGCCAAGACCACAATTCAACTGCATCAATTCTTCGTCAGTCTTCCTTATTCACTGTCAGGCTTTCATATGCATATGAGATGATTGAAAACACCATGGCTTGGGTAAGGCACACTTTAGTCATCAAGGCGACATCTTTGCTTTTTAACACTTTATAGAGGTCTTTTGTGGCAGATTTGCCCAGTGTGATACATAATTTGCTTTCTTGACCGCTGCTTCCATGGGCCTCGATTGTGGATCCAAATAAAATGAAATCCTTTACGACTTCAGTATTTTCTCCATTTATCGTGATGTTGCTTATTGGTCCAGTTGTGAGGATTTTTGTTTTCTTTATGTTAAGGTGCAATCCATTCTGAAGGCTATGGTCTTTGGTCTTCATCGGTAAGTGCTTCAAGTCCTCTTCACTTTCTGCAAGCAAGGTTGTGTCATCTGCATATTGCAGGCTGTTATTGAGTCTTTCTCCAATCCTGATGCCTCGTTGTTCTTCCAGCTTCTCAGATTTCATCCAAGAAATGATATTGTGGTTTTGATTTGCATCTCTCTGGTGGCTAATGACAGTGAGCATCTTTTCATGTGTTTAGTAGCCATTTGGGTGTCCTCTGATTAAATGTCTATTCAAGTCCCTTGTCCATTTTTGTTTGGGTTATTTGTCTTTTTGTTTTGTTAAGTTGTGGAAATTTTATATATATTTTGAGTATTATATTCTTATTGGTTATATTGTTTCCAAAGCTATTCTCCCACTCGGTAGCTTGTCTTTTCATTTTTTTGCTAAAGTCTTTTGATGAACAAAAGTTCTTAATTTTTATGTGGTCCCATTTATTTATTTTGTCTTTTGCTGTTTGTGTTTTTGTTATTATAGTAGATAATCCATTGTTAAAAGCTAGGCCTGACAGCATTGCCCCTGCATTTTCTTCTAAGAATTTTATGAGTTTAGTTTGCACGTTCAGGTCCTTATCCATTTTGAATTTGTTTTTGTGTATGGTGTGAGGCATGGAACCTGTTTCATTTTTCTGCTTGTGGAAATTCAATTTTCCCAACACCATTTATCAAAGAGACTCTTCTTTCCCCATCGAATAGATTTAGCACCCATTCAAAAATCAGTTGACCATAGATGTGTGGTGTTATGGATTGAACTGTGTCACCCAAAAATACGCGTTGTAAATCCTAACCTCTATAGCTATGGTTATAATCTCATTTGGGAATGGGTTGTCTTTGTTATGTTAATGAGACGGGCTTAGTGTAGAGTGTGTCTTGAGTCAGTCTCTTTTGAGATATAAAAGAGATTAAGTATAAGCTAGCAAGCAGAGATGGGGGAAGAGATGCCAAGCCACAAGAAGATCTCCCAGGAGCAGAAGCTCCAGAGCTGAGATATTGAGAAAGCCTTCCCCTAGAGCTGGCACACTGAATCTGGACTTCTATCCTCCTAAACTGTGAGAAAATAAATTTATAACAGGGTATTTCCATTATAGCAGCACTAGATAAATAAGACATGTGGGTTTATTTCTGGACTCTCAATTCTATTCCATTGATCTATGTGTCTATCGTTATATCAGTGCCAGGCTGTTTTGATTACTGTAGTTGTGTAATATGTTTTAAAATCAGAAAGTGTGAGTCTTCTTACTTTGTTCTTCTCCTTCAGTATTGCTTTAGCTATTCAGGGCCTCTTACCATTCCATAGATAGTTGAGGACTGGTTTTTCCATTTCTGTAAAGAAAGCTGTTAGAATTTTGATCGGGGATTGCACTGAATCTATAGATCGCTTTAGATAGTATTGATATCTTAACAATGTTGATTCTTTCAATCCATGAACACAGAAAATCTTTCCATTTATTTAAGTCTTCTTTAATTTCTTTCAACAGAGATTTATAATTTTCATTGTATAAGGCTTTCACATCCCTGGTTGAATTTATTCCTAGGTATTTTATTCTCTTAGATGCTATTTTAAATGGAATCGTTTCCCTAATTTACCTTTCAGATTTCTCATTGCTGATGTACAGAAACCTGACTGATTTTTGTTTGTTGACCTTGTACTCTGTGACTTGACTAAATTCCTCTATTAGCTCTAGAAGATTTTTTGTGGATTCTTTGGTATTTTCTATACATAGGATCATATCATTCATAGGGTTTTCAATGGCTGATTTTTCAGAAGTAGATCTCCAGGCCTTTCTTCCAAGGTGCCTCTGGGTGGACTCAAACCTCTAAGCTTTCAGTCAGCAGCTAGGCATGTTAACTGTTTGCACCACCCAGAGACTCATTTCCCCACCCTAAACCAAAAAAAAAAAAAAAAGAACCCATTACCATCAACTCTATTCCCACCCATAGCAACCCTATAGGACAGAATAGAACTGTCCTACAGGGTTTACAAGGCTATAATCTTTAAGGAAGGAGCTCTGGTGGTGTGGTGGTTAAAGTGCTGGGCTGCTAACCTAAAGGTCAGCGATTTGAACCCACCAGGTGCTCCAGGGGAGAATGATATGGCATTTGGCTTCCGTAAGGGTTTATAGCCTTGGAAACCCTATGGGAGAACAGTTCTACTCTGTCATATAAGGTCACTATGAGTTGGAATTGACTGGACACCAATGGGTTTGGTTTGGAGCCATGGTGGTGCAGTGGTGAAGAGTTCAGGCTGCTAACGAAAAGGTCGGCAGTTCGAATCCACCAGCTGCTCCTTGGAAATCGTATGGGACAGTTCTACTCTGTCCTATTGGGTCACTTTGAGTCAGAATCGACTCAACGGCACCAGGCTGTTTTTTTTGTTTTAATCTTTATGGAAGCAAACTGCCACATCTTTCTCCTGTGGAGTGACTGGTAGGTTTGAACCACCGACCGTTTGGTTAGCAGCCAAGCGTTTAACCACTGTGCCACCAGGTTCCTTAAGTAATTCTCTACACAGTCAGCCAAAGTGACCTCTTAAAACTATAGCTGTATCACGTCACTCTCTTGTGCAAACCTCTCTACTTCTCATCACAATGAGGATACAAGGCAACCCCCTGCATGTTCTATAAGGTGTTGTGTAATTGGGCTTCTGTCTACCTTTCTAACCCCACTTGGGTACCTAATAGGGTCGCTCTGACTCGGAATCAACTTGAGGGCAATGGATTTTTTTTTTTTAATAGGTGCTTAACAAATGTTTTTTGAATGAATAACTGAATGAACTGAGCAAGATTATAGATTGTTCTTTCTGAGCACCCCCCATCTGTTAAAAATACAAATGTTTTATTTTCTGTTAGCTGGGTTGTGTGTGTGTGTGTGTGTGTGTGTGTTTGAGAACATTTGGTACTTGTAATTTAAACTCCTGGCCAATCTGTCCTCACCTATTGTTGTTATCATACATTTATGTGACAGGAAACAAATGATCTCATTTTCACATTAGACTTGAAAGAAATATTGCTGGTGCAGGAAAATTTAGCTGAAACTTCTTTCCCCTTGCAATATAATCAGTCCATCAGTTGATAAGTATAAATGGCTGATAGCAGATTGCTTCCAGATTGGATGGGGGTTGGATAATTAAAAAGCAAGAGGACGCTGGGAACTTACAGAGGTTCATTTTTAGAGAAGGCGAGATGAGGACAAAGTAAGCTTCTCTGCCCCCGTGTTTATAATTTTAAGATGTCTCCATTTCGACCTACAAATGTTAGAGGACAAACAAAAGCTGTGCCCCTATGCATTTTTTCCCACCCAGATGTGCAAGATAATACAACGGAGCCATATGATACAACCAGCATATCTCATGAATCAACTTGGTTTTCAAGAAATACGTAATGGTAGATTCTTGAGCCTCTAACCTTGAGGTTAGCAGCTGAGCACATTAACCATTTTCACCACCCAGGGACTCCTTCTTTGGTAGAGAGCTTACTAAATTGAGGTGTGTGTTACAGGCAGTCTTGTTTGTTTCAAGAGAGGTATGTTCTTTTCTATTGTGGGGATGTAGGACTTAGAAGCCTCCCATATCCTTGTTGCTGACATTAAGGATAATTCCAATATATGATGATATTCATAAACTTATTTTTCACTTTCTAGTTGTCCATTGCTATTTGTTATAACAATTATTATAAGCCTTTTGAACTGACTGTGGGCTATTTATACTATTATGTACTTTATTTAGTTTTATTCACTGCTTGCAGCATATCATTCATATCACCAGTGCTAACAATAGCAATCTCTACAGAGTTCCTTAAAAACTTCTTTTCAATTCAGTAACACATCCATTTTCCTGCCTTTTGGTGCTTAGCTTTTAAACCGGGAGAATTTTCATTGCCATCCGAGAACAAGTCTAGGTTTTATTTTTTCATTCCGACAGTCAATAAACAGGGTAAAGTCAAAAATTTTTAAGATGTTTGATGGTATTCCCCGGGTAGTGCAAATGGTTAACGTGCTCAGCTGCTACTGAAAGTTTGGAGGTTTGAGTCCACCCAGAGGCACCTCAAAAGACAATCCTGGTGGTCTACTTCTAAAAACTCAGCCAGTGAAAACCATATAGAGCACAGTACTACTCTGACACACAGAGGAGCGCCATGAGTCGGGGTTGATTCAATGGCCACTGGTATTGTGGTTGATGGTGGTAAGCTCATGAACCAGGAATCCCTAAATTCTGTGTTGCTGCTCATCCTCTCATGAGTGAGACACCAGAGGAACAATAGTACAACGTAAATCAAAGTGCCACTCCCCGATGGTTATGAGCCAGTAGAGGACTCCCTACAACAAGGCAAGTTAGAGCATCAAGTTAATTCTCAAGATCAAAGAGGGGTCTTTTTTCTCCCCCAGTTAAAAATATTTGCATGTCCTTACATTGCAACCAGCTTGTTAGGAAAAAAAATATCATAGAAAGGGAAGGAGATAAATAATAGCTAGTGTGCATGGCAGGCCAGGCATGAGCTACCCACCTGGCTGCAAGTATAAGAAGGAAGAAAAGAAGAGTCCGTGCACACCAACCTCAGGACTTTTCATCCAGGGACCTCATCCCTAGTGGACACGGCCCCATCAGTGTGTCAGAGAGACCAATGTGATGAACAGTTCTTCCTCTCTTGGGGGTGGAAAAGGCCATGAGACAGTGAATAGAGGTAAAAGAATAGGAAGTGGGTTTCAAAGTCTTCTCCTCCTTCTGTAAGCACCTACCGTGTAGCCAGGATTGTGCAAGGTACTCAAGACACAAAGATAATAAGATTTTGTCTCTTCCTCTATGAGTGCATATTTTGTCAAATTATTATGACAACTCAACCTCTACCCAGTGATTTTTTTTTTTTTTTTTTTAATTTCAAAGCTATTCTAACTGGGAGTATTTTAAGTATTTTAAAGCCAAACCTTAAACATGGGTAATGCCAGTGATCACAGAAAAAGCTATAAAATTTTTTTTAAAAAATTGTTGCCATCGAGTCGATGCTGACTCATAATGACCCTATAGAATGAAGTAAAACTGCCCTATACGGTTTCCAAGGAGTGGCTGGTGGATTTAAACTGCCACCGACCTTTTGATTAGCTGTTGAGCTCTTAACCACGGTGCCACCAGGGCTGCAGAAAAAGCTATAGGCAAACTTATTTGTTAAGAGTCCCCTTGGTAGCTCCTTGAGAGCTCTAACAATCTGATAGTAACTTACGAAAACATGTTTTTGTTGTTAGTTGCCATCAAGTCTGCTCCGATCCATGACGACCTTACGTCTAACAGAATGAAATGTGGCCAGGTCCTGCACCATCCCCATGATTTTTGATATGTTTGAGCCCATTGTTTCGGCTAGTATGTCAATCCATCTCATTAAGTGTTCCCTCTTTTTCACTGATCCTCTGCTTTACCAAACATCATGTCCTTGCCTAGTGATTGTTCTTTTCTAGTGATGTTTCCGAAGTAAGCAAGACTAAGTCTCACCATCCTTGCTTCTAAGGATCATTCCGGTTGTATTTCATCTAACACTGATTTGTTCTCATGACAACTGCTGGTGTATAAAAAGGGAATGTCATTGAAGGATGTACAGACAGTTCCTAAATGTTAGCCTAAAATGGTCTGATTTCTGAGAGAGCAGATAAAGACAATGTGTTAAGACTCACTGGAGAACTTAGGGAAGTATAGCAGAGGCTCTGAGTAATGGGGGGAAGCTCCACCACACATTTGTAGTTGACCATCAGATGTTAATGCTTCACATTAAGTGAAGTCTTCATATCACTAGTGATGATGCAAAAAGATAAAAATACAAAAGGATGGACCAGGGGCAGGTTATTGTGCAAGCAATTATGTTGGAAACACTCTGAGTTGTGAATCTTCATAGTGACTGCATAAAGAGCTGTAATATACTCCCAGTTAGAGAATTCAGGAAATACTGAAATTGTATGTAAATACAATCCAAAAGTCATCCTTGATTCCTCTCTTTTAAATTCATTTTTATTCCAGTCTTCTCCATCTCAGTAGATGGCACCACCTCTCCCAGTTGCTCTAACCAAAACTAGGAGTCATCCTTGGCTGTTTTCTTTCCCTCAGTATGCTCCCTAATCCAAACTTGTTGATTCTAGTTTCAAATATACCTATCCCGCATCGAACCAATTCTCATCACCTCTAATGGTGGCATGCAGATCCACTTTACCATCATCTCTCACCTAGATTATTGCAACAACCTGCTAACTGGTCTCCTGCTTCCACTTTTGCCCTGACCCCACCCTGATACTCCACTCCCAAAGTAGCAGCCAGAGTGAATTATTTAAAATGTTAATCATACCAAATCACTTCCCTTTTTAAAACTCTCCAATAGCTTCCTGTTACATTTGGAATAAAACCAAAGCCCTTACCACCGTCTACAATTTCTACCTAACCTAACAACTTTCCACAGCTCCAAACTTACTTGAAATTCTTCCCTCCACTCCGCTAAATAGCCTTCCTTCTTCCTCTTGGATATGTGAAGTTCGTCCAATAGCAATACATTAAAGAATATGTTCAAGAATCTGAAGCCAGCAGATGAGTTTGCATAGGAATCAAATAAGTACATATTCTAGAGGAGGTGAATGGAAGCAATTCCAGGCTAATTGTTTGCAAACAACTTCCTTGGTTTTGTGTGTAGGATTTAGTAAGTGGATGGAGTCAGCAGGGCTGAAAAAATTGGAGGCCGAATCACTTGGCATGTGCCCAAGAACAGAAAAAAAAAGCTTAAATAGGATCTTTAAAAACAATCCTGAGATTAAACACTTTAAAATCTATAATTACTTTATATAAGGGATCTTTTTAATTGAAATACCCGAAAAAACCAAACCCATTGCCATTGAATCTATTCTGACTCATATGACCCTATAGGACAGAGTAGAACTGTCCCATTAGGTTTCCAAGGCTGTAAATCTTTACCGAGGCAGACTGCCACATCTTTCTCCTGTGGAGCAGCTGGTGGGTTTGAACTGCTGACCTTTCGGTTAGCAGCCGAGAGCTTTAACCACTGTGCCACCAGGGCTCCTTAGTGGAAGTGCAATATATATGAAACTGAATTTTTCTCAAATGAGGACTGTGTTACAAAAGAGTGAATCTTTTTCCTTAATTTTATTGTATTTGAACTCAATAATTACATACATTTAAAATTTTAATTTTCCCTGAATCACTTTTTTTTTAACTTCCAGGAATATGCATATTTGTTACTGTTAGCTCTGTTTGCCTCCTCACTCTTAAACCTCCATTCGTCATTTAGAACATCGTTTTGCCCAACTACCATGAATGAATTTGATGAAAGCTGTACCCCATTACTGTCTCTTAGTGACACTATTCCCTGAAGGTCTTTACGTTTTCCTGAGTTGTTCTGAATATAAGTTATGCCCTCTGCTCAACTAATAACAATGTATTGTGCCATGAAAAGAACTAGATGGTATTTTTAACAATAAGGAAACCAAGAATCCAGCTGTGTTTTGCAATTCATTAAGGCACTTGCATGAACACTATGGCAATTATATTGCTCAATAATACATTCCTTTTGCTGCTTTAGAAATGAAATCCGAAATATTGAATTCTGTCTTTTAATGAATAATATTATAATAACGTTACAACACAGCTTAGGTCTGTTGAAATTAATTTGACTTTTGAATCACTAGAAATAACTTATGATTCTCTTGTAGGCCAATGTAAATGCCAATTATTATTCCTTAAATCCATCAATAATATGCACTTAACCCTAAATCCAGCAAATAGTGCATCCTTGAACATTTTTATTCAGTGCCTATTTGGTAATGATAGTACTATTTATATCTTAATGGAAGATATATTTATTTCTGCAGGAAACTAATTTACGCATAACATTTCACATGGGGCTGGTGCTAGCTAGTGTTACTTTTATATATGTTTCAAAACATAACAGCTTTTCTTTTTTTTAAATAACCAAGGATAACATGATCTTATGGGATCAAAACTGCTTAAAAGCAAAATTAAAAATATATTTAGCTGCCATATTGAGGATAACCAACAGAACATACTATTGTCCTGTAATACCCTGTGCCAACTTCCACTTCGTCTGTTTGCTCCCATGTTTTGATTATTCAAGTGCCTGTCATCCTTACTATATTATGATGTTATTGAAGTAGAGATATCATTCCTTATTTCTGTATCTCACCATTGATCACA